>NC_090243.1:5309500-5635500 GCF_024489055.1 Chanodichthys erythropterus
AAAAAATGGTCATTTGTAAAACACACGTGGGCTTTTTAGATAATCCTAATGGAAACACTACATACTGATGCCATTATGACAATAAAGGATGGGTGTGAGAAGTTTAGGCTAAAATAGGCACTACCATAGGCAAACCTACCATATAGTTTCATGGTAATTTTCCCTGCTCTCTTAAAAACCAGCATTGCATATGAGCTGTAGTCCGTCTCAAGCACCATTATGTCCATATTCTCATCAGGTCTCTTACCTGCATAAAGGAATGATGAAAAGACAGTAGCTTCAAAAAGACTATGAGACTTACAAACATTTGAGTGACACTGTATTTGATTAAAAAAATCAAACCAAGTAGCATTTATTTTTTAGGGTTTAAATGATAGATATAGGCTACTGTTTAAAATGAAGACAGGTATTTGGACAAATAATTTGTCAAACTAGTGGGACTCTGCCTGTGTGAAGCTGATAGGAAAATAATAATACTAAAAAAAGATGTTATAGCATTATTTGCAAATATTTTGTTGTTAATGCAATTATGTTAATACCTAATATGTTTTAACTGACACTATTTGTCCAGAGAGAAAATACTAGTAACACTTTATTACAGTGTCCTTGATATACACTTGTACTTGTACTACAGTAAACTGTGCATATGTTAACCAAATGACATTAAACAAAACCCTAACCATAACCCTAATATCACCAACCAAAATATTATAATGAGTTAAATGCAGGTCTACTGTCCTTTATGAAAGTGTCATGCTTAATCATTGCTGGTTGTCTGAGGTTTTTCCCAAACCTTTTCCTTTGACTGTCAGATGTAAGCAGTCCAGGTCAAGGAAAATTTCACAATAGGAAACCATCAGTTTAGATAGTGGTAAGAATGACAGACTTTGAACTCTGGTCTGGTGGTCAGTGGAGTTCAGTCTGCACCAGATACCTACCTTTGAGAAAGAGCTGGCCAGGGGTCTTTGTTTTCATGTAGTTCTGCTTGATCTCCCAGCACTCAAAATTACTGACATTAGGAAAAAGCACAATGGATAAATACATTCTAATTTGAATTCTAATTTTAAAATTTTATAATTGATGTAAAATAATTTGATATATATATATATATATATATATATATATATATATATATATATATATATATATATATATATATATATATATATATATATATATATATATATATATAATTTTATTATATAAAATAAAATGTTTTTTATGTTTAATTTGAATTATTGAATAGTTTTAGACATGTCTTAGCAATTTAAATAAAAGAGAAACAAATTATTCTGAAAAGACAAGTTGTTTCTTGACTATCCAATGCTTTTGCTGCATCAGCTGTAATTATCTAATAGTGTAATGCTGGTGCCAAGCTGTCTAGGACCTGAGGGCCACTTTCTAAGAAAACAAAGGACTTTTCTTGGAAATTAACATTTGAACTCTCCCGCAAAATTAGCATTCTAATCCAAGACACAATCACACTGAGTAGATCACAGTCATCACACCTCAGTACTGTCTTATCTGCATTTCTTTTATTCTATCCCCCCGCCCCCCCCACCCACCCCTCTCTCTCTCTCTCTCTCTCTCTCTTCTTTCCACATGCTGAGATCACCTAATTCACCCAAAAAATCTATAAATCGATAAAACCCGTCATAAGTCGTATGGGTATATTTGTAGCAATAGCCAACAATAAATTGTATGGGTCAAAATTATAGATTTTTCTTTTAAGCCAAAAATCATTAGGATATTAAGTAAAGATCGTGTTCCATGAATATACTTTGTAAATTTCCTACCGTAAATATATCAAAAATGCATTTTTGTTAGTGGATATGCATTGCTAAGGACTTCGTTTGGACAACTTTAATGGCTATTTTCTCAATATTTTAAATTTTTTTGCACCCTCAGATTCCAGATTTTCAAACAGTTGTTTCTCGGTAAAATACTGAATAAATCTTAATTTAAAAAAATTGACCCTTATGACAGGTTTTGTGGTCCTGAGTCACATATGGTTTAATGTGAAAAATTGCTATACATGTTTGGTATCATTTTAAGTGTCTCAGTGTGACTACAAAGGTCTCATCCTGTTTTAGAACTTTACACATTGTGGAGGTTGTCCCCTTTCATAGGCTCTTTGATGCAAATTACATTCTGTCCCCAATAGGGTATAAACTACCCAGGTCTGGGACCTTAATTAATGCAAATTCCAATAGTTAATTCATGCCTTCATTTGGAGGATGTTTTGTCTTGTTTTGGGGGTGAGTATTTTTGAGCATTTAAAGAAATGTTGCAAAGGGCTCAGGGCCACATTAGCCTGTAATGCCGAGAGTCTTCCATACACTCAGCATTATGTATTTTTCAGATGTCCGATTTCTGAACATTTGATGTTTTGTATTGATTATGTTCAATGCATGTAATTTGCATGATACATTTACCTGACTAATAATAATTTGTTACATCTGATTTTATTTTGATCTACTTTTAAATTATAAACTTTAGCACTGTAGATTATGCCTACGTTGCATCCATGTTTCCGCAAATCTGCATCCATGGTTAAGCACCTAGAGCTCAGGATAGATGAAGCATAGGGCAAATCAGACTATCCCACAGTTTCACAGACAAGGCTTAAGCTAGTCCCAGACTAAAATGCATATTTTAGCCATTTTAACTGTAAGCAATTTGCACTGACATATCTTAAAATATGTCAGTGCAATTGTTTTGTCTCAAGATGCATACCAGTAATGTTTTTTTTCTAGGGCATGTTTATAAAAGCTACTTAAAGGTGCCCTAGAACTTTTTAAAAAAAGATGTAATATAAGTCTAAGGTGTCCCCTTAATGTGTCTGTGAAGTTTCAGCTCAAAATACCCCATAGATTTTTTTTAATTCATTTTTTCAACTGCCTATTTTGGGGCATCATTATAAATGAGCCGATTCAAGGCTACTGGCCCTTTAATTCTCGTGCTCCACGCCCACGGAGCTCGCGCTTGCCTTGAACAGTGCTTAAACAAAGTTTACACAGCTAATATAACCCTCAAATGGATCTTTACAAAGTGTTTGTCATGCATGCATCGGATTATGTGAGTATTGTTTACTGTTATATTGTTTACATTTGATTTTGAATGAATTTGAGTCTGTGCTCCGTGGCTAACGGCTAATGCTACACTGTTGGAGAGATTTATAAAGAATGAAGTTGTGTTTATGCATTATACAGACTGCAAGTGTTTAATAATGAAAATACTGACGGCTCTTGTCTCCGTGAATATATGGTAACTTTAACCACATTTAATCTAGTATCATTTAAAGCCCTTTGAAGCTGCACTGAAACTGTAATTTTGACCTTCAACCGTTTGGAGTCCATTGAAGTCCACTATAATGAGAATAATCCTGGAATGTTTTCATCAAAAACCTTAATTTATTTTCGACTGAAGAAAGAAAGACATGAACATCTTGGATGACATGGGGGTGAGTAAATTATCAGGAAAAATTTATTTGAAAGTGGACTAATCCTTTAAATAGAATAATCAAATGTCTAAGCAGCCTAAATTAGCCTATTATATAAATGACCTATAGCCCAATCCAATGCCATTCCAACCTAAAGTCGGGGTCATGATAAAATGCAGTCAGATAAGAGTTGAATTTAGGCCTAACTTTAAATTCTTTAATAAGTAATCGAAGACACAAAAATAGCTGGAAGCCTTTAGCCACACCATTGGACACACCACATTGGGTGGACCTTACAAGGGTCAATACAACAAAATCTTAATCTCGATTATGATCTTAATCTTAATTTTACCAATATTCGGAGTAATCGATATTATAAAGCGAACTAAAATCAGCTGGCAAGACTTGAACTCAGTAAAGTGCTCCCCCTTGTGACATAAGGAGTACTTACAGTTTTCTCACAGTGCTGACAGACACCTTGTCACCAGTGACAGTCCAAGTGACAGCCGTGCTCTCCACTTTGAAGCCGCTTTCCAGAAGATTCTTACACCGTGATGCTACAGTAAGCAGGTACCACTTCCCACTCATCTAGAGAGAGTGTAGTGTGTGTGTTTTTTAAATAAGATAGTGTAAATATAATTCTGTGTGCATACTGCATTTATAAAGAAATATATTTGCCGTCTGTTGAAACAACACAGGGCAAGATTAATGGCCTATCAATGTGAATAATGTTCAGATGATGAGCGTGCCAAAACGAATTAACTTAATTGCTTTGACATAAAGTATGTTGAAATATACCTGATCAATGTTGATGTTTTGACCTGGAGCTAGTTTTTCAATAGCTTTTTCTGCCTCGGATTTCTTTGGCTTCGGTGGTGTTGGTTTAAACCGTGCTCTTCGTGCCTCGGCAGGCTCCCAGAAACTGAGCCACGCGAGCACAAAGAACAGATGTAGCCAAAAGCGACTCATGGAATCAGTTGGGTTTTTTTTAATCTGTTGCTTTACTAAAACGCATTATAACAACCCTCCTCTACAGCTAGACATTCGCTAATAAGAGTCAGTAAACTATCCAGTGTTGCCACACACAGATTAGGATGATGACCCTCTCCTCAAGTTTATCATTAACCCCTCGACAAACCCACACAAAATGTCGATTTCTGACAATATTCACTTTGATACAACCAAACATGTCATTTACAAACTTTTTTTTTTTTTGTCATACACTCTTAAAAGGAAAGGTTATTTATTGGCATTGATTTTCCATGAGGAACCTTTTACATCCATGGAAACTTTCCATTTAATAAAGGTTCTTTTAAATGTTCTTCAAAATTGTTCTTTTAAGTGTTGACTGAAAGGTTCTTTTCTTCTAAGGCTTCACTGTGAAACTCCCTTTTGGAACCTTTATTTTTATGAGTGTAAAGTGAGTGCATTCTCAGATTTTAAAGGGATAGTTCACCCAAAAATGAAAATTGTCATTATTTACTCACCCCTAAGATGTTCCAAACCTGTATGAATTTCTTTCTTATGCTGAACACAATAGAAGATATTTTGACAAATGCCATGTTTTTATGTTGTTGTTGTTTTCTCCATACTATGGAAGTCAGTGGAGTCCATCAATTGTTTGGTTACTGACATTCTTCAAAATATCTTCGTTTGTGTTCAGCAGAAGAAAGAAATTCATACAGGTTTGGAACAACTAAATGATGACAGAATTTTCATTTTTGGGTGAACTACCACTTTAATGTATATTTATATGCAAAAATACAAGATATCAAAATTCATCATTACTGTGGATAGGAAAATAATGACACCTTTTTGAGGTGGGGGATATGAGATGTTTAATCTGCAACTTTATCTTCACACAACCTCCAAACGTTTTTTTTTTTTTTTTTCTCAAAATAAACCTTGTAAACTGTAACTCATAGCATACCACAATGGACATTTATTATTCAAATGCTATCTGTTTTCTTTATTTGTACTGAATAACTGTAAAATCCTATCCAAGGATATAACTGCTGGATGTCTCTGCATTATTTTTCTCTGGGCTTAAAGTTTAGAGCTACACTGTTGATGCAGAATCTCTGGCCAGTCGGATCTGGACCATCATCAAAGACATGTCCAAGATGGGCATCACACTATAAAACAAAATACATGTTACAGTGGTATCTGGGAACCTGAAATGAAGGGGGTGAATTTTTATTCATTACACACCGTATGTTACCATTGCCAACACAATAACTCAACTGGCTGACATCATTGTGTCCTGCACTCACATGTTTGCAGATAACCTCTGTTCCTGTGCTACCAAGCGAGTTGTCAGGGCGACGGACAATGTTGGCATGACTCTCGTCTTTTTCCCATGTCCCGTGAGCCTCATGGAAGGACGGCCACCCAGTTCCTGCATCATATTTTGCTTCTGAGCTATTGGACCGAAAGGCAGAAATGTATTTATCTTTGCAAGTTTTAACTTATGCAAAACATATATATAGTCAAACCAAAAATTATTCAGATACTAGATATTTTTTTACTAGTGTGTGCAGGACACTATAGTCCATTTATGTAAGTGAGGATAGCAAAATAAACCAAAATGTGACATATTATACCCAAAATTTCTTCATACAGTGGACTACCAGTAAAACTGATAACAATTTGGGACCAAAAATTATTCAGACACTTTGACCTGAACATGTTTTGCTTAAAGGAACACTCCACTTTTTTTGAAAATAGGCTCATTTTCCAACTCCCCTAGAGTTAAACAGTTGAGTTTTCTCCGGTTCTGGCGGTACCACTTTTAGCATAGCTTAGCATAGTTCATTGAATCTGATTAGACTGTTAGCATCGCGCTTAAAAATGACCAAAGAGTTTTGATATTTTTCCTATTTAAAACTTGACTCTTCTGTAGTTACATCGTGTACTAAGACCGGCGGAAAATGAAAAGTTGCGATTTTCTAGGCTGATATGGCTAGGAACTATACTCTCATTCAGGCGTAATAATCAAGGAACTTTGCTGCCGTATCATGGCTGCAGCAGTTCAATGATATTACTTAGCGTCTCTCACAAACGTCTCCATGGTTGCAAGGCACGTTCCCTGTGCAAGCAGGGGCTCACGGGCGCTGCGTAATATCATTGCACTGCTGCAGCCATGATACGGCAGCAAAGTTCCTTGATTATTACGCCTGAATGAGAGTATAGTTCCTAGCCATATCAGCCTAGAAAATCACAACTTTTTATTTTCTGTCGGTCTTAGTACACGATTTAACTACAGAAGAGTCAAGTTTTAAATAGGAAAAATATCAAAACTCTTTGGTCATTTTTAAGCGCGATGCTAACGGTCTAATCAGATTCAATGAACTATGCTAAGCTATGCTAAAAGTGGTACCACCAGAACCGGAGATCGGCTGAATGCATTCGAAAACGGTAAATCTCAACTGTTTAACTCTAGGGGAGTTGGAAAATGAGCCTATTTTCAAAAAAAGTGGAGTGTTCCTTTAAGTGTTATCGGACATAATTAAGATTATTTTTTTCTGACACAGTTTAACTCTGAGATCTTTTCATATTTTATTACCATTTTTTTAAACTATAGTGAACAAACTGTATTAATGAATGAAATGTTCAAGGTGTCTGAATACATTTGGTTTCACTGTATATATATATATATATATATATATATATATATATAGATATATATATATATATATTTCTCATATTTAATAATTTAATATTTTTATATTTAATATTAATTGTTTATCATTAATGTTTTTCTTTATAATTGTAAATACTGTCATTAAAGTATCAGAGTGTCTTAAAGGAGAATTACACACTTTTAATTGTATTTTGATTTTGGTTTTTAAAAATTCTTACCTAAAAAGAGGGGAGTCACAGCAAACACAGTGGTACATACCCACCTCATTGTGATTCAGGTAGATGCCACTGAACGGCTAGGAAATAAAAAAAAGGTACATGTTTTTAAAGAAATATTAAAGTATCCAAAATTGTGCAAGCTATGCAATGTTGTGCATATGCTTACACATATGTATTGTTGTTTATACATTATTATTGCTTTGTTAACTTACCACCTCTGTTCCCTTTTCTCTTGTAACAACGTACTGTTCTGGAGTCAGCTTCCTCTGCCAATCCGTGGACTGGTCATAACGTGTCAATGACTGCAAACCTGCACAAACAGCCAGAGTCGTAAATGCAGTACATTTTGTCCTCATTATTTATGTACACTGGATAATATTTGAAACCCATACGAAACATTTCCCTAATGAACATGTTTTAAACAAAACTTCATCTTGGGAATATTGTTTTAATTAGTAACAATTTTTCAGGTTTACAGGTTTCACATTCATCATGTTGGTCTTCTGTAGTGTCCCTTTAACAAAAGTCTGGTCTTTAATGACATCATTCTCTAGGAAGTGACATCATTACCACCAACACTATGGATTTAATAATGTATGTTTTCTGTTTGTTTTTGTGGTATTAGATGGTTTGTCTCAAATCTCAATTTAAAAACAAAAATAAAAGAAATCAAATGTATGATCATACCTAAGAAACATTAAAATATATACAATTATTATATCTAAAATTATCTATTATATATATATATATATATATATATATATATATATATATATATATATATATATATATAGCTAATATTATTTACTTTATTTTGTAGATCATTATCAGTCAAACACTGCTATTTTGTATTTTAATTGCATTTGTATTTGAATTCGTGTAATTTCCGGCGTCGCTGCAGGACAGGTTGATGTAGACTACAGGTAATAAAAGTTTTCGTTAATTGTTCTTTTCTTTTCTTTTTTTTTTTAAATCATTCATCACATATAAACTTTCTTTTGCAGGCCTTTCTCAAAAGCCAACACTGCATTTGAGTAATCAGGTCACGCATGCATGTTCTGAGCGACATGACTAGAATAACTGCACTTTGCACCGACTCACTAGATAACTAAATGCAATTGCAAGTAGACAAAATACAAAATAATTACAATTGAAAGAATATCTTGAGGCAATTCATTTTTGAAACACAATATATATCGAAATAAACCCCTACCCGTAGATGTAGAAATCAGCCGAATCCCTACAAATATCCTCTTTTGAGGTAAAATTGATTTGGCAGTTGCTCCGCTGGAAACGATAGAGGAGAAGCGAACTAGAAAACGTGACATTTTTCTCGACATATTATTTCATGCAGTGGCCTGACTTTCTCCTCTATTAGTTAACATGGGCTACTCAATAGACTGAAAAGAAGCTGAATTGAGCTCAGCTGTCTTCATCCCCCCTCACAGCTCGAGCACCGGAAAACGGTCACAACTCACATAGCCTACTTTATGGGTCACGGTCGACTAGCTGATCAAACTTTGCACCTTTTGTCAGTGGACTAACCGCATCATGCGCATCGAAGTTTTGAAAAATATGATTTTTGAGTTGTTTTCCGTCTTATTGGAATGTTTTCGCTCTTATCATCAGTCTATTTCATCGTAGACTTTGACCTTACCGCCTTCCTCAACCAGTTATTATCATCAGAGATGATTCAATGTAAAGAAAATTTAACCAGAATACACATCAGTTTTGATAATACTTTATTAGAATTGAATTCACTTCATTTTAACAGATTATAATAAATAAAATATGTCTTAAAAATGATAAATGATGCCTTAACCAATGTTATAGTTATTAAATGGTCTGATATGCCAGAGCTGCTGGTGAGTTGTTTTTCATAAGGTTTCCAGGTTGGTGCATGAGATCTATAATATAGCTTTCAGGCTGAGAGTTTCCATAACGTTTCTTTGGACCGGCGATGAGGATTTCGTTCCAGGCACGGTTGTATTCTCCTCTTATAAGACTGCAGCTCAGCCCAATTCGGTCTGCAAGAACCTAAAATGTATTGCAATTAATCACTTACATACAATTGGGCAGAAATATCTGCTGCAACTAATTCATAACCACAAAGAACAATTTTGGGGACACATCCCACTAAATATTCACAAATTTGATTTTTATTATATGGTTATTAAATTATTACAGTCCTGAAGATCACTGTTTTACACATGGGCGGTCCTGTCAATAGCACAAAGGATCTCTGGAGCATAAATTACCTTGAAAAGCAACGCTCTGTGAAAGTAGGTGCCCTTTTTTATCTTTCCAATGAGAACGATGTTGGAACAGGCTTCAAACTTCAGCTCGCTAATGTGCAGTTCCCACAGGAAGTCATGCAGCTTCTCTGGCTCAACCTGGCCGCCCATTGCCTCGCACACTAACCTGTGAGAAATGATCACTTATCACATTTCTGCCATGTGGATGTTGAATATGGGATGACAATGAAAAAATAAAAAACTCACATGGCCAAAGCCGTATACATTTTGACCTCATCCTGAAGTGGCGAGATGGATTCGGCAGCCTCTTTGAGGAGCTTATGAAACGCAGCGTCATACGGCAAGCTCCATGCTTCATCTACCACCGTCTCCTGCTGCGGCTTACTCTCATCTTCGTCCTTCTTTTTCTCATCCTCTTTTTGACCCTTTCCCTTCATTTTACTTTAGAAAGAGAGATGAGAGCAAGAAACATGGTTTACAGGAAACCCGTCGATCCCACTTTATATTAGGTGGCCTTAACTACTATGTACTTACATTTAAATTAATCATTTGATACAATGCACTTATTGTGTACATACATCTCATCTTACATGTGTATCCAATTTCATTAGCAGCAAAAGTGTTTTCCAACACAATATGAACACAATAAATATTTTGTACTTATTTTTGATGTAAGTACATAGTAGATAAGGCCACCTAATATAAAGTGGGAACAACCCATCTATAAGCAGTGTTGGGGGGTAACTCATTACAAGTAACTTGAGTTACATAATCAGATTACTTTTTCAAGTAACTAGTAAAGTAACACATTACTTTTTCAATTTACAGCAAAATATCTAAGTAACTTTTTCAAATAAGTAATGCAAGTTACTTTTTCAAATTTGTTGACTGACTACTCTCCTGTCCCCATTTTAAGGGAAATAAAGTGCAAAGGTGTTGTGTGCACTCTGTGGTTACCGTAACTCTAGACTAAATGTGAACAGGCATTTACTCATCTCACTTGTACGAAAACATCCAGTAAATTAATAAAAACAGTATATTAACAGTAACTATATTAAATTACACAAATATACTTTACATACAATTATATCTATTTAATCTAACTTTATTAACCAGTGTCCTTTCTGCTGACCTTCAATGATCTAATTCAACCATACTAATAAGCAAAAATGACTTTAGAGTAGATTTAGAAATGAGTTGAACTTCCTTCTCCTGTATCCTATTCTTCTTTGATCCAGAATTGCAGCACAGCTGAAAGGTTTGTTTGAGCTGCGCCCTCTACTGTACCGGTGTAAATATGCATTTAATCATTTCACTTTTGGTGTGAAAGGGCTCTAACATTTGCCAAAAATATAATTTTTTTGTTTTTATTAAAAAAAAAACAAAAAAAAAACAAGCATGCCCAGCCCCGGTGAAAAAAAGTAATGCAAAAGTAATGTAACGCATTACTTTTCATAAAAAGTAATTAAGTAACACAATAAGTTACTTTTTTTTAGGAAGTAATGCAATAATGTACTTTTAAAAGTAACTTTCCCCAACACTGTCTATACACAAGTATACACAACTCACACACCTTGGTGTTTTGCTGCTCCTTTTGCTGCTCATAACAGATGAGGATGTAGTTTCTGTTGGACTGTCTGACTTACGATCATCTGGTTCCTTGGTAATAGATCTGATAGAAGAGAAAGAAGCATTTTTAAACCTTAACATGCACAGGTTACACTTTATTTTACAGTGCCGTAGTTACATTGTAATTACTCAAATAAGTACTGAGTAATATTAATTAACTACATGTACTTACTATAGAGTTAGGGTTTGGTTTAGGGTTAGATACTTGTAATTTTGCATAATTTACTGTTATTACTATAATTATTACATGTAGTAACGTGAAACTACGTCACTAAAATAAAGTGTTACCCATCCACAAAGCAAAAACAGCAAACTACTACACATTTCCTAGAGATATGGATCAAATGACCTTTGTGCTCACCTGTGGAAATCAACTAATTTATATGGTAGAATCGAATCCACAAACACAAAAACAAACATTTAAAGTGGTCAAGTAAAGTAATTAACTTGAACTGAGCATAAATTTTGTTGCTTAGGTCTCAAGTGGCAGAATTCCCATTTCTCTTGTGGGAGCTCTAGGCCAGATTCCAGAGCCAATGCATGCAAAAGAATTTTCCCCGGGGGGAAATTCATCTATCTGCATCTATCTGTTGTGCAACAGAGGTATTTAATATTCAAGTGTGCTGCTGTAGAACTAATGGGCTGGAAAAGGACGGGCTCTGAAAGTCTTTATTCTCCACAAAGAACTTGTTTTGTCTCTAAAGTGAGATTGCAGAAGTGAAAAGAGATCTAAATACTAGTGAAAAAAGACTAAATGTGCCCCCCAAATGACTATGAATACATTAAATCGGTGAGGAAAAACTGCTATTTGTGGAGCTGTTTGATACAATGTTTGAACAAGTTTCATGTGACAGTAATTTAAAACAGTAGGTTTGGATTTCCTAAGCATAACTCTTGGCCTTAACATACTGATCCGGGGGCTTCCCATTAACTGCAATAGTGGCTCGATGTTGGTTGACAGCTTGTTTTGATATATCCTCTAAGGTAGGAACCTGATGACCCATTCTTATCTGCAGGAGGAAGAGAAAGCAAGATAAAATAGAAGTTATTGATTTGTGCAACCTCTACGATTGAGTATATATTTTTCTCTTGAAAAACATTCACATGTGGACCTGTCCAGGGTCGTAGAAGCCATCAGTGGTTATATTGCTGGCTGACAGGTGTCCTGTCAGACTATACTTCAACGATAGATTGCTGTCCAGAAGCTTCTGTAATGCCAGCTCACTAAATTTGTTGTTACGGTGTGGTGACAGGTTGATTTCCTGGAGTATCTCTAGAGCTCTGTAAGATTGATGACAACAAAACCAAACATCAGAACAATCAATGAAGTTAGCCTTTAACAGCAAAAACATCTAAAAGAATAAATTTCTCAGAACCTGTCAGGAACATGTCCTGATCATATTTCAAAAATTGAAGCCTATTTTGGCACCATTACAATTTTATAGTAGTAGCACTGCATTGCGATATAATGTTTATGACAAATTAAAAACAATTAAAAACAATTAATCTGCATAAAAATATAATGTAATGCAAAGTGTGAGGAAAAAATATATCATTTAAATTGTAAATTGTAATTTTTATATGATGGTAGTGTTTATTCTTCCATTATTTATTCAAAATATTTACTTAAATTATATTTCAGTTGATTTAAATACAAAAATTACTGTGATTACAATATAATGAAAATAGCTACCGAGAATAATGTGAATTATGTAAAATGTCCAGATGCTTTACAGGAATGAGAAGTTTGTCAATGGAGGGCGAGATCTGTTTGGTTACTGACATTCTTCCAAGTATCCTCCTTTGCCATCAGCAGAACAAAGAAATTTATACAGGTTTGGAACAACTTGAGGGTGAGTAAATGATGACAAAATTTTCATTTTTGGTTGATCTATCCCTTTCATGTTTTTATATATATATATATATATATATATATATATATATATATATATATATATATATATATATATTCAGATTCAGATTCAGATATCTTTATTAGTCCCCAAGGGGGCAATTCAGTTCTACAGCCAACCCATCCCATCCAATAAGGGTTAATTAGAATTATTAGCACACAATAAATATAAAAATTACAAAGTTAAAAATGTATACAAACGATTCACCTGCCAATGACAGAACAAAGTAGTGGAATACCAGAGCCATTTGTGTAGTTATAGGTTCTCATTCAAGAATCTTATAGCAGAGGGAAGGAATGAATTTGCGTAACGATTCGTTTTCCGTATTGGCACATAATACCGCTGACCTGACTGCATGAGAACAAATCCATACCTGAGCACATCTGTGGTTGGCACAGTATTCTATCTGCTTTTTGGACCACTCTTTTTTTCCAGAGGGAACTTAGATCATTTAATTGGGTACCAGTAATTTTTGAGCATACTTTAACAATGTCGCTCAAACTCTTTTTGTCTTTCACAGCTAAACCATTAAACCAACCCAAGAAAGAAAAAGTTAATAGACTCTCAATGAATGCCTGATAGAATGTACATAAAATTCTTTTACAGACCCCAAAGGAGTTCAGCTTCCTCAGTAGGTATATTCTTTGGTTTGCTCGCTTGATAATGCTATCAGTGTTCTCTCTGAAATTCAAATGTGAATCAAAAACTGTGCCCAAATACTTGTATGTTTGAACCACTTGAACACCTTCATTTTGTATTACACTTAGTTTTGGTTCGTCACTAACCTTCCTAAAATCTATTATTAATTCTTTGGTCTTTGACACATTTAAGTCAAGGAAACTGTCGTTGCACCATCTAGCAAACTCCTCAAGGGCACTGCTATGATCAGGTTGGTTGCCCTGTAAAAGGGACAACAAAGCTGTGTCATCTGAAAACTTCACTAAGTAGCTGTTCTCCCAAGATGACCTACAGTTGTCAGTGTATAATATGAAAAGAAGGGGGGAAAGCACACAGCCCTGAGGAGAGCCTGTATTTGATACGATAACAGATGACATATTTCCATTTACATAGACCTGCTGCCTTCTATTTGTTAAAAAATTTAAGATAAGTAATAGGATCTGCTCAGGTAACTTAAAATATGAAACTAATCGATCAATTAGAATGTGAGGCTGCATTTTATTAAAAGCTGAACTAAAGTCAGCAAATAAAATTCTTGCATGAGATGCAGGTTTCTCAAGATGTTTATACACCTTGTCAAGAATAAAAAGTTTTGCATCCTCTACTCCCTTACCCGCTTGATATGCGAACTGTAGAGGATCTAATTTGTCTACAGTTAGGGGGATGATTGTGTCCTTCAAGATCTTTTCAAAACATTTCATGACCAGGGAAGTTAATGCAATTGGTCTAAATTCATTGAGCTCTTTAGGAAATTTTGTTTTAGGGATGGGTATTACTGTTGATGTTTTCCATAAATCAGGTATATCCCCACTATCAGCACATTTTTGAAAGATAACTGTAAAAGCCTCACTAAGCTGCTCGGCACAATAGTGGAGTGTACGCCCACAGATTGCGTCAGGACCGGGAGCCTTACCTATTTTTATGCTTTTAAATAGTGTTGTGACTTTATCCTGTTGTATTTTTATCCCTCTCTGATGCTTCCACGTCTCTCTCAATGTGACTAGACAATCTGAAAACGACCTTTCAAACCTACAGAAAAATTTATTAAAAATATCAGGCAAATCTCCATCATCTATACCACTCAATTTTATTGGTTGCCCTGTTCTACACACAGGCTGATTAATGGCTGCCATGGTTTTAATGCCTTGCCAGGCTGCCTTTAAATCCCCACTATTATACTGATTTTTAATTTTATTCCTGTATTGGCTTTTTGCTTTCCTTATTTCATTTTTGACTTCTCTAGAGGCAGCTTTTTTCTCTACCAGGTCCCCTAAATAGAATGTCTTTTTTTTTCTGTTGATAACACTTTTCAATTCCTTCGTTACCCAAGGCTTGTTGTTGGGATAAATGACCACTTTTTTAGATGGGATAGTCATATCAACACAATATTTGACATAGGCAGACATTGTATCCGTAAGTTCATTAATATCATTACAAGTGTCATAAAAACAAGTCCAATCAGTACATTCCAGACACCCCTGTAGAGAGGAAATGCTGTCTTCTGTCCAAAGTTTTATGTTTTTTTCCTCACGCTCAAGACGTCTGAACGCGGGCTTATACACAGGCATCAAATAAATACTGTTGTGGTAGGAGGCACCAAGTGGCGGCATAGCCATAGATCTATAGGCTCCATTTACTGAACCATAACATAGATCTAAAGTGGTGTTCCTCTGCGTTGTAGAACAAGTTATATACTGTTCATATGATCTTAAGGTCTTGTCTAAAATACAGTGGTTAAAATCTCCTATAAAAAACTTAGGGTCCTCTGGGCAAATAGAGTCCAGTCTGTGTATATGTCTATATATATATATATATATATATATATATATATATATATATATATAAATCAAAAGCCGATTAGTATGGAAACATGCTCCATTTATGGTGTTAATGTATATACTTAGAAATATCTACTTTGAACTTGTAACATTTAGTGTATTAAAGCATAAAACATGCTTACCCAGCACTGCACAATTCTAGGGCTGTTATTTCATCGTTTGCACACACACTAATTGCCCAGCAAGCATTTCTCCAAATTTCAGCATGGATCGATTTGAGCAGCTGAACTAAAGGTGACAGGCCTCCAACATTTCTCAGCTGCATGTAAAGAAAAACAGAAAAACAATCACCAGAAACAGCACATAATGCAATGTAGAACAATATCCATTTACTGTACGTGCTTTACACCCCTGACCCAGAAAAAAGTTTGTTTTTTCTACACTCAGCTGATAAGCTGTGGTTATTGTGAAATTGACTTTGAAATTGACTTTTTTTGTGCAGCGCTACCTCTAGCCTGGCCTCTGCATCACAGGCCAGTGAAGCCACAGCCTGCATTGCACTGATGAGTGTGTTGTTGTCAGTGGAGTGTAGCAGCTCCACCAATGCTGGCATAGCTTCATGGGCCAGAATGCTTCTGCGCAGCTCCTCCTGCGATGCCATGTTTGTCAAGACCGATGCCGCATACACAGCTGCTCCTGTGCAGCTGTCTCGCAGCTGTTGCACCAAGAGCTCGTCACCCCCTGCATCATATATAGCACTGAAAATGAAAAAAAGGTACATTAGAGTTGTGCAATACTGTATTTATTGACTATACAATCTCGTTGCACTTCAAGATTATGCCTCACTAAGCATTGAGATAGTTGCTGTTGGTCAGGCTGGACAGGGCTTCTGCGGCTGCCGTTCTCAACTCACTTCCTTCACTGTTCAGCAGCTGCACAATGGGCCCGATCGCATCTGAAACACACAGGCACATCGGCTCTTCAATGACACAAAAGGACAAGATGATAAATTAAACAAAACTAAAGTCATGTTGAATTAAAATGGGAAATAAGCTTGGATACTTTATGTATATGAGATTACCCAGGCATCTGAATGTGTCCCTGCTGGAAAGGTTTTTGCTCACTGCTGCCACAGCCTGGCATACAGCAGTACGCACACTCTCATTATCCTGCATGAGAAGATCAGTAAGGGCTTTTTCTACATTCCGTTCATGAAGAATTTTTCTGTTCTCACCTTTATGGAGAGAGAAAAAAAAAAGACATTTTTACACAATTAAAATTAAATTATGAAAAAAATCCTCTTTTGCTTAATACTAGTTCCTACTACACTGTCAGACAAAATGCACAAAACATAAGTATATCTTAAAGCTACACCTATACGTACCCTTAAAATACTAATATGTCGTCTTAAGGTACTAATATGCATGCTTAAAGTACTAATATGTACCTGTAAATACAAATATGTCCCCTTGAAGTAGTATGTTAAAATTTTAAAATATTAATTTATACATGTAAGTACAAATATACACCCTTAAAGTACTAATATGTCTTTATAGTACTAATGCAACCTTAAAATACAAATATGTACCCTTAAAGTGCTATTATGTAATTATATTAGTGTCTTAAGAAGACAAAATAGCTCTTTCAGAGTACATATTTGTAATTTAAGGATACATATGAGTACCTAAAGTGGACATATTACTACTTTAATGGTACATATATGTATTTACAGGTACATATTAGTACTTTAAGGGTATCTTTACAATATGTAAAATATATGTCCTCTTAAGGTACTAATATGAACACATAAAAGTACTAATATGCACCTTTATGGTACAAACTGTGCCCTTAAATTACTAATATGTACCCTTCTGGATAGTTTGTCCAAGAATGAAAATTCTGTCATCATTTACTCATCCTCAAGTCAGTACAAACCTGTATGACTTACTTTTGTTTGAGGGAAAAAAATAAATAAATGAAGAATGCTGGTAACCAAACCATTTTGGTGACCACTGGCTTCCATTGTATGGGCAAAAAAACAGACACATTTCTTAAATAAAATATCTTTTATGTTCCACAGTTTTGGAACAACATAAGGGCTATAAAATTATTACAGACTTTTCATTTTTGGGCAAATTACACCTTTAAAGTACTAAACATGTATTTTACATGAGGTACAAAGATTTACTTTTAAGGGTACTTCCCCATGTTGTCTTAGAGTACATAGAGGACAAACTGTCATTTGCCAAAAAAGTGTAAAGATATGATGGGTTTTTTTTCTCCGTACTGCTCTGTGCCATCCTGGCTATGGCTTTGGCTGCATTAGCCTGCGCTTCAGGCAATGTGGATGTGCCAACAAATTGCAGTATCTGTTCCAGGCCACCCATTGTCTGAATAAGCTGCATGGCCTCGCTGTCTTCCAGACAGTTACAGATAACCCTGAGAGCCCCCTCATGCAGTTCACTAAACTCCTGTAGGGAAGAGACACAGCTGCCATTACTGCTCAATCATGTGCTGCTTGATTTTGATTGAATCACTTGAATTGTTCTCAACTTGCGTACAAGAAGTTGAATTGCTCATAATGAAGGTGACTAAGGAGCAGTTTCGAAAAGGCTAAGTGCACATGAATAATTCAGATGAGAATAATTAGCCTACTCTGGTCGAAAGGAGCTCAAGGATTCTGTCAAAGCCCTGTACATTCCTAAAGGCCACACGGGTTTCACTGTCAGTGGTGATGTTCTCTATGGTGCGCAGTGCAAGCTGCTGAATAACGGGGAACTCTGAGCGCAGTAGATCCAGAAGTGGGGGGAGTCCATTTAGACGCTGCACAGCCGCTCGATTCTGAATGTCCTGAGTGTGCAAAAAGCAGAAAAGTGCACAAATAATTGATTTTAACAGCATCCTTCTGGAAGTCAAAGGGTTATGCTTTTAAAGCTGATCAAATGACATCATTGAAAATACAAATTGTTTCAAATTCCATTTTCGTCTAACAACTGTGTTTTGTTAGCGCTGTAAAATACCACCCTGACAAATGTCTTTTAGTCTAATTCACAACAGACCTTCTGTCTGACTCTGACATCTGTTGTCTTACTTGTACAAGATTAAATATGCACTCCACAGAATTTTTCTTCACATCAGGATCTGGGCTAGACAAGAGCTGAATAAGAGGTTCAAGTCCCTTGTGGTCAAATATCTGGATCTTGTAGGAGAAGTCCACTGACAATGACGTCAAACACAAAGTGGCAAACTCGTGGACCGCAATATTCTCTGAGGAAAAGAAGGTAAGGAGAAAAGAAATTAAAAAGAGAATATATATATACACACACACACACACCTATATACAGTCATGTGAAAATGTTAGGACACACTATTGAATTCCATGATTTTCCGTATCAGGACATAATAAAAAATCATCTGGTCCTTGGCAGGTCTTGGAAAATAAAACCTCAGATGAATAACAACAAATGACATATCACACCGTTTCATTATTTATTTAACAAAAACTAGGCCAAAATGGAGAAGCCATGTGAGACAAACTAAGGACACCCTTACTGTTAACATAGGAATTAAGAGTGCTAATCAAATGCCTTTGATGAATTGATCATCAACGAGTGTGGTCACCTCTATAAAAGTAGAGGTTTTGGCATTTTGTTGGTTTGGAGCCTTTGGTTGTGTGTTAACACAATGCCAAGGAGGAAAGACATCAGCAGTGATCTTAGAGAAGCAGTTGTTGCTGCCATCAATCTGAGAAGGGCTATACAGCCATTTCCAAACAATGTGAAGTCCATTATTTTACAGTGAGGAAAGATTATTCACAAGTGGAAGACATTCAGAACACACACCAGTCTTCCCATGAGTGGACGTCCCAGCAAATTCACCTCAAGATTGCAGACAATCCAAGAACTACACCTCAGACTCTACAGGCCTCAGTTAACATGTTAAATGTTAAAGTTCATAACAGTACAATTAGAAAAAGATGGGACAAGTATGGCATGTTTAGAAGGGTTGCCAGGAGAAAGCTTCTTCTCTCTAAAAAGAACATGGCAGCATGGCTTAGGTTTGCAAAGTTGCATCTGAACAAACCACAAGACTTATCGAACAATGTCCTTTGGACAGACAAGACCAAAGTGGACATGTTTGTCCATAATGCACAGCACCAAGTTCATACCAAAAGTCAAGCATGCTGGTGAAGGGTTGATGATTTTGGGCTTGTTTTGTAGTCACAGGAAGTGGGCATCTCACAGACATTGAGTTGACCATGAACTCCAAAGTATTCTAAAGTCAAATGTGAGGCCATCCGTCCGACAGCTAAAGCTCGGCCAAAATTGGGTCATGCAACTGGACAATGATCCCAAAAACACCAGCAAATCTACAGCAGAATGACTAAAAAAGAAAAGAATCAAGTCCAGACTTCAACCCGACTGAAAATAAAAAACAAAATCTGTGGCGAGAGCTGTGCATAGACAAATGCCTACAAACCTCAATAAACTGGAGCAACTTTGTAAAGAAAAATGGGCCAAAATTCCTCCAGAAAGATGCGGGAGACCGATAAAGTCAGACAGAAAATGATTAATTCAAGTTATTGCTGCTAAAAGTGGATCTATAAGCAATTGAATCAGAGTGTGTCCTTAGTTTCCATCTTGGCTTTATTTATGCTAAATAAATGTAAAAATGTGTTGTTGTTAATCTGAGATTTTATTTTCCAAATTTTAAGACCTGCCAAGGACCAGATGATTTTTTATTATGTCCTGATATGGAAAACCACTGAATTCAATAAGATGTCCTAACTTTTTCACATGTTTGCATATATTTACAAACTTTTATGTTAGATGTGATTAATTGTGATTAATTGATTTGACAGCATTATATATACAGTATATATATATACAGTGGGTGTATGGAAAGTATTCAGACCCCCTTTAAATTTTTCACTCTTTGTTATATTGCAGCCATTTGCTAAAATCATAAAGTTCATTTTTTTCCTCATTAATGTACACACAGCACCCCATATTGACAGAAAAACACAGAATTGTTGACATTTTTGCAGATTTATTAAAAAAGAAAAACTGAAATATCACATGGTCCTAAGTATTCAGACCCTTTGCTCAGTATTTAGTAGAAGCACCCTTTTGATCTAATACAGCCATGAGTCATTTTGGGAAAGTTTTTCACACCTGGATTTGGGGATCCTCTGCCATTCCTCCTTGCAGATCCTCTCCAGTTCTGTCAGGTTGGATGGTAAACGTTGGTGGACAGCCATTTTTAGGTTTCTCCAGAGATGCTCAATTGGTTTTAAGTCAGGGCTCTGGCTGGGCCATTCAAGAACAGTCACAGTTGTTGTGAAGCCACTCCTTCATTATTTTAGCTGTGTGCTTAGGGTCATTGTCTTGTTGGAAGGTAAACCTTCGGCCCAGTCTGAGGTCCTGAGCACTCTGGAGAAGGTTTTCGTCCAGGTTATCCTTGTACTTGGCTGCATTCATCTTTCCCTCAATTGCAACCAGTTGTCCTGTCCCTGCAGCTTTGGGTTCTTCTTTACCTCTCTCACCAAGGCTCTTCTCCCCCAATAGCTCAGTTTGGCCGGACGACCAGCTCTAGGAAGGGTTCTGGTCATCCCAAACATCTTCCATTTAAGGATTATGGAGGCCACTGTGCTCTTAGGAACCTTAAGTGCAGCAGAATTTTTTTTGTAACCTTGGCCAGATCTGTGCCTTGCCACAATTCTGTCTCTGAGCTCTTCAGGCAGTTCCTTTGACCTCATGATTCTCATTTGCTCTGACATGCACTGTGAGCTGTAAGGTCTTATATAGACAGGTGTGTGGCTTTCCTAATCAAGTCCAATCAGTATAATCAAACACAGCTGGACTCAAATGAAGGTGTAGAATCATCTCAAGGATGATCAGAAGAAATGGACAGCACTTGAGTTAAATATATGAGTGTCACAGCAAAGGGTCTGAATACTTAGGACCATGTGATATTTCAGTTTTTGTTTTTTAATAAATCTGCAAAAATGTCAACAATTCTGTGTTTTTCCGTCAATATGGGGTGCTGTGTGTACATTAATGAGGAAAAAAATGAACTTAAATGATTTTAGCAAAAAGCTGCAATATAACAAAGAGTGAAAAACGTAAGGGGGTCTGAATACTTTCCGTACCCACTGTATATATATATATATATATATATATATATATATATATATATATAATGCACATTGAATTTGAAAATGAAAAAAGTGCCTGTACCTTCAGGTGACAGTTTGCTGATGACTGCAGGTATCACATCCAGTGTCTTCAAACACTTTTTAACTTCATCTGTTTAAAAATGACAACTAAAAATGAAAACTATGTTGCTGAACATCCTTTGATTTACTAGCAGTACCTATTTTTGTTCCCAACGTACTGTTAGAAGCCATGACGCCCAGAGCCATGACAGCATTCCTGCTCACAGTCTTGTCCTCGTGAGAAATGAGACGACAAAGAGGTTCAATCGCTCCCAAGCACATCAAAGAAGTCTTATTCTCATCACCTAAAAATATCAGCACAACAGCAGAACACACACATTGATCAATAAAGGAAAGCCACACAAGGGAACAGTGAGCACTTACCTCTGCAAAATTCTCAATGACCTTAGACGGTAAGACTAGATTAGACTGTTACCTTTTTCTGCGAATTTGTGGATGGCTTCACAAGCTTTTGCCAGCACCTCTTCTTCAGGAGAGCTGAGCATGAGAACCACTGTCGCTGCTGTTTTGCTCTCGATAGGTAGAGGGTCGAACTGAAGGAATAATACTTAGGTTGAAAATATTTCAAGAAAGCACTGGAAAATCACTCGACTGAAGAAAAATGTTCTCACCACATCTTTCTGGAATGTCTCGGCCTCTTTTTTGACTTTTTTCCCCATCTAGATGTCAACCCGCCAACAAGATAAATAATAACAAAAACACCTAAATAAACAATCTCTACGAAACATGATTATAATAAACAAATTCTACAAGACAAAAAATACCTGCTACAACTGAAAGTTGTGTGCTTGTGTTTCTGTTTAGCTGCTGTTGCTAGGTGACAGATGTAATTTACCATTTCACCTGTAGGTGGGGCAAGAATCACTCTGAAACAAGCTTGGTCAATTAATTATTTATTTGTTTAAAATATGTCTGTCATGAACCGTTAGGTGGCTCTGATGTCATAATTTATTATATTATATACAAAATAATTAAATTAATAATTAGAGGAATTTTATATTAAAATTAAAATAACAATCTTTTCTGGTAACTATCAACAGTAATAGTATAGGCTAATTAATGCCACCCCCATAAAACATGAAATATGCAGTAATATTATTTCCATGTGAGACAATTCAATGTCTTATTCGTTGTTCTAGATTATTTTAATCTATTCCAAAAGCACTATTTATTTGATGCAAAACTCATTATGTAATTATATTTATTACAAAAAAAAAATACTTTAATTAATAAATGAAACTAATTTGAACAGGGCATTTAGGTGTTGCGGGTTAAATCATTTACTCTATATCGTTGAAAAAGTATCAGCATCATCTCGAATTTCCTCCATCTATAATGGTATGAACTCATTAGAAAAGCAGCTGTCACTGGAGTAGACCTGGACCTCGGATGAGAATCATGTTCAGACTCATGGACAGCAGAACCCACCCACTCCGTGACATGATTGCTGGAATGAGGAGCATTTTGAGCAGTAGGTGTTTCAGGGAGCGCCACAGAAACTTACATGTGCCATAATAAGACTACACAACACCCCCAGTGCCACCATGGACTTTTGGTAAATTAACCCATTCTTCAAGTAGGCTACAACTAAAATGCACCTGCGCAATACGTTTCTGCACAATTTTAATTTTTCAATCTATCAATCTATGCCAAATCACATAATATCTATGGCATGCCCTGGTTATTCTAAATAAGAATTTATTCCGTGTTTTTTAAAGGCTATTCTTACCATTTATTTTTTCTATAAAACTAGATTGGCATTAATTAAAATAAACATTTGAGTTATAAATCAAAATGTGTGTGTGTGTGTGTGCTTGTGTGTGTGCGCGCGCGCGCGCGCGTGTGTGTGTGTAGCTGTCAGTCCGTCAGTCGGGCAGTGCGGATGAGCCGGATACGCCAACTTCGAGCAATATAGATTTAGCTGACAAAATTCACACCGAATTCAGACTCGGACACTTTCCACACTCGGAATACTGGCTTCGTCTAAAAGTAAACATCTTTTCGGGGCAGACAAACAACAAAGAAAGAAAGTGGGAGTGGGATTTTGCTTGAGACATATTTGAAGGGTTGCTGGCTTAGCCTGACTGGGGTGCGTTAGCATGCTAATGGAGCAGCGCCGCAGTGGATGTCTCTCCACCCGCTCTTTTTCCCTCAAATTAGACTGACGTCGTTCAGATTACATTTCATTCTCTATTTTCAGTTGTATCTGTCAGTATTTCTACTATTTTTCCTTAAGCGAAGTGTTTAAAAGGCTCCCGCGGGGAGGCTGGCTTGTCGGGCTAGCTAGTTAGCAAGTAAGGAAGGCTTACTAATGAAGTCTTAAGGAGCTTTTGCAGTTTACGGACGAGAACTTAAAACAACACCGCGTTTTGCTCTTAACTTTAATGTTATATATAACAGCAGACTGTTTTATCACATTCGGCGAGTTATTCATCTGTCTAGGGAGCTAATAGTTGAGTGGTACAGCTAGCTGGCTGCGGTTAGTTAGCTAACTGAACGTTATGCCAAATGATATTTTACTAAGAGACAGTTAGGACACCACTAGCTTAATTAAAGCACTTGTCACTGTGTGATAGTTAATTTATTGTTATACAACAAACAATGGCCTCGGCTGGTAACACTGTCTCATCGTTTGCGAGCAAAACAAAAACGAAGAAGAAACATTTCGTGGCTCAGAAAGTGAAGCTGTTTCGTGCCAGCGACCCTCTGCTCAGTGTTCTCATGTGGGGAATAAACCATTCGGTGAGTCAAACCTGCAGTCTTTTTCTTTGTTTATGTCCGTTATTGATCAATGAATTAGAGTTAACGGAAAGAGAAGTTCACTATGTCTCGCAACCTACAATTGGCAGCATCTGTTGGATCCATGCACTTACGGATCATCAGAGGTCTGCTTTGATTATCTGTTGCTTAACCTTCAGTTTAATGAACAAAATTCTGTTTTGTCCCTTAAAGCACTTGCAGTTGCGTGTTATTATGTTCTTAAAGCATGTGAACAAAACTTGTCAAAAGAATGGTTGACTTGTTCATTTCTTCATGACTTGAAGATATTGTTCATGTCAAAAAAAACTTCTTCTCACATGCCCATATTGATGCAAACTAGTTTAAAACCTTCATCTGTTGTTTATGCAGTAATGAATCTCATTTGTGAGCTCTCTGTCCTTTTATGTGCATGCAAAGAGGTTGCAAAATAATATCTGTATCAGTAGTGGAGTTGTGGGTGAGTAATCGTTTCCTGTTGGAAGTTTTGGTTGCAAGATGATAAGCTTAGAGGTTTATTGAAGCAAGACTCATCTCAGCTGATACTTACTGTTATTGTTTGCATCATTAGCCGTCTTTGGAGAGGAAAGCCTCCTTGGTGTGTTTCCTTTATAGGCCTACACATTTCAGTTGCGAGTGTTTCATATTTATATCTGTTTGACTGTACTTTGAGGTGAAGAATGGCAGTATTTGCTCTTAAATACCAATAATAATAAAATCCGATTTAGATGCCTTGGCATCCCAAGTTGTCCATTTATGTTTTGTGTGACAGTCTTCACCTCCAGCTGTTTGTTAGATGTTTCTCTATGAATGAACTGTCTCAGACCAGTATACTATTGTGTTTTACATAAGTTTTTTTTTTTTTTTTTTTTTTTTTTTAATATCATTCTTTGCACGTCTTCAGAGATATAGCTTGTTTTCAGTTTCCTACTTTTCTTTTCTTTTTCTTTTTTGCGCTGTCTGGTGACATTTTCCAAATGGTAGATGTGTTTAGTTGTCTGAGATGTAATAAAGTTTTGTTATTTTCCAGTCACACATACCATTCTTAAGGGTAATTTTTCTGCTTGATTTGTTTATTTACAGTAGATAAATGTAGCCTGTGTGGATGGTTGACATTTAAGAAAAGATGTTCTAGTAGACCAGGCATGAAAATAATTTAACTATTTGTTTTGCATTCATGCCCTCTTGTGAATACACATCCTCACTACCCATATTCAAAACACTGAAAAGGTATCCAGAAATGTACATGAGCATATTTTTGTGTTAATGTTAATATTAGTGTCGATTGTTTCTATTTATTGGTTTTAGGTTAGTATTGGGTATTTAATTGGACACCCTTTTCCATCTATTTTTTTATATTTTTGATTACTTTTGCCCTCATCTAATCTTAACTTGCATCAACAAAAAAAAAAGATTTTTTTTTTTTTTACAGGGTTGTATTTTTAATTTAAATATTTTTCATTTATTAGCTTTAATCCATGAAATATAATTATTTAACTAATTCTGCTTTTAAATAGTAATAAAATATTATATAATATAATTTAAAAAATATTGGCTAATATCAGCAGTGGCCAGAATTATAATATTGTTGCATCACTTGTGTTAAAGGTACAATATGTAAGATTTTTGCTTTAAAATATCCAAAAACCACTAGCACAGTGTTGTATATTTTGTTCTCTTGTGTAATTGCACTTTCCCAGATGTTTCAAATAATGTTTAAAGGTGCAATGTGTAAAATTTGGGAGGATCTATTGACAAAAAAAATGCAATATAATATACATATCTATGTTTTCAGTGGTGTATAAAGACCTTACATAATGAACCGTTATTTTATTTTTTTTTTACCTTAGAATAAGCCATTTATATATACATCCAAGTGTCCCGTTAAGTCGCCATTTCGCGGCGGCATGTTTCTACAGTAGCCCTAAATGGACAAACTGCTCTACAGAGTGCGTTTTGTCACTATTAGTTTTGTCAAAAGTACCAGTACTTTGGTACCAAGCCGGTACTGAAATTTTGAAAATGTAACGATACCAGCATCTCTGTGGTACCGAGTATCCAGGTATATTCAGTACCTACTGATAGGGCTGTGCCAGTATTTTGAATATGACACGAGTGAAGCACAAAGCTTTGTTTACAGAAGAAATAGGCTAATAGGTGAGCAATTAAATGTGACATCGCAGCCATGGAAACATTTTGGTTCATGCCGAATGAGAGAGGTATGTGAGTCCATACTTTTAAGCTTTGTCGACTTTGTATTCTGTTTTGCGAATCACGATCTGGTCACCCGATTAGAAGAGAATTTAACAATGTTCCATTAGTTTTTTTTTTATTAGCTTTTAATTAGGCCTAGTATATTCGCATTCTTTAATGTGGTAAAGTAGAAAAAGCACAGAAGGACAGAAACCTTTTTGCTTGCACGTCAATTTCTATTTAACTTAGTTTGTGCTTGTTATTAGACTTTATAAGGCGCATAAAGTTTATTTGTATAGCGCGTTTCACACACGCCGGTGTATGTTATTATATTTATATATTTGTATGTATATTTAGTTTCGCTTTCTCTGGCAGCTCAAAATCAAACAAAGCCTGAATCTCTGAAGATAAAACTAGCTCTTCAGACCTTTTAAAACAAGTGTCAGTTGCTTGTAACATCAGGAGATAACATTAAGATATTATAAAAAAAATGGTCTCTTTCCTGCTCGTGTCCCACATCCCTCTCAAAGTGCAGAGCGGCTATCTGACGCATCTTTGTGCGGAAATAAAAAAGGCAGTAAAACTATGGTAGTAACTAAGGAGTAACTCAAATAAACATGCACGTCTGTTTCAAAATGGATGTTTGAGCATTTGTTTATTTTTTTTATATACGCTCCAAATATTTACATGTATGATTACCATCATATTTATTGTTTTTAAAAATAGGCTAGTTAAATAAAATAGTAAAATAGTTAAAACAGATTTTCCTGTGGTACTAAAATTGGTACCGAGAAATTGTACTGGTATTGGTACCGACTTCTGGAATTTTGGTACCGTGACAATACTAGTCACTATATTGTTGTTCTTTTAAATTGTTTGTGTTTTTAGAGGCAGCTCACATTGTCACTATGTTGAATATGCACGATGCCTCTAAAATTTACACACTGCACCTTTAATTCCAGAGAAATTCGCAATTTTAACCAGTGTAATGTCCCTCTTCAGTGGCGTCATGTCCACCTTATCCTCGGTTTCCGCTATTATTGCTGTAGAAGTCAAGGCAACGCAGTGAGTCTCATGAAAAAAAATGCAGTAGAATTAGTTGTAGCATATAGCATGTCACTCTGTTGTTGCTGTTTCGTACAATCTATTAGTTACACAATTATTAGTTATCGTTTGCTGCAGGTTCTGTCTCCAAAAATAGCTCCAAGAAACGTAAACATATGGGTGACTCAAGAGTTTGGGACAAGAGGACAAATAAAATGAGGATCAATATCGGTGTGACATTTCCTAACACTGTTTAACAAGTCTGGTGAACAAGTCTATGGCAGTGTAATTAAATACAGTATGTGTTATAAATAGTAAGTCAGCCTTTTGACTTATGCTGTGGGTACATTCAAATGTACTTTTAGTAGGATTGTTTTGTGTTGCCCCACCATTTATTTTGACAAATAAAGTGACATGTATGAGTAGTAATTTAGCATTAAACATTACGTTGCTTGCAGCTAATTCATTAGAATGAAATAAAAACTTTGTTTGTCATCCATGAGCATGATTTGTAAGTCCCGTCAGATTGATGATTGAGGTGAAGACAACGACGCCCATCATTCCACACTCCCTCACAGCGTCATCAAGCTACGCCTTTGTTATTGTTTTGAATATGTGACCTCTGGCAGCATGTAGCTTGTGATGTAGCTGAATTAGTGACAGATCTTTTTTTTCATTCTTTTTTTGACACATCCAATTGAAACTGATTATCACAAAGAAAAAAAATGAAGGCTGAGGACTTGGACATGAGTGTGCAGTCAGCTGTAAGAAAGAGGAAGGGTTTAAGCAAACTAAATGATTTAAGAAGTCCTGCCTGTCACCGGAGAGAAGTCTGACATTTCACTGGAATATTGAGTTTTTAGCCTACATACTAAATATTTTTTTAAAAAAATGTGCATGGATGAATTGTTCAAAATAAGATCCAATTAGAAAATAGATGGGGTAAATTTCTATTTGATTCCAACTTTAAGCTGTAAAGTGTTTTATGTAAAAATGTTAAACCACAGCCGATTGTTGGGTTGTTTTGCATGATATAAACATCAACAGAGAGCTGTGCTTTGTGCCAAGGGTCAAAGCAGAGGTCAGGTCTTGGTCTTGCAGGGCTAGAATGGAATTGGAGAGGGGGAGGCCAAAAATCACAAGAGAGAAGCAGAGAACAGAGATTTCCTTATCTGTGACAGCCCCAACAGTTAAATACATTGACTGCCACTGGCTGGAGCTAAGCGGCGCTACTACATTCTGAAGGCTGCAAGTGGGCCTTGAAAGTTGAAACCTAACGTAGTGTTGGATATTTTAGATATCAAGCAACTCTGAGAATATGTGGTCAAGAAAGTTGAGGGTGGAGTAGTTGTTGCTCTCCGTGGAGCTTACACTGCTAATGAATCATGCATGCAGCTGCAGGCCCTCACTGAGCTCAGACTACTAAACAGAAAAGCAGCGGCCCTTGACCACTAAGGACCACGATGCTTGAATTTGATTAGCAAACCAGTGAATGGGGAATATAATGTAACCTTATTCTGTCTCATATCAAGGAGCACCTCAGCTTTTGTGTTCTCAAGCTGTCTGTTTTTGTGGGTCTACAAAAGGCTAATTTGTATATGCATTGAAAGTGATATGAGAATTAATGCTAATAAGGGGATATTCAGTTAAGGTGATTATGAAATCAAACACAGAGGGAAGTGGTTGTTTTAGTCCAGCAGAATCACTCATGGCTGTTCCACTACCCTCCCCTTTCTGATTACTCTGTAAAGGTCTTTACTCTCTTTTAATCTCTTTATCTCTTACTTTTCTCTTTGTTAATCCCTCCATGCTTCCCAGACTCTCCCGCCCTGACCAAGAGTTGCTCTGTCTGTGTTTGGATTGCATAAGGAGTTTCTAAAAATACTCAAGATTCAGCAGCAGATCTGTGGCACTGGGAAAATAGGCAGACTATTTTATTTTTACACTGCCTAAGGCAAATGCTGATCATCTTCAAAGTCTTTAAAGCTCAATCATAAAGCTTTGATTAGCACTACATATGCAGATGATCTTCACATGCTTTTCTCAGCAAGATGCATTTCTGCTGAACTACACGTGGGATGATATTTGCCATTTACTTTGTCGTAGGCGTATCAGGTTCAACAAAAATTTGCTAATCGCCATGCCACTTTTTATCTGTGTAGTCTTTTCTGTGTGTCCATCCATACTAGTAAGGGAAGATAAATCAAAACCAACACTATTGATAGTCAGTACATCCATAGACACCTCATTCTCTTCTTTATTTGCAAGGCTTAGATAATGACACCTACACAGATTCAGTGTACCTAAGGACGTTTTGATTAGGCATGTGACGGTATGAAATTTTCATGTTGCGATAATTGCTGAAGCTTTTATCACGGTATACAGTATTATCATGATATTCAAATAAGTTGCAAAAAAGTGTTGTCATAGTATAACATGTTTAAGAACTCTGAAATTTTAAATATAATTATAAAATTTTACTTTATAAAGTTATAAACCGATTAAAGTGCAAAAGAATTCTAAAGAACGACAGGTAACCCTTTACAGTAAGGTCTCATTTAACGTTAGTTAAATGACACTAAATAACACTAAGATTGAGCAAAAGTATTATTTTTTGTTATTGTTAGTTAAGAAACTGACATTGTTAGTTTCATCTCAGGTCCATTGAATAAGTTCTTTTGATTTTAATAATGTTATTAAACATTAACTAAGAAATTAACATTAACTAAGATTAATATATGCTTTATAATTATTTTTCATTGTCAGTTTGGTAATAATGAATTAACATGTTAACTAATGAAGCCTTATGTCAAGTTTTACTGAACAATAATAAATAATCTGAACATTTTCAATCATTAAGACATGTTGTAGTCCAGACTAAAATATAAAAATGTTTAAGTTTGAAAATAAATAGCCTATTAAGTCTTTAAGTATTAAGTATTTGGTGCTGTGATGAACAACATTGCGAATACAAAAAATTAAATGGCTGTTTGAAGCGTTTTAAAAACTGTTCAGTAGAGCAGCTGCTTTGTTTACGGGGTTTCCGGGGTATCCGCTGCACTTCTGCTGTTCCATCAGCACCCTCTGCTGTCAGAGAGTGAAAGTGCACTTTCATTCAGCGTGTCTCCTTCACTTGTTCCGCCATGTGCTTCTCGTGCACATTGGGCTTGTTTACATCTGAGTGCACGTGTCCCTTTGACGCAGCATACAGCGGTGTTGTGCATTTTATACGGTTGATGGGAAAAGTATTCTTAAAATGCATTATAAAAGTTTGAATAATTTCAGTGAATTTTGAAGTGCCCACGATAACAATTTTGTGCATATTCATTATCGTGATATATTGTATTACTGAATACTGGCACATGTCTAGTTTTGATAAATCCCAGGTGGATGATGCTAAATACAGGTGTAAATGGGGACTAAAACGTTTTGCGCTTGTCTACTTTCTGTCACTACCAGAGGTAGTCACAAAATGTATTCAACCGGATTGCTTTCAAATTGTAAATGCTCATGTGGTTGAATGTATTCGAACACCCACAAAAGACATTTAGAAAAGAAAAAAAAGTACGGTAGCCAGACGGGATTTAAACTTTGTCGGCCGAAAACCCAAGTTTGTTTTGGCAGATCCGAAAGCTGTTACTCGTCGCCAGCTGGCTAAACTGCGTGAGCTTATTTCGTCCATTAGATTGAAAGATCTGAAAAAGTCCATATATTTACCCACCCATAGACCCTCCCCTTGAAGAAATCAAAACAGAAGCAGTTGAAAGTGGACAAAAGATTAAAACACCAGGTGTAAATGATAATCTCTCCCTCATATACATGTGATCCAATCGACCAAAATACATCTTAATACCAGTTGAAAACAGGGCCTAAGTTTATTCATATGAGGGCAGCACAGGTGAATGACCTGTGTAACAGATTTACCTCAACCTTTAGTCATACAAGATCAACATGTACCTCAGATTTGGTCATAAACATCCTCACTGCTGTCTTTACAGCAAAGTTATAGATTGCAGATTGCTCAAGTTGCCCAAAATCTCTGTGTTTTTAATACAATTATTGCTGTTGCTATGTATTCACTGACAAAAATAATGCGTGTGAGCAAAGACGTTTTTTTAAACACTGTCATTAATATAGCATCTCAGTATCAGCAGCTGATGAACTTTTATTTTAGAGCGTCTAAAGAAATGACTAGCATCTGAGGTTTTAATGCATGTGGGCAAACTATGAATAGCCTCATATGTGACCTTTAGGGCTATTTCTTTAGCCTTCCTCTAGAATTTGAATGAATCATTTGGTTAGATAAATTGCTTCCTAGTTTCCAGAACACTTTTTCTTTGTAAAAAGTTTCTAAATGGTTTTCTCTTGACATGAGAATGTGATAGAGGGATAATTTTAATGTTGACATACAGTAAGTGTGAGTAAATGATGACAGAATTATAACACATTTTCATGTCAACACACTTCATTTAGAAAGCCAAAAGTTTACTCATCCAAAGACTTGTGGGTGAATAAATGATGACAGAATTTTCATTTTTGGATTAATTATCCCTTTAAGGTTAATTAATAAATCAACACTCCTCTGTGTAATTCATCACAATATAATTTTAACCTGATTCGGATCATATTGTAGCTTTTGATTTTGGACTCATAGGCTCGTGTGCAATAAATGAAGGCATTGTTGACGTCAACAGGCTGAAATACCGAACACCCCACTATGATGAATGCACTGCTTAGAAACAAAGAGCTTCATAAACATCTGGTAGGAGGATGAGCATTCTCTGAACTAGGCTTCCTGCACTGATAGAGTGCAAGCTTGTCAGCTCTGTAGCGGAAAACCTGACTTCGCTGCCATGGAGACAAACAGGAAGTGGTAGTGTGAAACTTGGCTGATGAGATTGGTGCACAGATATAAGTGCTTACTTCTTGAACAGATGAAACCGTTGCTGCAGGCTTGTAAAACACCTATAACGTGGCCTCAGCACGATGGGGAGTCTAAAGCAGTCGCCTTTGTATGTTATTTTTGTTTAAAGTATGAGGAAGCTAGTCGAGGAGATCCTGTGCAGCTGCTCCTGGCTTTGTTGGAAATGTTAGTCCATTATCCCTGGATCCTCAAAGGATCTAGCATGTAGGTGGAAAGTGGGACAGTGGAGTATGTTGTCTACTCCAATTTCTCAGTTTCTAATCTTGTGCAGTGCAACGTCTCTAAAACTGCTTGCGCTCCGTCACTCGCTCACGGAGTAGAATTTATTGGATCAAGGTTACCAGCTCCAATGGTTAACTGGCTTTTAGGCAGCTAAAGACTCATTTTGTTTCAAACCAGCATAAGCACATATTCACATTAGGTGTTTTACATGTAACAACAAACTAAATGACTTTGCAAAGTATATTTTTGTTTCATAAATTTTTAAAGTAGAGGGCATCTTGAGTGCACACAATTTTTCAGGATTAAGCCGCAGTCACACTAGACTTTTAGCATGCAAAATTTGTTCTGACACTGCAATGGCTGTGATATGACATCAAGCTCTGCAGCTTCATTTTTATAAACTTGAATTTAACATAATACATTCAAAATATAAATTCTTTTAATTCAGCCAAGAGGTCACACCTTGACACATTAATCTTCTACTAGTCTCACGTACACGTGATGCGAATTCGCAGGTCAGAGTTCAACAAACTTGAACTTTTGACATGATCTTGCTTTTGATGCATTCACATGCATATGAATAGAAGTCAATGGAATGAAAAGTGTAGTGTGACCACCCCTTTACTGTATGTTACAGGGATAGTTCAGCCTAAAATTAAAATGTTGTCACCGTCATGTTTTTCCAAAACTGTATGACTTTCTTTCTTCTGTGAAACACCAAAATTGGTCACCAAACCGTTCTGCTTACCATAAACTTTCATTGTATAACCATTGAAATCACTGTTGGCAATATTATTTTAGTAAATTTGAGTAATTTTATGTGCTTTTGTCATTTTTATTTATTTATTTATTAAATGTTTATTTAATTTACATTTATTTGTAATTTCAGGTTTAGTTTTAGTAATTTTAGTAGGGATGCACGGATACCGATACCAGTATTGGGCCCAATACTGCGCCATTACCAAAAACAAACACAAAAAGTGTTTGTGTTCAGACAAAGAAACTCAACAGTGCAAAATAGAGATATCAGAGAAGGATGTCTATGAAGTAAATGTATCTAATTAACAGGATATTAAACATATAAAAATATTCACACTATAGCTGCTGTGCGTGAGCTGAACAAAACACAGTGGAGTGCGAGCTTGTCGATCGCATCCCTTTTTAACCGACATCGCTGGAAAGTTTGTACTAGTAATAGCAAAGGAAGTAAAACAAGTTGCATATTACTAACATTAACTGACGGTAAAGAGAGCGTGCACACTTCTCTTGCATGCTCTTGATTGCTGATCACTTACTCATTTAAATGACAACTAAATGAAATGTACAAGTAAAAACATGAACTATTACATGATTTATGTATAACGAGTGGTTCATTATTACAGGAAGGCGGTACGGTAATCACATGACATTTTCAATAAGTTTTCTGTGAGCAAATAGTAATATTATAATAATATTAAATTAAGTTTTCTTAATGCCCATATAGGCAAGTATACTTGTGAAACAGTGTCGGTTCCATCTTAAGTGAATGTAAACAGAAAGAAAACGCTTGTGTGACAGCATGTTGGATACGTGCAGCTCTTAAAGTGACAGCAGCCTAATAAACCTACTGCTGTCTCTGTCCTCAGTGTTAATCTAACAACAAAAGACAAAGAGAAAATCACTCACTGCCCTTGACTGAATAACTTTTGTAACTTTAATAATGATTAATCTATATTTATTTTATACAGTGAAGACTATGCAGCATTATTTTACATTTGATTATTCAATTTCTGTACCTGAAATTCATGATATTTCACTGGTATCTAAAAATTTGAACCACTGGCCCAACCAGGCCATTAGAAAAAAAAATCCTTATCATTGAGCCCTGCTGGAGCATTAAAAATATAAAGTGATAGAGCAATAATATGAACAGTGAAAGTAGTAGCACCTACAATACATTTTAACATGCATAATTAGGCATGTAAATAACTGAAGGATATATTTATTTGTTAAGCCAACTAATTTGATTCATATTCTTTTGGTTTTTCTGCCCTATATTTTTAAAAATTAAAAATGCAATGGAAGTACAGGTATCGGTACTCTGTATCGGCAAGTACTAAAAATGACTCATTCGGAATCATTCTGGAAAAAGCGGTATCGGTGCATCCATAAATTGTGTTTTAACTTAAATTTGTAATTTTCTACATTTCATTGAAAACGGAGGAATTCATTTAGAAATTGTTTATCTTTCAATGTCATTGTTGCCATTGGTACTTGTTATGCACAGTCCCAGGTGTTGTATACATGTTTCACAAAAAGAAGGAACATATATAGTTCCTTATTTGTCCATGTGGTATACAGAGTTCTTAAACTATGGTCTCTAGTTTGGTCTCCAAAATAGGCTATAGCTACTAAAAGTGACTGAGAAGGCCCCGTGCTGTAGCTGACGTGGGGTCACAGAGCCGTTTTCCGCTCGCTGTTGCTTCACCATTGCCAGTAGACAGGCTTAGTCCTCTAGAAAGCACAGCTCATACCTCATCCTGCACGCACATGTTTCTGCAAGCGCCTGTTGCCTCTTAACCCCTCACAACACCGCTTAGCTTTAATTGCATTTCAAATAAACACCGCATTAATCCCATCCTGCGGGAAAAAACCACATTGGTTTTACTGTGTCACTATGCTTCTGCATTTTACATGCTATTTATAACAAAACATCGGCAGAAAAGGGTGTTTGAGACAGAGATTTTTATCCCCTCTGCTTTTGGTTAGCACACTTTTGGTTTGTGGGTGATTTAGTGCCATGTTCCTTGGCAGTATGTAGCGCTTGTATGTCGTCTGCAGCAGCGCTCTGCCTGTAGCTATCTTGATCTTTGATAAATAGTGTGTACAACAGCCCGGCGGAGGAGCAGTTATGTTTCTTTTGGTCAGACAGCCTATCTATTCTGTTAAAAGGATAAACAGTTTGTGTCAGCACAATCTAAAGAAAAACTAGTTTCTGTTTTAGTGATGAGTGGGCATAAACATTCTTGAAATTTGCTTCCTGTGTTCATAGGTTTGGCTTCCTCATTTGATATTTAATTTCCTTGAACATTATTTTAAAAATATCATATTTACAGTCCATAAATGAATATTTTTTTGTTGTAATCTACATAATTTTAAGCCATGTCTAGCTAAATTTGCTCATATTTGGTGTTACAAATAAAAACAAACATTGTTACAAAGCGTTGTGATTGCTCTTCCTACCTAGTGCTTCAGCATAGCCTAATTTCTGACCACAGCGAGAAAGATGAGCCTAACTCACTAAGCAGTAACCACAGCATGCATTACAGCCTCTTTACACTTGCTTGTGTCAGGAGAGAGGTGTTTTAAAGGGTTTCAAGTGACCTTGTTTAAAATGCCTGACTTCCTTTCACAATTTGCATTCTCGTAAAGGGTTTCTGTAACCCAAAGCCTGCTCGGATCGGCCCACAGGTTTCCCCTTGGATGGACAAGACCCCACCCATGTCCTTTTTGACAGAAATGTTAAAAAACATATTGGAATGTAGTTTGTCACTGTTATTTAAGGTTGTATGTCATTTGACACTTTGCAGGGCTGAATACCTACATAATATAAAATGATTGATTTTAGTTTTTTGTGTTTATATATAATTTAGGAAAAAAAATAGTAAGGCTGTCTAAATGTTAGTCAATGAGAAGGCACTTGGTTGGATAAATTTGAAATAGTTGGTTAGTCGCAAAAAAAAAATCCACAGCAATTGGCAAAGTCACGCAGTGATAGATCATTAGCACGGCCGGTCCATGCGGTAATGTGGCGGGCAGAATATTCAAAGTGTGTGAACATTTCAAGAGGTAAAGAATGACTACAAAAAGGCGACGTACGACCTTAAACATGACTTATTTAAACATAGCAGTAGCCTAATGTAGCCACTTTACATGTCCACTTGCTCTAACATTGACTGTTTTAACAATGTCTTTACTACTTTTCTGGACCTTAAATGGCAGTAGTTACAATGCTTTCTATGGGAGATATAAAACCTCTTGGATTTCATTAAAAATATTGAAAGAATATATCATCAAAACAGTCTTTAATTAATTCAAACAGAACACTCGGAAGATTAACTTAAATCACAACCACTTAAAGGGTTCACCCAAAAATGAACATTCTGACATTAATTACTCACCCTAATGTCGTTCCAAACCCATAAGACCTTCGTTCATCTTCGGAACACAAATTAAAGGTGCCGTAGAACATGTTTTCAAAACATGTAATATAAGTCTAAGGTGTCCCCTGAATGTGTCTGTGAAGTTTCAGCTCAAAATACCCCATAGATTTTTTTTTTTTCATTTTTTTAACTGCCTATTTTGGGGCATCATTAAATATGCGCCGATTCAGCACGTGGCCCCTTTAAATTCTCGTGCTCCCCGCCCCGGAGCTCGCGACTGCCTTAAACAGCATAAACAAAGTTCACACAGCTAATATAACCCTCAAAATGGATCTTTACAAAGTGTTCGTCATGCAACATGTCTGGTATTTATTTGGATGTTTACATTTGATTCTGAATGAGTTTGAGGCTGTGCTCCATGGCTAAAGCTAACATTACACACTGTTGGAGAGATTTATAAAGAATGAAGATGTGTTTATGCATTATACAGACTGCAAGTGTTTAAAAAATGAAAATAACAACAGTCTGTGAAAACAGTAAGAAATGATGGTAACTTTAACCACATTTAACAGTACATTAGCAATAGGGCTGGGAGATATATCACATGTGATTGTCACGCGCATTTCGTCAGTAAAGCCGGTTCCCTGATTACCTCTAAATCGCCATCACCTGCTTTCAAATGGCGCGGCATTTAATAGACAGAGCCGTAGTTCACTGATAAGCCACGCAATATCGCAATAATATGGCAGATGAATCGCCTTCGATAATGAACGCGATATTGCTTAGCTTATCAGTGAACTACGGCTCTGTCTATTAAATGCAGCACCATTTGAAAGCAGGTGATGGCGATTTAGCGGTAATCAGGGAACCGGCTTTACTGACGAAATGCGCGTGACAATCGCATGCAATATATCGCCCAGCCCTAATTAGCAACATGTTAACGAAAAACATTTAGAAAGACAATTTACAAATATCACTAAAAATATCGTGTTATCATGGATCATGTCAGTTATTATTGCTCCATCTGCCATTTTTCGCTATTGTTCTGTTGTCCTTGCTTGCTTACCTAGTCTGATGATTCAGCTGTGCACATCCAGATGTCCTGCTCTTATCTAATGCCTTCAACATGAGCTGGCATATGCAAATATTGTGGGCGTGCATATTAATGATCTCGACTGTTACGTAACAGTCGGTGTTATGTTGAGATTTGCCTGTTCTTCAGAGGTCTTTTAAACAAATGAGATTTACATAAGGAGGAGGAAACAGTGGAGTTTGAGACTCACTGTATGTCATTTCCATGTACTGAACTCTTGTTATTCAACTATGCCAAGGTAAATTCAATTTTTAATTCTAGGGCACCTTTCTAGGGCATATTTTTGATGAAATCCGGTGGCTCAGTGAGGCCTCTATTGCCAGCAGTGTCAGAGAACCTCTCAAGATCCAGAAAGGTACTAAAGACATATTTAAAACAGTTCATGTGAATTCAGTGGTTCAACCTTAATATAATAAAGCATCTAGAATACTTTTTATGTGCAAAAAACCTTTTCAACAAAATGTAGTGATGGGCGATTTTAAAACACTGCTTTTGAAGCTTTACTTTTCGAATCAATGGTTCAGAGTGCCAAAGTCACATGATTTCATTAAACGAGGCTTCGTTTACACGATACGAATCACTGATTCGAAACAAAAGATTTGTAAAGCTTCAAAGCAGTGTTTTGAAATAACCCATCACTAGATATTGTTGACAAGTCATTATTTTGTTTTTTTGGTACACAAAAAGTATTCTCGTCCCTTCATAACATTAAGGTTGAACCACTGTAGTCACATGAACTGTTTTAAATATGCCTTTAGTAACTTTCTGGATCTTGAGAGGTTCAGTGACATTGCTGGCAATAGAGCCCTCACTGGCCATCGGATTTCATCAAAAATATCTTAATTTGTATTCTGAAGATTAACAAAGGTTTTATAGGTGTGGAACGACATGAGGGTGATTTAATTAATGACAGAATTTGTATTTTTTGGTGAACTAACCCTTTAACATAATGATGGTAACAGGCAAATGAACTAGGGAAACTCAGGACTTATATAATCAGAACATAATCAAAAGAGAACCAGAACAGGTGCGTAGAATTAGGAACTATGAAAACTAATTAACAAACAGGGAAACTAACTAGAAACTAAGGAGAACGGGAACAGAGCAAACAGAGTAAAGACAAAACTAAGGCATAACATACATTATCTGCCATACTATGAAATGAATTATTGGCATCGATCAAGAATTGACATATCAATGCATTTTTATCATTCTTAGAAATAATCATTCTAGTGGATTAGCTATACATTAGTGATAGATAGATATTAAATTGCAGTTTTATTATGTTATAGCAAATAGGGCTGTAGTCAACCAAAGAAATGCTTAGTCGACCAAAGTCCTGTCCTGCGCAACGATCAGTCGACTAAAAAAAAAAAAAAAAAAAAAAACGCGATGTCTTTTTTGATTGAACATTTATTCAACAATTATAATAGAGCATTTATAAAACAACAACGAAAAACATCAATAATACATAAAACTATAATAATAATAATACAATTATTTGAAAATTAGGTTATTTTTTAAACTGCAAAGTGAGGAGTTCTGTCCTAGGTCTATAGTGACCGTCACAATCGTGCACCTGACCACACCACACACTACAAAAAAATATAACTGCTAAAACTGCCAAATAATGAAAAATCCTAAACAAAAGCTCTCGATTATACAGGCTGTATATATATTCTTCTTTACTTTCAAAACTATGGGTTAACTTTTGTCCAACCGATCTAGGCGTTTTAAAACAAACAAACCCAAAATAGCCTTAAAAAACACTAATAATAATAGGCTGTATAGTAGGAAGGCCTATAGATTTATTTTCGTTTTGTCACATTATATAGGCTATTTTCAAACGCGTCAAGTGTACAAATAAATGGAGTCAAAATCTATTGAGTCAGCATAATAAAGCCGTTAAGACTACTTACAGATCTGCAGGCCTAGTCCACGTTAGCGTTCTAACTGAATGAATACAGCAAAACTACCTATATTCCTTACTGAGCGCGAAGCAGCAGAGCAGCCAGCCACAGGAGCGGTTCCCGAGTGTTCATGTGGTGCGCTAAACTGTGGCGCCATTATAAAATAGCCTAAATTAAAGCATTTAAAGTTTGGTATAAAACATAGGCTAATTATATTTAGAATACAGTAATATATAACTGCTAATAAAGGAATAAATATCAAGGAGTAAATCAATGAAAATGTCTTTATTGGTAAAAAAAAAAAAAAATTGCAACTGGTCGACCAGTGAGAATGTCAGTCGACCAAAACGGCATCGACTGATTAGTCGACTAAACGACTAAAGTTGACAGCCCTAATAGCAAAATATCCACAAGGAAAGCCAAATAACTGACTGTAGGATGTGTGACATTCATGAATAGGTTTTTCAAAATTGACATGCAGAACAAATGAGGTATAATTACATTTGCTCAGACTAGAATAAAAGATAAGACATTCTGCCTCCTATAGGTAGTACTGCTTACCCACAGTGCATTTGGCTCTGAGGCACACTTCAAATCCAGAAGCCTGGCATTCAACCAGCCAATAGGAAAGTCTCTAGAGACTTCAATGCTCTCCATTCTCCAGGAGGTCACATCACAGTGGGTCGATGCAATATCTCCTTGTTTTGGAAGACAACCTGTCTCTAGCCTTCTGTGAACAAACTCGGTTAAATGGGTTGACTGGCAGGCAGCGAGCCTCTAAATGCAACTTCTTTGACCATTGCTTACACTGTTACTATGTATTTTCAGAGGAAATGAAGAAATTCGCTCTAACTCGCTCCTTGATTAAAAGCCTTTTTTTTTCTTTTTTTTTTACTGATTAGATCTATGTGAGATCCTAAATGACTTCCATCTTCTGGGAATGTCAGAAGATAACGCAATTTGGTTGCATTTCCATGTTTTCTCATGTTTATTTTTTTCCACAATATATTATCGACCGACATGAGGTTTTTATTTGTGTAATCTTTAGCGAATCTTAAATAAATTTTTAATACTGTACGTTAAGATTTTGTAATGCCCAATTTAAACAGATTAATTGTAATTTTTTTTAATTTATTTAGACAAAATAGTATCAAATTTTAATATTTTTAATGCCATTTTAATCTAACAATTAACATGAAAATTATCAACCAGAAATTTAATATCTGTGCATCCCTGCTTTTTTTGTATTTGTATTTGTTTGTTTGTTTTGTACAGTATATATATTTATTATCTGCCAAGATTGTCCAACATAACATCTTTGATCTCCCATGGTGCTTCGTGCCTATTTGATTGCTTATAATTATCCTGGTGCATGCACGTCCTCAAACAAACAAATATATCACACTAATTAAAGCCTTCTGCAGTCCTCTTGAGTTTAGCTAGCGCTATAGTTATTTATTTATTTCTTAATAGAGGGAAAGAACCTATGAGTCACCAGATCTCTTTGTTGGAATGAAAACTATCCACAGCAGTTTTAAATTCCCACTTCTCACAATGCAGCAGTTTCCGTTATTACGATTTTATTACAAGTGTTGTTTTCACAAGAGCAAACTGTGCAAAGCAGGAACTGATGACTGTTGAATGTAGCACATTGTTTCAGATCCTGAGCAGAGCAAAGCAGAGCATTGTGTCACAGAGATATCGCCCTCTGATGAGCAGAACACATCACTCACACTGATGCTTTCCTGTACCCAGTACATCTCAGCACCTTCTGCTTCTGTACATTGATTGGTTCAGTGTCACTTGATTTATGTTAATCGCAAAAAATGTGTGGTGTGTGAACTAGTATTTTTAGTTCTGGTGGTGAGTGTTAGGATTTTGTAGCTTAGTGATAGCTGGCAGACTCATTTTGCTATTTTAAATTGTATTATATGTATATTTTATAGGCTGTCCTATTCTCAAGATATTGGTATTGGTCATAAGTTTCCATGCCCATATTGGGTGACCACTACACTTGACTCCCATTTTAAGACTCAAACCCTGAACAAGTAACCAGTAACTGAATCTCTCTCCTTCTCTTTCTTCTTCTCTCTAGATAAATGAGTTGAGCCATGTTCAGATCCCCATCATGCTTATGCCTGACGACTTCAAAGCCTACTCTAAGATTAAAGTGGACAACCACCTTTTCAACAAGTGAGTTCCTCTCAAACTTTTCACTTTTCCTCATCTCAACTGCTGTGATCCAACAGATCTGAATCTTTTAATTTTGAATCTTGTGTTATTAGATGAGTGAATCTCTTGAAACCTGTCAAGAAAGTGTCTGAATCATAAGAAAAATTCTTAGTACTGAAATGGCATAATATATATTCACCATAAAATCAATGGATCAGTGGAATATTGCAGTATTATAAATGACTTATAAATGACATCATGATTATTTCTTAATTCACGTTCTCTCGTGTTCTTTAATCAAAAAAATGTTCCCCTCCCTTTTGCAATGACAACATGTCACTCACATAAGATTACAGCAATAGCAAACCAAAATGATCCTATCAATAGAATGCTGCTGGGATGATGTATTTTTATAGGCCTAAACCAAGAAATGAGCAGTGTTGGGGAAAGTTATTTTTAAAAGCAGTTCACTACTCTCTAAAAAAGTAACTAATTGCACTACTTAGTTACTTTTTATGGAGAGTAATGCATTACATTACTTTTGCGTTACTTTTTTTCACCTGGTCTTGGCTTTCCTGTATTTTTTAATAACAAAAGTTCTATTTTTGGAAAATGTAAAGGCCCTTTCAAACCAAAAGTGAAATGAGTAAGCCTCAGGCTGAAGGAAATGCATATTCATGCCTGTACAGTAGAGGGCGCAGCTCAAACAAACCTTTCATCTGAGCTGCCATTCTGGATTGAAGAAGAATAGGACACAGGAGAAGAAACTTCAACAGTCTTTATAATAAAAACTAAACAAAACAAAAAAAGTTAAATTAAAAGTGGTTTTTTTTTTGCTTATTCGTATGGTTAAATTGGATCATCAAAAGTCAGCAGCAAAGACATTGGTTAACAAAGTGAGATTAAAGCTGCTGTCCATAATGTTTTTTGGTTAAAAATGATCCAAAATAATTTGAGCAAGTACATAATCAGCCAGTGTTTAAAACTCTCCTTGTGATACTGTTTTATAATAAAACCGGTGGGTTTCCGCGGGAAATTCGAACATTCAGCCATTTGTCTTTGCATCATTACGACACATCTGTAAACAGAAAGAATGAGTCACAACTAGTAGGCTATATGTGAGGACATAGCAGATCATTTATAGCATTTTCTCACAGCAGCTGAAACAATTACACTTATCAATTTGATGGCGGATTGTAATCCAGAAAGGTCCAAATGACAATCATCAGTGACAACTGGAGATTCACCTGTAGTCGAAAGCAAAAGACTTTGCTACAGAAATTGAAATCTACAGGTAAGGCTAATACACAATAAATACACAGTCACGCAATGCTGATGTTGTTAACATTAACAGTTTGAGAAAAAAGTACAATAATAATAATAATTTGCACGGTTTAGCGTGATCTGAACTAAACTAACGTTAGATTTAATCACCATTGGCCACGTGATTCATTGTAATGCTTTTTTCTCAGTTGGTCAGAACAAAAGTGGCAGACATGTTACTTAATTGTTCAGATGAAATTTTCCGGTGAAAATCCTTATTTTGGTCATACTTCCAAGACGTAGAATTTGTGATTCTGAAGTGCAGTATCACGTATGCGATACATTAGATTCATCTGTGCTGATGAGCCGTGCCGATGCACAACCCACATAAAGATAATAATTCCGCAAATAACTGCAATTGCAGGTTTCAAACGCAGATGGCGACAAAGTGGCAAAACTTACAGACTGCAGCTTTAAATATATAAATTATATCTGTGTTATTTAACGTTTAATTATTGCAAGATTGATTGATTTGCATAATATTCTGAGTGTGCATTTCACAGTCTTCATTTATTCATTCATTCTGCTTTTTCAAGTGAGATGAGTAAATGCATGTTCACATTTAGTCTAGAACTACAATAACCATCATGTTTACACAGCACACACAACACCTCTGCACTTCCTCACGATTCTCTCAATCTGGGGGCAGGAGAGCTGTCGGACAATAAATGAGAAAGCAAAGTAACTTGCATTACTTGTTTGAAAAAGTCACTCAGATATTTTGTTGTAAATGTAAAAGTAATGCGTTACTTTACTAGTTACTTGGAAAAAGTCATTTGATTACGTAACTCGTGTTTCTTGTAATGCATTACCCCAACACTTCTTGTTCCATCGTTCACAAGTGGGTTTTTTTTAATGTGGTTTTGGTTAAAAGTCTGAAATAAGGTATGTGGTGAACACAAGCTAAAGATATTTTCACATTTTATTCTATGACAGCTTTTACTTGTCTTGAAAAAGGCGGTTGCTAACAAGTTGCTAAATGACGTTAGCTCCATGCTTAGCTTTTTATTTCTGGCAATTGTATTTAGGTTTCAAAATGTATAAAAGTTGTGTTAATTTGTGAAAATTACCGTGCAAGTACCATGAACTTTTGTTGATCACAGAGCTTATTTTTTGCAACAACTTTAAAGTCTATGGAAAAATTGTTAAGGGAACTTCTGGGTTTGCCTATAAAAATATGTCATCACTGCAGCACTCAATTCCCGATGTACAAAATCTCATATATCATATTCGTCACAGTAGAGAAGACTATTGTAACTTCAACTCTAGAGATGTTTCTTTGGTGAATTCACTTTTATCTCTTTGCTTCTTTGCTTTTCAGAGAGAATATGCCAAGCCATTTTAAGTTCAAGGAGTATTGCCCTCTTGTTTTTCGTAATTTGAGAGAGAGGTTCAGCATCGATGACCAGGACTTCCAGGTAAGCTTTGTGAAAGAGAGAGAAATGATCCAAAGTTTCATGTTCAGTGTCTTAAAACCACAGCATACTGCAGCTGAACAACATAAAACACCAGTGTACTCACTACTAAACAATGCCAAATAGATTCAGTTCTCCGTTAGAAAAGCCCATGATTACCAAGAGGTAATTTAGTCATTAACCACTCAATTTGCTGTCGTAATGAAGACCATCATTCCCCATAATAACACAGTAATGTCAGAGCTGTCCTTGCATCCTCCAGACTCCCACGTACAAATGTTCTTAATCATATCCCTTTCCCCATATCTTTTCCATAGAAGAAAATACCTTTTTTAGCAAGAATAGGCACAATCAGTCTGCATTAGGCAAAAAGGCTTTTCTCAACATTTCTAATGTTGGCTAATGAGGAAGATATGCCTTTGCATTTCACTGTAATAGAGTTAGAGCTCCCTGTCTGCTTGTGTGGGCTTAAAAGGCATTACATTATGACTGTAACCCTGACACATATACAAAAAAACTTCAGCTTCCCAGAATGTGCTGCTTATTTTATGGTCTTGATTAGAGATGTTCAGTAGGAGCTGTTTACCGGAGTTTAAGCTTCCTATGTTTTACATCAGAGAAGAATGAAACCTTTATAAGACAAGCATAAATTTTGCAAATTTAGAAGTGTGTACAACTACATATTCTCAAAATCAACTAGTCAATTTTAAGGAATCCCTATATCAGTGGTTCATAATAAGGGGGGCGATGCTGACTATGAGGGGCAAACTTCCAAAGGGGCCTCAAGATGAGTTAAAAGGATTTAAAACAAGACAAAACAAATGTTGAAATAAGCCAGATATTTTTTGTTTTATTCCTGCCCTTGACAACTGTTGCTTGAAAAACCTGGATATATGTGTTAGTTAATAAAAATGTATTTTCTGGCTCTGACAAAGTCATGTAAATCAATAAAATGTATGAACATTTAACTGTCAACCCTCTTTTTGAGCATAAACATGAAAATGCACTATCCACACGTGAATTTTTGTACTTCACGAATGCTTTTGAATATAGACCTAAGTTTGGTCTGGTTTTAAAGAAGACGCACAGCAGATTGTTGCTGAAGTGAAAGCACTTCAAAAAATGAAATTTTTTTAGAAGTTTCAATTTACTGTAAATCAAATGTACTGTACTAAAAATGTGTTATTTTTTACTCTAAAATTGATATAAAAAAAAACAAAGCCATATGTCTAATCAAGCTGTTCCAAATTTGAAGTTAATATCACAAAAAATGAAGTTCCCATGAAATTTTGTTTAAGCGTTGTCCAAAAAATAGCCACCGGGTGTCAGCCACATTCCATTGAAATTTTTTTGATGCATTCTTCTGTAACAAATTAATAAATTTCGGTCAAAATATCATTTTTATCACAAAACATTATGGCTGAATATGGAAGCTATTCCGACAATATGTCTTTTTGTCAAGATTAGAACAGTTTTGACTACAAAGTAGTTAAAATAAATTTTGTAATATGAAACATGACAACACTGACTAGGGGGAGGAGCCCACTAAAAGGATTTAAAGTATGATATCTAATTTATGATGATTAGTAAAATATGTGATACAAAAAAAGGCAATAAATAAAAACACCGCAAAGTGTTCCGCTAAAGGGACAGTGACCGTTAAGAGGCTAATTTCTAATTACACCAATCACTACAATGTTTTGTTTTTTTGTTTTTTTTGGTAGAAATTGTGAGTACAAAATATTTTTCAAAATCATTATCCGGTAAATCAAGAACTACTGGAAGAGTCATGGGGCCTTGGAATATTATTGTGGAAAATGTGGGATCTCAGATTCAAAAAGTTTTAGAACTACTGCCCTATATAATTAGGCTAGTTCAGGACAGCTTTTCATGTCGGTCATAAGTGGGCGGTGCTTGGGACCAGACGTTATGCCGCAAGTCAAAAGTCTGGCTATGCAAAACTACCTGCACGATAACAGCTGTTTTGTAATACAGATCTAGCATAATCCCACTAATTTTCCTAGTGGTGTGGGTTTTTTCAGTCCACCCTGCGTCCTCTGATAGCTACCTGCCTCATCATCACTATTTTCAGCCCATCTGTGCACACACTTCCCTGCAGAATGAGCCGTCAGCTGAACAGCTACAGGCCCTAACCTGCATGACTCAGCCTGTGAAGCCTTTCGAAATCTCATATCCTGCTTTTGGTTTTGTGTTTAATGAGTATACTTGATGACTATGTTGAGGAAATGAAAATGAGGAAATCCAAGCACATAGATTTGAGGAACAAAGATGAAGTGATGCACGGAGACAGAGGGAGGCGATAGGAATATGTGTGGGTGTGTTACATGTATATGGAAATGTACATAGAGCTGCTCTGTGCAGCTGTGTCCGACACTCACCTTCACTGAGGAGAGACCCTCCGGCCTTTTCATGTGCGCCATGTGTCTACGATGAGCTTTTTTCCCGAAACTGGGACAGACACAAGGGCAGTTGGAAATTGCTGTCTGCATCAAAGTGGTCATGTGTTGGTTAGATTAAATGATCTGCATACAAAATTTTGTTAGCAGAAACTAGCATACCCTTTTTCCACGAGAGCCAGTGCTCAGTGGTGAGTTCTGTGAACCTCTTTCAGATCTTGAACTTCAGAAATTTCGACATGACATAACTGACTGTTACTACTTAAACTGCCTGCAAACATGCAGCAATCAGCATCACAGTCTTACTTTTGCTGTGCTTACACTTATTTTTGACTATTTCTTGTTAAAGAAAAATAAAAATCAAATAAATTAATACATTTATTCAGCAAGGAAGCATTTAAATAACTCTTTCACATTGTTTGAAAAAATATATAAATTTCAAATAATATAAATGCTGCTTTTGAACTTTTTATTCATTGAAGAATCCTGAAAAAAAATATTATGGTTTCCATAAAAATATTAAGCAGTACAACGGTTTTCAACATTATAGTAATAAGAAATGTTTCTTGAGCACAAAATCAGCATGTTATGTATTTTGTGAAATCCCTGCCAGACCTGAGACTCGAACCCATGACCTTTGGTTTACAAGTCTGACACTCTATCCATTAGGCCACGACTTCCCCGTGATAGTATATAGTTCATAATATAATTTTTTTTCCCACTGTGTTTTTAATAAAATAAATGCAGCCTTAGTGAGCAGAAGATAATTCTTTCAAAAATATAAATCTTATTGTGAATCTTATTTTGAAATCATATTTCAGATTGAATGTATAGTGAAAATGTTGTCTATCAACTGGATAAAGGAATCACTCTGTGACACTTTGGGCCCTAATTTAACAGTCTAAGCACATGGTCTAAATCGCACGGTGCAGGTGCGCTTAGGGCGTGTCCAAATCCACTTTTAATAGTTTAGTGTAACCACAAGAAAAATGGTCGGCGCATGGTCTAAAAGGGTTGTCCCTATTCTCTTAATGAGTAATGTGTGTGTTTTGGGCATAACCTTCAATAAACCAATCAGAGTCTCATCTCCCATTCCCTTTAAAAGCCAGTTGCGCTCACGCCATGGTAGATGTGCAGAATTTGCAAGCAGAAAAACGGAACACTTCTCTAGCAAAGAAATGGATCTGCTCGTGCGTGAGGTTAAAGCGCATGAGCAGACCATCTACAGGGCAAGTACGGGGCATATTACTAACATGCTCTTTAAATAACAAAAAAAAATGTTGCACCATTGACTTTAGTCCAGGTTTCAGTTGGTCAATGGCACAGTCTATTTCAGTTGCCTCAAAATAGCAATGCACTAACAATGCGCCTGAACACACTGCGTTTTCAGACCAGAAACCAGCACAAATTGGCGCAAATGCATTTGCTATTTAAACAACGTGGCACAAAACGTAAAAATGAAAACTGCGTCCGGCTGAAACTAGCAAAAAACACTTGCGTCGCGCCTGGTGCCGCATTGTCGGGTGTATGATAGAGCCCTTTGTATTGATAGGTTAATTAATAGCAATTATTTATTTTTGTTGCATCCGTCTAGCCAGTCTGAGTTGTTTTTGCTTTGAAAACTTTTATGGTAATTACGTTATCTTGTTTTCTGGATAATGACATGGTTGGTTCCTGGATCGAAACCAGCATGTATGTTCTGTAGATTGTGTGCTGTTTTTCTGGCTCTGAACTGCAATGTGTAACAGGGCCAGATTGGGTTGAAAAGGGGAAAACTACTGCGTTTTAGATCAACAGTTTTTTGTTAATCAATTGCTAATAAACATTGGTGGTTGCCAAAGCTTGCTTAAAGAACATGCGTAAATATATAAAAAGTTGAACAGATGCTAGTTTGAGATGGTAAGAGAAATTAGCATAAAAACCAACCATCTGTTTCAACTTTTCGGCTTTAAATTACCATTCACTTCTAATTCAGTGTGATGATGTTGAGATCTCACTTCCCTGTACAAGGACCTGTAAACGAAAGTGTTAAAAAGTCTCTCTCGGTCACATCAGTCTTTGTGTGTATTATGTATGACAAGACCTCTTCCTCTTTCCTATGTGTGTTGGCAGAACTCTTTGACCCGTAGCGCGCCCCTCGTCAGTGAAGCTCAGGGTCGTAGTGGTGCTCGCTTCCACACCTCCTACGACAAGAGGTACGTCATCAAGACCATAAGCAGCGAGGACGTGGCTGAGATGCACAACATCCTCAAGAAGTACCACCAGGTGTGAACACAAAAGCTCACGCATTCCCCATACAAGCGTTATGTTTTACCAATAACTTTTAAATTTACATGCGCATTTATCATGAGTAAGATGGTTATAAGGTCTTTTCTCGCTACAGTATATTGTGGAATGTCATGGTACCACACTGCTACCACAGTTCCTAGGCATGTACCGCCTTACTGTAGACGGAGACGAGACTTACATGATAGTCACACGCAACGTGTTCAGCCACCGGTTGTCTGTGTATAAGAAATATGACCTGAAGGTAAGGATTATGAAAAATGAGTGGCAAAGTCAAACGAGATGACGATTATGATATGGTTTGACATGTTTCAATTTTTCTTATCTGTAGGGATCTACCGTTGCCAGAGAGGCAAGTGACAAAGAAAAGGTCAGTTTCACCCTCAAACTAAATTCTGATGGGAATATATTGCTTTCCTATGTCAGTCAAGAGTAGTTTTCTGTGTTCAAAGTATATTGTATGTCAAGTCTCTTTGCTTGTGTGTTTCTTAAAGATGGTTCATTCTGTAGTGGCTAATTATTTGTCACTTCGAGCACCTTAATTTACTTCGAAGCAGAGAGTGAGTATGAGAGTGAGGCGTGCTGATTTTAGAGCGTCTGTGTGATTATCGGGTGCGCAGATGTAGATATATCCTATACTTAGTGTGTCAAGGTGAAGCAAAGTCCATGGTGCTTTTTTAAGCTATGGAGATTAAACCAAGAGGCTGTAAGCTGCAGTAGCATCAACATTGCGGCTGTAAATAAAAAGATTTAATGACAGGCTGTTTGCCTGTTAGTCATCAGAAAGTACTAGAACTTAACAAAGAAGATCTATGTTAACAGTTAGCCACTTATCCTTGTAGTTCCATGTGTCTGTGTATTATTTGGTATTATAAGCCCAAAGTATCTATTGTCTGTCATTCATAGTGCATTGTATACATGTTTAGTGTTATAAGATTAAAAATAAAACACACATAAACAGTAGAGGGCAAAAGTCTTAGGCACGTTAGTATTTTCACCAACTGGTTTTAAGCCAGTTTTTTATATCTTTTGCTGTAGTGTGTCGGTAGGAAATATCAGTTCACATTTCCAAGCATTCCATTATTGGCCATGCCATTAATTGTAATAATCCAGTGAGATTTTTGTATGCACAAGGAGTCTGATGGCAGCCATGGAGATCTGGGGCCGTATTCACAAAACATCTTAAGGCTAAAAGTAGCTCCTAACTTGCCGATTTAAAGGAAAATCTTAAAAATAATGGCTGTGTCAATCCTAAATTTAGGAAGTGTATTTCAAAAAGCATTTTAGCACTAAAACTAGCTCCTAATTCTGTGAAAATTTAGAAGTAGTCAAGAGGACTCTCACTAAGACCAAATCACAAACAGTCCTAAAATGGATGTTGCTGACAATCCATCTCAGAGGTCCGCCTAAAGACACTGTACACCATTGAGGCAATAGGCAATAGAGCTTTGGGTGCTGAGTCTTTTCTTCATAAATGCAATAAATGTTTTGATTTATAGATCATTTATGTACAGGCAAAATGTATTGAATGATGGAGAATAAAATATTGCGGTCAAGTTATATATAATTAAATAATAATTATAGCCTTGTGGGCAGTTCAGGTGACATGAGTTCGAGTTTTGGCTCATGGACCTTTCCCGAGCCCACCCTCCTCTTTCTCTTTTCCACTTTGCTTCCTGTCTACTCACTGTCCTATTGTAATAAAAAGGCAAAAATGCCAACAATTATTTTTGAAAAATAAATAAAAAAATAATGTCCGATTACCTGTGGCAGTTGTTTTTACGAGTTTGCACTTACAAATGATCAAAGAGTAAAAGAGCAAAATAATCATATTTGGCGTGCTGTCTGAGGACAGTACTCCCCCTGTATCCTGGGAATAGGAACTAGCCAAGAGTGAGGAGTCGGGGTGGCGGAGGGATGCTGAAAACTGTTGAGGTAACTAGGTGAGTTGGCTGTGTGTATATATACACTGCCCTCCAAAAGTTTGGAAACCCCCCTGGCAAAGTGTGGATTTGAACGATATCAGCATAAATTCTTATCGTTTTTTGGTGCAAATACATTACAGTAACTTGACATTATCATTGGAGACCAGCAATAATAATTTTCATTTTGATTACATAATAATGGCAATATATAAGTCAGACATGCCCCTTTGCCAGCTGTGATGCCTGGTTACTGGTTTAAACTTTGTAGGTTTGTAAAAGATTTTTGGATCAGCACACCTTAATAGCTTCAACAATTGATTGCCAATTAAGTTTAGAATACAAAGAACCAATTAGAACCCAGTTTAGGTCAGATAGCTGCTAATGGTGGATATTTTAATGAATCGAAAATTTAAGTTTTTTTTTCTATGTATAAACTGTTTATATAATAATATGTTTTCATAGTTTTATGACATAGTTTTTCACTTTTCTAGGGCATTTCCAAACTTTTGGAGGGCAGTGTATATATATGCCTCCTCTTGAGCTGATTAGATAGACCATTTGAACGTGCTCCTCCTGTTTTTTTGTTTGTTTGTTTTTTTATAGATATAGATATATATATAAAAGATAATTTGTCGCTTGAATTCTGCAATCTCAAGATGCAGACATGTAAGAGGCTGACAATTAGCTGAACATATACTAGTTTAATTAGTGACAGCCTACATTTTAAAATCTTTAGTTGAATATGACAACATTTTTATTTTAAAATCTTTATTTGAATATGGCAACATGATACCTGTTTATACAATATTTCTATGATTAAATCACTAACAGATACCCCTATCAGCCAATCACTGTGGGCATAGTTAGTAAGCATGTTGACATCCATAGCAAAGAGGTCAACCCTGCCCTTTCTGTTATCTAAAGATTTCTCTCTATTCCTCAAAAGTTTGTATCAGCAGCTTTGTGAATAGGTTTTAAGAAAAAACTCTTGGCTAAGAACTTTTACTGCTATTTAGGAGAACTCTTAGTCATAAGATAAAATGTTTTGTGAATACGGCCCCTGATCTCACCATTAAAAAGAACTGTCAGTGTCTCCAAGACGTTTGAAGAAGCCTACCTGCAAAACTACCTGAAAAACTGTGCAAGTGTACCCAGGAAAAAAGACTTTTTATTGGTCAGATTGGTCACACCAAATACTAACGTGCCTAAGACTTTTTCACAGTACTCTATATACTCTAGGCCCAGAGGCCTGTGAGGTGAACAACAGATGGCCCATTGGTGGACTAAGGGGCATGAGGTTACCTGACTCCTATTTTAATCCTTTTATTCTGTCACAGGGCCGTAGACCCTAATCCCTTGCATATCCCTGAACACTTTCTATGGTGTGTAAAGCCATCCCTGTTTTCCAAAAGCAATTTTAGAGGAGGATAAAAGATTCTAACTTCTTCGTCAGTATAGAATACAGAAAATGTTTCAACAACTCTGAGCAGCACTCAAGATGTTTTGGGAACAATTTTTAAAACAATTTAATTTTTAATAGACTAGATCAAAGATTAAATAAAAATGTAGCCTTGATTTCTGAGAAAATATCTTTATTGTTCTTACATTTAGCAAATTATATAAATGGAATTATAATATATATTCTGAAAACTAGTCTTATCATTTGCATCTCAAGTCAATTATCTTGCTATTAAAATGTTTAGGTATTTATACATCGGAAAACTAGACAAATTCTGAATAAGGAAATTATTTTTTGTAGTCTGTTTCTCATCTGCCACATGGATTAGGCATACAGTGCTTTCCTATTTATTCCCGACTCTTTGAATAAATGCTGAACCTGCTGCTGTTCTATTACAGGCCAAAGGCAGCTTTACACACATGACTGTTGAAACTGTGCCAATTTAAGGTCACTGCTTAACAGGGATACTGACCATCGCTGTCAGCCCTGTGTCCCGCATATGTAGGATATAAGGCTTCACCCCCTTTTCAGAGAACTCACTGTTTTAGCAACCATTAAGCTGCTTGTTGCCTGGCCAAGTCATGAAGAGGAGTAGAAAGAAAGGTTCATTTTCTTCACACGCTCTGTTTTCTGAGAACAAATGTGGACTTTGAAGTAACTTTCTCAGAAATCTTTGCTAGTCAAACAATTATATGTTATAGTTTTGCTTGAATGCTTAATTTTATTATTCACACAATGACATGAATCATTGAGATACTTTTGTGAAGTTTACTGGCCATTTTTTTCACTTCAACAAAACATCAAAAACTCTCGTAAAACAAGCTAGAGCCGTTTCTCCCTAATCGCACATCATATTATCCTCAGGTTTAAGTTCAAGTTCTCGTCACAAGCCGTGGTATGCTAGTAGCCGCCTTTTTTCTTTTTCTTTTTTTCTTTTTTTCTTTTTTTTTTTTCTTATTTTGCAAGTTATGTTAAAAACAGATCTGAAGTGTCTTTTTTGAAGGATCTGAAGGGTTGCTGCTGCTGCTTTTTTTTTTTTTTTTTTTCACACCATGAAAATAGCCATAGGAAGCTGCCATGGCTTAAGAAATGAACAAAAGAACCATGCTTGCATATACTGTACAATTCAATCCTGCAGCAGGTTAAATATTTCTCCTTTCGCTCCATCCCTGCCAGATTCAAGTCCATTACTTCATTTTTAAAGTCAAATGCCACGTCATTTTACTTCTATAATGCAACATATTTCAAGATATTCATTGGATTGTATTTGTCAGAAAACGATTAGCTCATGAAAAGTGGTCTCTCTGACTGGTGTTTGGAAGGTAGAGGTTGAAAAATAATTGGGCTTGGTGACCAAAAATTTGTTTCAGAGGCGAAACGATTTCCAATATTGTTTTGTCTTCTGAAAAACATACACTGATGAATCTCACACACTAAGACTGGGGAATGTGTAATGGATGCAAACCATTTCATCAGTGCCCTAATGTCTGTTCTCTTATAGTGTTCACTCACAATGTTGTCTGGTTTGAAGCTCTTTCCTCAATCATACCCTTCCCTAATGCTCTTCAAACCCACCAGCAGGGCGCACTTTGACTATCGATGACCTAGATTTCACAACAGTTTGATAGGTGTATGTTTGCTTTTGAAAGTTGTGCAAACGGTAGAGGCTGTTAAAGTCCATTAATATGGTTTTTACTGGAGTCTGGAGCAAGGGTACCAAATGAACTAATTACAAAGAATTGCTGCAGTGTGTTCATTCTGGAGGTTTATACCACCCCGGAGGAAATATTTTCACCCACATTTTCAATAGTTCGAACGAGCCATAAAAAGTTATTACTTAAATATTAAGTAGTAGTAAGTAATAATTACTTACAGCTGAGTCATTTTGAGGTGTTTGTGTTGGCCGGTCTACATTAACATCAATGCATTGTAGCTACATACATTTTTAACTCTGTTTTAAAGCTCATTTCTTTCATAGGCCATTCTGAATATCTCTAAACACAAATGTAGATCATCTAAATCAGCCACACCGTTAGGCTGTTGTCTCATTTGTTCATATAAGGGTCCCTTGACACTACATGCATCTGAACACGCCAAACAGCCTCTGTTTTGTGAGTCTAGAGCACCCCCTGCTGTGCTGCATGATATTACATGACACAACCAGCATGTCAGGACCTGAATTTATTTTAATGTTAATGATGAATCTCTTATAGTGTCTTTTAAAAGAGACTGTAAGTGTAAGAGAGCATCTTTAGCACACTAAATGTTTCTCTTTTCTACCAGGCTAAAGAACTCCCTACGTACAAAGACAATGACTTCATCAACGATGGACAGAAAATATACATTGATGAGGAGAGTAAGAAAACATTCCTCGATAAGCTTCGAAAGGATGTGGAGGTAAATGATTCAGAAGAATGAGCTTTTTCACTCTGTCTGCCTGGTAAGGACACAATGACTCATTTATCTTGTGCACTTCCTCTTTCCCTCTTCTATCCATCTGTTGTTCTTTTTTCCCTCATCTCTCTGTCTAGTTCCTTGCCTTGCTGAAGTTGATGGACTACAGTCTTCTGGTTGGGATCCATGATGTGGAGAGGGCAGAACAAGAGGAGGTGGAGAGTGAGGATAATGAGGGAGAGGAGGAAGGAGAGAGTGATGGAGGGATTGTCGGAACACCTCCTGACAGTCCTAGTAACACCCTAGACAGCACTAAACCACTCTCACCGGGAGACTTCGACCCCAGTATTGACGTCTATGCCATCAAAAGCCATGACAGTGAGTGGAGAAAGAAGCTTTTGTGCTGTCTTATTGAAATGGGTCCTGTGCAGATATTCCACTGTATATGATAAAGAGGTTGAGCCACGTTCAAAGCCATTGTAAATTACTCTACAAACACCTGTGACATCATTAAATTCACTATTTTTATGAACTGACCATTTTATAAAATCAATAAACTCTGTGAAGCCATAGTTTACAGTGAATTTAGAAGAGCTCAACAGCGCCCCTTAGCTGTTCTAAATTCACTGTGAACCTCAGCTTCTTGGGGCTTATTGCTTTATTGAACATATGCTATATAACATCACATGTTTTCTTTATGAGGACCTTAAAGTAGAATGAAATCAAAATTGGGCCTATTTCCTTTTTGAATGCATGTTCTTATTGTTATTGTGAACGCCTCATCTATGCATGATATTCAAAAAATAAAAATCCTCTAAGCTTTTATCAAAATTTAAAACGTTTCCATCTTGGGTGATGTTATCATGAGAGGCAGATGGTGAAAATAATATTAATAGTCAAACATTCTGTTCTGCCTCCATGCTGGTATGGAACGGACACCATTCACAATCCAGTCAAATCATGATTGATAAGCTAAGACCCATCCTACATTTTTTTCTTTACTATGTCAAATTATGAAAATGTATTGCAAAACTTTTTTTCCCCCAGATTCTCCCAGAAAGGAGGTGTATTTTATGGCTGTTATTGACATCCTGCAGCATTATGATGCCAAGAAAAAGGCTGCTCACGCAGCCAAGACGGTAAAGCATGGGGTGAGTGCTTCCCGAAATGAAATAAAATTTGAAAATACTTTTTCTTTTTTTTTTAATATACATGTCTTTTTTCTTGATACGAAGAGTTATATCACTATAAAAAAATTTCTTTTAAATTTATGGTAAAAAAAAAAAAAAGGCAGCTAGAAATTAACCATAAAAAAAAAAAAACATTGACAATGTTTCCGGTATTATGGGATGGCATATTGGTGCCTGTGTATCTTATAACTTATAACTGTGCATTTCATTAAGTTATAATGTTACTGTACCAAGCTACTTGAAGTACCAAAATCTGCTTTTTACCTTAAAATGTACTGATAACCCGCATAATAATATAGGTAGTAAAATAGAAAGCCAAATAATGAATGAGAATTCATCTTATAAAACATGGCCCATATTTGTACATACACCATGAACTTTTCATTCATTAATACAGTTTAATTACTAAAATTAAAAAAAAAGAAAAAATGGTAATAAAATATGACAAGATCTGAGAGTTAAACTGTCAGAAAAAAATAATCTTAATTATGTCAGATAACACTTAAGCAAATCAAAAATGTCTGAATAATTTTTTGTTTTACTGTAGATGGTAGATGATTAAGAAATGTCAGCAGGGTAACACAGGGCACTAAAATAATGCAATAAACATTCACTAAATAACAGAAAATTCAAGACAAATACACCCTGATGTACATTACCAGTAACAAAAATAATAATAAACAAAACTGTTTATATGAAACATATGCAGAGTCTTCTGGGAATGTCATTTTACTGTTATTTTTTTAACTATAAATTATATTGCTATTCATAGTTTTTACTTCTAAAAACCATAAATTTGACAGTCAGTAAAATGACATATAATGTGATGATGTTCACTGTATATGGTAAGGTAATGTAACCAATTAACAGGTTTTTACCATCTTTTTCTATAAAAAAAAAAAAATTACATCTTTACAGTGTAAGGGTTGGATAGAAAAAATACATTTGTTTGTACCAGAAATACTATACAGAGAATTATTTCGGGTATTTCTCTGTCATCTCATTCATCCTTTATGCTCTCTAGAGTGTATGCATGCCTGAAACCTTTTATAGCTTTTATCAAGATATCAACCTCCTGTTTTTTGTTGTTGTTGTTGTTTTTTGGGGGGTCTTAGGCTGGGGCAGAGATTTCCACCGTGAATCCAGAGCAGTACTCGAAGAGATTCTATGATTTCATCACTACCATTCTGCCCTAGTGCGAGACAGCTGAGCTGAGTCCACAGGGATGAAGAGGGACGCCAGCAGAGGGGTGTAGAACACTCACTCGCCTGCTCTGCCACAGGGGGGCACCCCTACAGCAGCTACAACCACCATTCGTTTACATTTTGATTTTCATCTATTCGTTCTTTGTTTATATGGGACCATGAGTGATGGAAAAGGACAACAATTATACCTTTTTTGGGGGGATAGGGCTTTTTACTGCTTTCTTATGCATGCCCCTTATTCTTGTTTGTTCCGTTTGATACTTTTCTTGCCTTTTAAAGTGGAAGAGGACGGCGAGAGGAAAGAGAGCGCATGTGATGGTCTGTGGCTCAGTTAGTAGAAAACCAGAACTTCTCATTTGGACTCTCACTCAATCATTTATCCATCACATGCCTACCTGAACTCACATCATGCAACCCTTGGCTGCCCGTTCTGCTTTGCACCACCGAGGTCAACAGCTTCGCGGAGAGGCACCTGAAGCACTTGACACCACGGCACCCGCTCACTAACTCTCCTTACTCGCATGGTCCTCTTCCTGCTCCGGACAGACTAACAAGAAACGCTCTTTGAGCCATTTACAAAAGGAGGACCCATCGCCCCCCACTTGCCTTGTGTGGACAGACAGATGAATCTGACTGTTTTGCATGTTCCTTCAGTGTTCTGAGGCAAAACGTTTGAAATGGAGGCGAAGGTTCCGGTAGGTATTTCGTTTGTTTTTTTTGTTTGTTTTTTGTTTCGTTTTGCAGCAACTTGACAGGAGGGAGAATGAAGACACTGAGGCAGCAGGATCAGTGGTTTCTCTTCAGTCATCAGTGAATTCTGTTACATTAGTGATTCAGTTGCCATCAGCACCTTAAACTGTTGCACTTTTTATTAGGATCACTCGGTCTGTTATGAGCTGCAGCGATAGCACTATGAGGCACTGTTCAACGCAGCCTTGCAGTTTCACGTGTTCTCACGCATACGCTTGTTCTCAGCAGACAAAACATAGTTTACCTCTTGCATCGTACCAGGACACACCGTTTTGTGTTGTTTCAGTATTCCATGGAGGTTTGGGGAAGGGGTGCTTTGTGTGTTTTTTTTTTTCCCCCTCTTTTTTTTTTTTTTTTTTTTAAATTGTGTATATGTCTTGTGAATTTTGTTCGAAATTCTTTTGAACGTTCAAATTGGCAGCAAAATAGATGAAACGTTGTATATTTTGCACATGATGAATGGAACCAAAATGTTCACAGAATCCTGTTGGTTCAGCAGTGGTATTTACAAGGGAAACATAATACCTGTAACAGAGGAGAATACTTTTATAAATGGCATTGAATTAGAAGCAGGTAATATGACTTAGAGATTAACATTTGTTCCTTAACTTTTCTAATTCATAGAAAAAGCCGCCTCATCCTATGTTGGTTTTGACTTTTTGATCACTTGCACATATTTTTACATTTGAATTTTAATCCACCAGAATTTTAAAGCACCACTCTGTGATTCGGTGTTCTGATAAATGAAGAATGTTACTGTTTTAAATCATACAACACAAGTACTGTCTAAAAAAAAAAGAAAGGAAAAAGAGAAAAAAAAAATGCATGTTGCATTATTTTTTAGTGTTCAGTCTGGTTTAGCCCAGAGATGGTGTATATTCCATGCTTGGTCATATTTTAATTTTCCCCCTTGCCCTAAATCCCCCCACCCCAGGTCTATTTTTTTAAGATGGTCCCATACCTGCTTTATACTGTGTTTTCAATGTATACACTGTGCAAGAGTCGTGCCTTTTTACTCCAAATTATTTAATTCTGTATTTTTTAATCTTTTTTTGTTTTTTGTTTTTTTCAAACAGAAGTAAAATGTTATTTTCTAATAGGGTGGTTGTTGAAAAAAAATCTGATATTTTCAGTGTTGTTGTTTTTTTTTTTTTTTTTTTTTTCTTTTTGGTGTTTTGATGTTTTAAAATGTGCTGTTGCTTCAAATGGATACAACACATTATACTTTCTATTCACAACAACACAACACTGAAAAGGTCACAATTTCTCCTTGACTGGCTAATTCTATGTGCAAAGCCTTTTGGACAAGAGTGTGCATTGTGAATTTGTTGATATGAGTAGGTGTGGCTCTTGTTATAGTGTTAATTGTAAATTGTGTTCAGGCTTTCTCAAAGCATTTTTATCTGGAAGTATTATCCGGCACCAATGTTACAGCGTCCTTGGTTAGTGTTTCATTTTCTTAATAAACTGAGCGCTGCTTGTGCCCTTGGGAAACCATTGCACAATGGGAAAAGAAGCATTTTTTATTGTTCTCATTGGGGAAGAAAACAAACCCTTGTCGTCTTGGTTGTAATATTCACAAAGAACAAAAAACAACAACATGGGCATGACAAAAGAGGCTGTTTTAGCGGCAGACTTTGATAGCGTCATCAGAGCATCGCTTCAGCTTCTGATTCTGGATTCACACGCAGCGATATATATGTGAATTTCACTAAATGTGAAAAGTGCTATAAGATACAGCTTCACTTAACGCCTTTTACAAAAGCCCTCCATCATGTTCTTCATTTGCCAAAAGCATTGTGTTCATTGATGCATTAAATCATCACATAAGCTTTGGAGAAAGAAATGTCATGTACTTTTTAGCAATTCGATTTTTATTTTCTAAACATTTATGAATGACGCGTTCGGATGGATTTTATTTGAATATGCGGGTTTACAGGCTTATTGAAAGAAGAAGAAAATCCCCTCGTTTGTGACTGTTTTAATCTAGATAGTGATGGTAATAGAGTGATGGAGAGTCGCTGGTAATCTGCATCACACTCACAGATACGAGTCTAAAAGCTGTTGTTGAGAATAACCAAAGGGGAGGCTGTCTCATGTGTTATGATGTAAACCGATATACACTCCATTCCATAAGCATTGCTCAAAACAATAAAGCACTTTGTCTGCAATCTATGCTGCAACGTCTCATCATGTTTTCTGCTCTTTTAAATTAAGTTAATAAGAGTCACGCAGAGAATTGGATTGGCAAATTATGAAAGCTTGATAATTAACATGCATGCAGTTGCACAGTTTACTCGATAAATAAATGAGTAGACTATTGTTTAAATGTAAAGCGCTTTTTAAAATATCTGCAAAGAACAGACAAAAATAAAATGAAGACTGAAGAAAAAGCGCACCTAAGAATAATCAATTAAGAAATCCTATTAATATACTATGTATGACATTTGACTAGTGTGTGTTTATATATATATATATATATATATGTATATGTGTGTGTGTATGTATATGTGTGTGTGTATATTATATATATATACACTATATATACACAGAGTATCATTATTGAATTTCGGTGTATATGGCTTATTTGACATTAGGCGATGCACAGTAAACGCCACACTGAATTTAAAGATAGACCTGTCTTTAAGTCGTATTTTTGTTTACCTGCATGCGTCCATGATTTAGCTTAAGAAACACTGAGATTGCTTCTTTCAACACAAACATCGGCGTCAAAATTGAAAACGGACGTGTTATGTAAGAGCTTAAGACAGTCCAACATGCTGAAAAGGGTGATGTTCATAGTTCGTTTATCCTTCATTCGCTAAAAACAATAGCCTATATGGCGTCTACCTTGATTGCAGACTTGCATTGAAGACCTGTTGCAATGACTTGTGCTGAGTGCTCATCTTTTACCAGTTCGTTGGTCGATAAAAAATTGTATTCTAAGCTTGTTAAAAATTATGTAAATGTTAAGTGAAAAAATATGGAATGGTAATACCAACCTGCAGCGAATAAGCGCACAGACAACTGAACTGATTTCTGTACAACAACATAGGCTAGAACATTAAAAAGATGTGTCCACGAACACTTCTGGATTCTCTTTGAAGTTAGTAATGTGAAAACCGATGCGTTTAAGAATATGACAACTGATTGTGTAGACTCTAAAGAGTTTGTTCATCTCACCCCCAGGGAAAGTCACGAATTCAGCAACCTCTGTGCGGGAAATGCTTATAATACTTACAATAAATAATAGACTGGAAATTGGAACTTGATAACGTAAAATTCTATATAAGATATCATCTGTTAATAAGATTTTTAAGGGCCAGGGTCAAAAGTCACAGGACAGTGTGTTCTAAAGTTCTAAGTTCTAAATACGCCCGTTAGGGCACAGTTCCCGCCCTTTAATTTTGAGGCCTGTTCCCCAAAGCCACATTATACTTGACACGTAAAACTTAAGTCAAAAAAGAGCCAGGGTGCTCATATACAACTTTATTGTTGAAGACTATAACATGAATAATAATAGGCTACTGCCGGATTTATATACAAACACAAAATATTTCATGAGCATATATTGCTACATATGCTTTTATTTGTTTGTTTGTTTGTTCTGCTTTGTCCCAACAAAATATCCATTTGACTTCTAGTTTCTGCTGTTCCCTCTGAATCGGCTTCCTCCTCTGGAAAGACTTGAGGCATCATCTTTAAACATTGTAGGCTACTGACTGACAGGTAGCCTACCAACATTTGGATGAATGGCCCACAGGGAAATATCAAAGATCAGAAAGGCTATGCAATTCGGATTTCATTCTCAATTAACATTGTTCTGTAGAACCCTATTTCTATTGTTGCTACAATCGGAAATTCACCGTGCATCACTCTTATTTGTTTTGCGTTTTCATTCCAAGTAGCCTATAAGGTATGCTATTAGTAGCCTACCCTATTAGTAGCCTATAAAGAACTGATCTTTATTTTGGAATTAAGATACTTGATTGTTTCTTTCTTTTTTCCTCCAGAGAACACAATTATTTAGCCTACTAATTTCATCACTACAGAGCTATATAACGCCTATAACATTTACAGTCATGCACTTCGGAAACATTTTCTCATAAAAAACAACTTTTATCATTTAATTTTATCATAAAGGCCTATAACATAAAACATGAAAAAGTAAAAACGTTGTTCTCCCAACTTTACCTTAACTATGAAGCAATGGTAGCCATATACTTCGCAATTTTAGATAATTCCATTTTTTATCATCGTCAAAAATAAAGCTAATCTCCCTTTGGATAAATGAACTCAATATACATTCATTATTTAATTAGTTTGACGGGGGTCAGGATCGCTGGGTGTGATTTTTTCATTCCACCTTAAATCCTCCTGTCCTCCCCTTTAAGAGAAAATTCTCCAAACGTTCCCGCCCGAGCGGGGGCGCCAATAGCACGTGCAATGACAATACGTTTACGAGCCTCATTTTGAAGAGCTGTCACTTACGCTTCTGTTCTTACTCAAACGTGTCGCGACATTGCCAGTATTTTATCATGTATGTCTACGCAACTCTTGTATAGCTCACAGCGCAGTTGGTAAAATGAGTTTCATAGCTGAACATATTGTTTTATGAGGTAAATTCTACGTTCACTACACCAACCGTTTCGTCTCTTTCTCGGCATCGGCTTTTTCCTCAACAGCTCGTTTTCTTACCTGTTTACTCAACAGCAGTAGACTACTTTAGTCGACTTCTATTTTGATAAAGACATTCACAGTGGAGGTTAGTTGGGAGAATATTAAAAAGTACGGTTTATATAACACATGACCTTGTCTGAAATTCCGCAGCGAAAAGAAAAAAACAAACCTGAACATTTCGAAATTTTCGTTCTCAAAGACTCATCGTTAAGGTTTATTAAAATAGTGCCTAGTGTCAACATTAATCGTTATAATAATGATTTTAAAAATATTCAGTAATAATAATTTCTCGCATCGCCTTGCAACAAAGCTCTTTCTACAGGACGATTCAAAGTGTAGGCATTAAACTTTTATCCAAGCAGCAGAAACAAGTTATTCACATTTTGAATAGTTGCCCAATGAAACACAGACCAAGAGAAATAACCGGAATAAAAAGCTATTCTGTCATAGCCTGCTGTGCGGAAATCGACTTGACCATGTGGTTGCCAACGCAGGCTTGTATCAGGCTACGGGTTTTCTTTTCTTTTTTCCGTATAACTTTTGACAACCGAAACAAAGTTGTTTTCTGACAATACAAATACACCTGCAGCGTTGAAACGGTAGTGAAGCGACGGCTTAAATGGTAAATTTATTTGACTTTGCACACAGAGGACAGGTGACATTTTTTCTGAAAGGCTGGTATGTTTTCTAAATGTTAATCTTTATTTGAAAGGTCTTTAAAATATGCTAATTCCCTTTAGCACTCTACTGGGATTGGTTAAATAATGCACTACATCTATCACAGTGATTGTTTTAACAGATCTGTCCTTAATTGGTTAAATCCGCGTTACCATAAAATCATATGGGAGATTACATTCTATGATTATATAAGTGCACGTTGTATGTATGTTAGTGTGCTTAAACCTCTTCTCAAATGCCTTACGACGTTAAACTTCTAATGTGTGGCCTGGTCAGAATGGTCATAATTGTAAAGCAGGCTCACAGCAGAATGCATCACTGACCCACATCACATTTTTCATCAGTGTTATGAAAGACGTATACGTCACCTAATGGAACCGTTAAGGAAGCTTGTTGTTTTGGATCAGTGAATTGTTTTTACAAGTGTTTCTGAAAGAAACGTTGCTTGTGATATAATTGGGTTTAATGATTTGTTTGACTGCAGCCCACGTCACTAATTATTTCACTAATATCACTAATTATTTTGACACGTGAATTATAGGTTAACACTTCATAGTTAGAATTGCCCTTATCTATTGCATAGTGAGGTTCAAAAGGCAAGAAATAATTACCTGTTTCGGTATCATTGTAGAGTATAGAGCATGATTTTGCTTTAGTTTGTTCATAACTTATTATTAGCCCTATCTTTGTTCTTTTTCAACGTCATGACAACCATTTTCAGTTGTAAGACTCATAATTCTGAATTAGTTGACCTTATTACAAGCAATTAGCCTATTTTTAGGAAAACGTTAACAGCGTGTAGCTAACGTATCTGGAATAAAAGTTTCGCTTGTTTTAAAAAAGATAAATTTGGAAGACAAACAAGGAAGACAACATTACTATCAATTTCATTTTCGACTTAAAACTAAGCTTGTCAGAACTTATAGACAGAACGTAATTAATAGAAAAAAACACGAATTAATCATATGGACACACAATATTTATATAGTCTTTATTTTAATTCGTATGCTTTGAAAAAAACGACCTGTCCTTTCAAATAGTTTAAGTGGTTTTTCTTCAATCCGTATGAGTTTGATTCTTACCTGCATGGTTGTATAAGCCCTTTTTGATTTCAAGGAGGGATAACTAGGATTACAAATTTACAAATGACAAATTTCTAAGGTTTTGAATGAAAGGAATATTTAATATATTTCCTCATGGACTGGGGATTCGCTGTCAATATGTATGTATTTATTTATTTATTAAACTTGTTAATGGAGAAGCAGGGGGATTTATTAAATTTGATCAATTCTGTGGCTGTTGATAACAGCTGGGACGCTATTGAAATTAAAAATGCTGTCGAGTCAGTACTGTAACCAATTCTTAGAATGACTGATCATTAAAGACCAGTAGAACAAAACCCTATTGCTTAATCAAATATCTCCGTCTCTTACAATGTATAGCTACTGTTGTTATCATTGTCTGAAAAAGAGAAACGATATCTTCTTTTTTTGAGTTCGTGTGGAGGTATCCTTTCAGGATACGCGTTTAGTTTATGCAGATAACGGAAGAATCTCTTGCCACGAGGCCGACGAGGACCTCAGTTAATCAGAGCTTCCTCCTATTGACTAAGGCAGTTACTCTGATAGCTGGCTTAAAATGCGTGCTCTTATAAATATATATATATATATATATATATATATATATATATATATATATATATATATATATATATATATATATATATATATATATGATTTTAAATGTTTTACAAGTTCTGGAGTAACTTAATAAGCATTAGAAAAATCGACAGGTCGAACTGGTGTTTTGTGGGATTAACAACATGGTGATGAGTTTTTTGCAGGTCACGTAACAGCATTATTTTCCTCCCACGTCCTGATCCCATTACAAAAGAAGCTTCCATGAGGCCGCTTATCCTGTTGGTTGAACCACGTGTCTAAATATTAGGCGAACGGTTGATAGTTCACCGAAGTGTTTGATATAGCTATATTTATTATTATGCAAAACCTAGGCATGTAGCATACTTTGTTAAGAATTTTATTGTCCACTGTGCGCACTAGTAAGATTATTTTTGGGATTGCATTGGGAATTCGGAGTGGTGTAGCCTGTTTGTTATAACACAACATTTACCCTTTATTGTAAATTCTTCAATTCATTAGTCGTCGTCACACTTTTACAATTTTCAATGTGAAAACAATCAAGCCAAATACTTCAACGTTTATAAACAGCTTAAAAGCTGTTTCCCACAAGTTAGTTATTTTCCAGAGAAGCGATCAACAACAGGTTGAGCATAAACTTATTAGGAGATTGAAAAATCCTTTTCTACTGAACAGCCTAATGGTGGCCTGTTGAGTTCTGTGAATGAAGCCTCGAGTCCATTCGATGAAGTCAGGCCTCGAAATTAGCTAGTCAGTATGTTTCACTGTGCAATATCCTCTAGCTGTGCAGTGTGTTCGCCGTGCTATGATTTGTTATTTACCATTTCTAATTTATTGGATGTAGGGCTACTTTAAACTAGGCTGGCCAACTTTTTAACGTCCTTTTTAACATGGGATGTGTTTGTAATGTGTTCGTCTTGGTTAAAGTAGAATACTCAGTGTCTGTCAGTTTTTAGTAGGTCTACCTGTACATACGCCTACTCTACAGAAATCATTAGCCTAGCTATTGATTAAGACGTCTGTCCGTGTATTAATACTTCGTGTTAAGCGATTTTCTCAGTTTATCAAATAATCATCATAATTATTATTAAAGTTCACATTAACACTTTTACAGCAAATATAGCTTACATTTCACAAAGCGTAGTCCTGCTGCTGTATCGCTACTGTGGGCATTTGCATTGTGTGACAGATTTATTGCCTTCAACTGTTTTGGGAAGGCTGATGCTTGCGGGCGAAACAGCTTATCTGTGTATGGAAGCATAAACAATACCAGTAAATATTTTTCTGTTATTTTATTTTAGGCTATATGTTTAGCTGTAAATAATATTTATTTGCTATAGCTGCAATATAATTTTAATTCTATTTTTTTTTTTTTTTTCTTGAGATTTGTCTTGTGGCCCTTTACGGCTCAAATCTAAAAATATGATTTTACACACACTGAAATACAATTTGTGATATAGATATGAAAGGTTAAAGAAATAAACCACTGACATACACTAAAATTTTGTTAATTATGCAAAAGGTAAATCTTGTGAATTTTATATAATTAAGTGTAGGCCTACGTATAATTTAGAAAAACACCAACCCTTTCGAAGCCCCCTCTCCACATATTTACCACAGTCTACAAACAAGTGGTTGCCCCTACAAGACTAGACCTTGATTTCCTATGCACAAATTATCGAGTTAACTGTTTAATTCGTCGCTTATCTCAGGAGGTTCCGTTCGCGAGGAACCAGCAGCGATGCATATGTTCTGGCTAATTGCGCTGCGTTATAGAGTCATTTTTAAGTATTTTCGAAGGTTTTGTCCTTCCTTTCTTCATCCTGCTCCTCTGCTTTTATTCTTGCTCTCCTTGGAGAAAGGAAGTCAAAAGAAGCAGTTTATCTTGAGCCTAGTTGAGCGTAATATCTAGCTACCAGAGACATATGCAGACTCTTCCCAGTCTCACACACGGATTAGCCCATTATCAAAAGCTATTATAGGTCTATATGAAAACATGGTAGTGTAACCAGATCATGATCCTGTTGTAGAAATTCCCATTTGAAATGTGCTGTTTCTACGTACTAGCTTTTACTGTTTCCTTTCCCTAGTTAGAGCAGCCTATATATCCTAAGCGCGCTCATGAGTGGTTATAGGCTTATAAGTAGATGGCTTGAGTGCATAGTGTGTATAGCAGGGCACGAGACCATCAGATTCTAAACCACTCCCCCACACCAACACTTTTCTTTACAATAAACAACTTATCTTAAAGTTCGATCTTACATTTGCTTTAACCGCATTACCCAACACCTCAAAAAAGAGACAAACATTATAGCCTAATAATGAAAATGAATATTAATGAATTAAAAGCTAAAAATGAACGATCATATCACATCACACTCAGATGCATTTAATGAACAGTTTCACCATAAAAAGAAAAAAAGAAAGTGCTTCAAAATCCACCTCACGTTTTCAAGTTTTCATTTCGAGTGCATTTATCCTACACAACAATGGTATACAAAAAACAGGAAAATCACAAAAATAAATATGCATTTTTATAAACAACCAGTGACTTCAATTTAAGAAAAAATCATGTCAAAATCTGACCTCAAGTATTTTAGCAAAAGCAGAAAGATAACAAAAAAATAATAACTAAGTCCACCTTGAGATATCCTAAGCTACCATGTTTACAGTGAGTCATTTTCCCATTTCTGTTCATTGTGGAGATCGTGAAATTCTTTAACTTAATGGGGCTGTGATGTGTGCGCTACATTCTGTTTAATTTGGCTAGTTTTGAATTAATTCCTGTGAAGTTGGGACGACATAGCTATTCTGTCAGTCCGCAGTGCACTTTGACACAGAAAGGAACAAAATGTTCCTTTTATACACTCGAGAGAGCAGACATTAAATAGTCGCGTTATAAAAAATATACAACAAGGCTTACTATAGGCTATTTTAATCATTCACCTGTCAGAGTGTCACACTATCGCATTGGAACATTCAGAAAGCGATGCAATTTCGCTAAATAGGCTACATAGTGTCTATTCCCACTTGCACACGTTAATCAAAACACACGTAATGGGCCCATACTTTAATACGTTAAATACCCTTAAAGTCTATTGGGCCTACGTATTTTCTCAGAATGACGTGAACCCAGTAGCCTCGCTTTAGCCAAATCTGCATAGTTTATGCCTATTCAGTGATGAGTCACATGTTTTGTATTTATTTATTGTTTTTTTTTTTCCCTTTTGTGGAAAATTAGAATGTAGTTGATTTTTTTTTCGCCCCTCGGCAATACAATCAGAAAATTATTAATTTAGTTCCTTGGCTGATCCAATCACAGATACAATTTGCTTTTAAAGGTCTGTTTCAGAGGCAGTCTGCTTTTGCTGAAGTAAACAAATATGGTACGTCAGAGTACATACATCACAAGGCATTTATGGGGCAGGGTACTCTAGTAGTGGAACACCAAGTTAACACTTGAATGTTTTTTTAAGGTTACGCTTTCGAGTGCCAAGGTAATCCATATCCTTGGAAAACAGGCCTAGTGAAGTAAAATACAATCAAAACACCATACGAAAAGGACAAGGCTACTTGAGTCAAAGAGAAATAAACATAGTCGTATACCCTGACCAGAATGTGTGTATATTCCACTACCGAGGTCTTTTTCTTTGATTTCGTCACGTATGTAAAACGATGTTGTTTGCAATTGTCTGTATGCCTATAGCTCTCTATCGGCACCATTTCAATAAGAACGAGTAACAAAACCTCTCAAAAGCAAACGAACATATTGGAAATAGCACCACGTTAATAATTACAGATTTTAAAAAGGTTTTTGGGTTAACTTGCGATGGCTCTTTTGCGTAAGAAAATCGAAAAATAAAAACACATTACTAATTCACCTTAATGGGCATTAGCAAAGTGCAATGCATGGTAAATTTGTGCTTTAGCTGTTCTATACCTTAAGCTATGAATGTGCTATAGAAGGAGATCGATTTGGTGTTTTTCCCTCTATTACATCGTGCAAAATCAAACAGCTCTTGATTGTCAGTTAGTGGGCCATTGTGTTGGGCCTACAGTGAGAGTTATGGTGTGCTGCGTGTGAGTGAACACAACCAGGCGCCAACAATTGGGGAGCACCCTTAAAATGAATAAATAAGAAGGGTATGGATCGTCAGCCTACAGTAATTCAGAAATACAGTATGTAAATGAAGCATAAAGAGAAAATACAAAAGAAAAAAACATTGGCCCAAAATATACCGACAAAGTCAGATGTTTTAAAAACAAAATCAGCATTTTAGTTGACACAGACCTGACAATCACTATAACGCCATCCTTATGAGAGATGGTTAACCCTGCCTGCAAAATGAGCCAACATTTGCTCCATGAGAGTTTAGTCCATCAGGTCACAAACAGCTCCACAATGTCAATAATGTTATTTTGAAATCAACCGTTTTTTCGCTAGCCCAGCTTATTATAAATACCTCCGTATATTCCCGAGTCCCAAACCTCGATGAATAGACCAGCCTTTACTCTATGAGGACGGTGTGTGCTACATAACAATAGGCCAGAAATGTATGCATTGAAAACAACGATGAAAACAAAACAAGTATATACGGGTATCAGTGCTTGTCACAGTTTTAAGACATTTCCCCCGAGCTCAAAACAACAGTTCAAGGGATAACAGAGGCTTTCCTGAATTTGTGGCTAGGAGGGGGAGGAACAACTGAATGACCGAGCTGCCATCTCCACACTGGGTGAGAACGATGAGGCAGTTGGTTACTTCTTAAAGAGTTCAAAGAGTAAGCGGGACTCAAATCTCCATCGCTGCCAATAACAAGGGACGGCGGAGAGGGAAAATTCGCCATGAATCTGAAGGGCTTTTTGAGAGATGCTACATTGGCGTTCGCTCGTTTACGTTTGCTCGCGCCCGCACAGTCTTCATTCGATCCCTCATTGCTAGCGAATTTTCCGGTAGAACGGGGGCTCCGGTCAACTTTTGCAACTGATTTCGCGGGTGTCCTCACACTTTCGGTTTTCTTACCCAGAAGCATTGCCCTGTAGTTTTTTCTGACCCTTGCACCATTTTTGCATTCCCCTTCCTCGGAACAAGGACTGTTTAAAGTGCTTCTTGATTCCTCGTTACAGGGAGGGTGTTTTTGAACAGAGCTCTCTGTGCCTTTACAGTGGTCAGTTTCCTTAAAATTATTACTGATGCACTGACCATCAGCGTCGTTATCCTTACATTGATATTCCTGGGGCTGATTTGCATATTCATATTCGTCAAAGGTGTCCTCGACTTTAATCTTCACGTTGTTGAGTAAAAATGGTGGCGTTTTTACTGCCCTGTTGCCCTCATTGTTAAAGCCTGAGGTAGTGATGAGCTCCTCGGCCTCTGTTTTGATAGGTTTTAGAGGTGAAGGCAGTTTGAGGGAAGTTTTTGTTTCTCTCTTGGAATTTGCAGCTAATGAAAGATTGCTGTCAGAAGACTTACAAACCGTTATTTCTTTGTCCTGAACACAGTGGGAGATCAAGGCTTGGGAGCATTTGTTTGCAGAAACCGGTATTCTTTGTTGGAGAAACGCCTTGTTTCCATTTGCATGAGGTGAAAGCCCAATATCTTTAATTTTGTTAGCGGCAGAGTCTGTTGTCTTTGGATCATTTGAAAATTCAAGGCGCGATTGTACTCCAGAGCCCTCATTTTCTCTTAAATCTGGAAAACAGGTCCGCACCGGGCAAAACTTCTGCACGTTTGCGGCATCACCATCCCTGTGTGCTTCACTGGACGATGAGAAGTCCGATTTTTGAGTTTTGTCAGTTCTTTCACAGTCCAAAGTAGTCGTTACTCCTTGGTTAGTGGGTATGTTCTGCACATTAGGCCTGTAGTGAAAAGTTGGCTGTAGGAGCAGAGGTGCTTTTGTGTTGAGACTTGAGAACCTTGCACGCCTGAAACGAATGCTCTGCACTGAAACTTGACTGGACACAGAGCTGGAATCAGACTGAGAGGAGCTCTCTTCATCGCTACTGACATCTGAAGAGTCCGACAGAGAGTCATCCTCCTCCTCCTCATCTGAAGTACCGGAGTTGCTGGTGGTAGAGAAACTCGACCCGAAATCCGAATCGTTGTTCACCCGTTCTGAAATGGAGCTAGATTCCGTGTCGCTGCTGCAGCTTTCCTGAAAATGTCCAGTATGCCGAGGATCAACGTATAATCCATGCTCGAGGTGATGAAACTGGCTCAATGATCCGTTGGGAACTTTTGGTTTACAACACTTCGGGACGAGCAAAACCGGATGGCTGCGTTTGCTCCTCGACCAAAACTGCCTCACGCAGCTCTCGCGCTTCCTCTTCCTTTTGTAAAGTAGATCTGCGTTGCCTTGGTGCTTTGCCTGCGCTGCAATGGCGGACTGATAGATCAGCGGTTGCCGATTCACAACGTGCCGAAAAAACGCGTGTTTCTGATTAAAAGCCACACAGTTGTCAGGTATTTGATCTGTTTCATAGTTTTTAAAGGGTGTAGATGCCGACTTCGTGACCGGTTGAAAGTCACGGGCGAAGGATTTACTGTAAATTTGAGGTAGATTTGAATGAGTGCGAGGGACAGGGTCCTGTCGAACAGCTTTATTTTTGAATGAAAAAGTCTGCGGAACGCCATGCAAACTCAACCAAACTTTCTCTCTCCAAAAGTCACTTCTGGCAGATGTGTGATTTTTGCCGTCGCACATTTTTTCGGAGGCATTTTTCGTCTTTTCCCTTCTTTTGTTTGATTTCAATACACGCTCAGTTTTACATGAAAAGTACAGTGCCTCAACGTCCTCTCTTGAAATCAGAGTGCATTTAGCTGCGTGGAAAGCTATAGAATTTATTGCTTTGAGCTTTCGCAGTTCCTCCAAATCACAGTGATGCTTCTTCACGTTTAAATGGTCCATTCGTTTGTGTACAGTAGTCCGCGGAATATTTTTCAAGAGGTCGGTGAAGACTTGAGAAAGGGCAAACATCTGTTTGCCTTTGATAACCAAATACCCAAGCTTTACACCCTGCATTTCCTCAAAACCGGATTCCAAGTCCCCCATGTTCTTCATTGCATTAATTCCAACATTTAGCGCGGCGGATGTCCTTAAAGTAGCTTTAGTGCTGCTTCTTTATTTCAAGGCATTCTGCTGACCGATACAGCATGGGCTGTGACATGTCCACACTGCGTGATGAACAAAAAGTTTTAAATAAAAAAATAAAAATGAAATGGCCTGTTTGAATTAAAACAATCAGTCCATTGACCTGAGCACTGCATGATCGATGGAATGTGTGTGATGTTGCCGACAGGCTGGCTGCTGCCTGTCTGAGCTCCTGTATACCTGCGCTCCCTCAACTCCCTTCCCATTTGGCCATGAGGAAAAGAGGAAGGTGAACTGCACTGCCAGTGAGAAGGATAAAAAGCGAAGAGAGTAGGGAAGGGAAAAGGAGAGGGAGTGAGCGATAGAGAGAGCAAGAGAGAGAGAGGGAGAGGGAGAGAGAGAAATAGAGCCCAAAATGCAGCTGCTATTCCCGTTGCTGGTTTAGACACAAATAAAATGACAGTGGGAACTGAGCAAGGCCGGAGACACCTTCATCAATTAATGCCCCCAAAGTCGACGCTGATTGGACGTTACTGACAGGTGATGCAATAAAAATGGATATTCCACCCACAGCCACCCCCATCCCCCTAGCTAATTACCATACTGTTGTAATCCCACCTCTCTTAAAGCTAATAATTCGCTCGTGATAAATTCATGCTTAAAAATTAATATGAGTCATTTTGTAGGAGTATTGTTACAACTTTGTTTTGTGTTTAAAAAAAATATTAATGCTGACAAACGGGTCTGGAAACAAATAGCCTATAATGTGCATCTTAAAAAATCTAAATAATATAATATAATTAAACATTATCATGATGTCGTTATCGCGTTTCATTTAGATGCGTTTTACTATTTTAAATGTCTTTATACTACACTCTGCAAAATTGGATGCATTTATTTTTTGTAATCTATTTCATTTCAGAGAGATAAGCATTTTAACTCAAACAGAGATAAAACCTGGAATTTGAAGCAAACATTGTTTATTTACAGTCGCAAGTTAAAAGCCGAATGAAAATATCGATGGTTGCATTTTTCCAACCCCAAAGCTCATTTGAATTCAGATGAAAAACAAGATTAGTAAACAAATGTGTATAGTGGTTTTATTTCTTTGCATATGTAATCAACGTTCATCACAATATACATTAACTCAGCTAATGCTTTTTGTCATTTGAGTGTGTGTGTGTGTGTGTGTGTGTGTGTGTGTGTAAGCACGCCCCTTAAGGTAACGTTATGTGTAGAATAATTTAGCCAGGCTTTGAGAAATCTTCAGAGCTATTTTTTCGAGTTTCCAATTGATACATATTTTCAAATTTTAAAATCAAAACTGATGTGACATGATATACTTTTTGCTACAGAAAACAATGAAAGAAACACGTGTGTATAAAAATTAAACAAATACGAATATTTGTAGGCCTACAGGTAAACGTTTCAAGGTAAAAAATCATCGTATTTGTTCAGTACTATAGGTCTTCGTATGTGTGTGAGATAGAAAGATGGGCTATTATTCATACTCTTTTGCGATCGAACAAAGTCCATTTTTTCACAGATCAGGCAGGCCTCCATCCCACTTCCTACCAACGTGAAAGAGAAAATAACGGGTCTTCACAAGCAAAGACTCCCCCCTCCCCCGTTTGTGTCAGTGTATGCAGACATATGCCGTTTTACAATGCCGAGGAAAGAGAATGAACGGGAAAAAAAGTAATTTAAACTACAATGCAATACAGTTTTTTTGATACTTGACAGAAATTCTTCCGCTAAATTTAAATGCACGTGTTGGCTACATTCTTATTTCACAAAACTCTTAGTAAAAACTTAAAAACATTGTTAAACACTAGATACTTCTGATACAGTATTCAACATTTCCACTGTGTTCATTGTAGAATACAAGGTCTGTGCATGGATGAATATTATGTTTTTCATGGGCTGATGCTGCATTCACGTGCTATCGGAAATTTCCTATTTCCCACTTCTGAAGTCGTGATTACGAACTCGTCGCATTCAAGTGCTTTGTTGTCGGAAAGAACAGGAATCATGGAGGACACCTGGTTTATTCTTGCTTATTTATTGGGAAAATCTCATTAATTCCAAAATGATATTTAGCGTCCATTTTATTGACAACCATAGCCTAGACTGAAGATTCTCCGTGCTCTATAGATCTGACTGACGATTCTGGAATTTTGGTTCAGGTTATTTTCGCTGTGTAAAACATACAGGCTGCGCTTTAAATGATTATTCATATTTGTAAATATGCACTACGTTAACGACAAGACAAGGCGATGATGTAGCTGTTGTGGAAAAAAAGTAATATCAGTCACAGTAGCAATCGTTCACCCCTCCACCATGTTTAAAGTTTGTAGCCCGCCCATCTCGGGAACTTGGGTATGAAAATGATCCTAAAGTTCCCAGTGGTAAATACGACTTGAGAGGGCGTTCATGTCCAGTTTTTAACTAGGAAAATCAAATTTACGATAATTCCGATAGCACTTGAAAGCAGCATGAACCTGGCAGGCGGAACATGTCTTGGTTTTCTGGTGTTTTTAGGATCCAAAAGCAATCGATGTTTTGCTACGTTTATGACAATGACTGGAAACAGATATTCATGAATTTGTTCAGTTTCAATCATTCCAACATTTGAATGCAAATGACTTGCCTGCTATCACCCTTCACATGGTGCCTATTAGGCCTATAAAAACGGAAACCAGTCAGGATGAACAAACCAGTGACATTTTGAACTTTAGTATCATAGGCCTATTTTACAGCGTACATACACTATTTTTTTGGAAGTGCTAGTTCGGGATATCAGTTTATGATTATAGCCTGTTAGGCCTACTTAATATTAACTGAATATTGATATAGCTTATGCCTATTGGTTGAAATACTTTTATGGTACACTGAATAGGTAGGAACAATTAAACCCTCTGTGCCGTCATTGTATTCATGCTGATGATGAATTGTTAAATGCTAGCTTATGGCATCATTATTGTGTCCGTGCTTACATGATTATACCGTGCACAGAGAGCTACGGGCTATGTGGTGGAAGTCATTCGTGTTAATCACCACAGCCCATTTAGTGCCAAATTCAGCATCGGTATTTAGAATGTACGCGTTACCACCTCACTCGACGCAGGGGCGGCAACATAAATAGACTATAGTTCATAAAGATTTTCAAGGGAATGTAGGCTATGTCACTCTATACTCCAGGCTACATTTCCTAGTGAGTCGTCGTCCTGTTGATTCAGTGCACTCGGTCTCATGGTAATCCTTCAGCGTTAAATCCTAGTGCAGCTCCTTTTTACTGTGAGTCCAGCTGCAACTGCTTCATCGAAACAAACATAATGTTTATATGTGTTTGCAAATAAGCTATATTTAAGTTACACCGATTTTACGTTTTTAAATGTAATGTGTGAAATAAATATTTACAACATATATAAATGGTACAAATTTGCATACAAAGAAAATAAAATTGCTTACTCTTACAAATTGATATCAGTTTCATTTATGCTTCTATATAAGCCTACCTCTCTTGTAGACAGTTTATTTCCACCCATAGTTTATAGCAGCTATGCAGTTGTTTGAGCCCAAATTGAGCGATGAGAAAATGTCTCAAATATTGTTGGACCTGCATTAATGAGCTGTATTATGTAACATGATTATTTTTCTTGCATATAGGCTACATTGGTATTTTAATGTTCTGCAGTCTAGCGCTGTTGATAGTCAATTTTATTCCAGCCTCTGCTGAACTCTCTATAACTTTTATCCAAGGGGCACACATCATTTGAAAGACAACACGCAGGTCCTGGTCCTTTGATTCTGAAACCTCACAGCTTGAACAGTCCTCAATTGTGACATGAGTGATAATGATTGATCTTCGACCCAGTGTGCATCGTCGTGCGAAGTGTTGAGGGGTTTGCCTTTAGAAATGTTTTGCTGTCCCGTTTTAAGATTTATTTTTAAAAGTTGATCACTTTTCGAAAATCATGTTAAATTTAATCATTGATCAAAGAACGCACAAAACGTTGGGATTTTACTTCCAACGCAATTTACTGGAAACAACAATAGCGCATTCTAGGAAGCCTTCTTTCTTTCGGTATATTTATTTGATAAACACTATACATGCTATATTATTAGCTATATATGGGATGCAAATACATTAATTAAAGCATACACTATATAACAAAGCAGAGTTAATAAGACAACAAATTGTTTAATTTTGATCATAAAGAGTGCCATACAAGTCAGTGAGGCAATACGGTGATTAATTATCATTGAATATAATGCTGTTGCTATATATTTATATAGCTAAAGGTCAAATTTTTAACCCCTTTTGTGTAAATAAATCGACAGGTTAAAACTCGTGTTATACACGTGATTTCTTTTATTACTCAAGAAAAGAATAAAATATTTGATCTCTTCTTGGGAGAGTTGTGAGTTGGACTCATTTATTGCGGAGAAATCAGGATGGGCCCTGGACCCTCAAACGTGACGGACACGCCGAGTGGGGGTCCGCGTGGGCTACCTCACTACAACGTGCACGGAGTCTCAAACAGCATGGGAAAGACGTCCGGTGACAAATAAAAATGCGCACTGCAGCCCATTTATAATTAAGTTACATCAAGTAAATGTGCGCTTACATTTTGCTAAGGATCGCGAGCTCAAAGTTTGATGAAGAAGATTTTCACATTAGAAAGCGTGAGAGGTAAGAGGACGTTTGTTCGTCGCGCTTTAGCTAACAATAGGAGAACAAAGAACACATTTCCTTTTGATGTAAACTGTCTAGTAATTTTATAGGGGGCAGCTTAAGTGTTTCAGCGATTTCGAATAAGTTTTTAGAATTTCTCTAATGACACATTTAGACAACTTTTTAGTTGACATTTTAGTAAAATGTTTTCTTTGCATTCACGATAAAATGGTATGCAAAAAGTCACGGAGGAAGTATAGAGATAGAATCCTTTAAAAGTTCTAGCACAATCAAAACATTGCGCGACTACTCCGCTAAATTATTGTTGTAGAAATGCTACTTTGAAGATGATGTAGTAGGCTAAATGTTGAGCGACGTTGAATAACATGACGAAAACATCTCGAGGGACGAATACATTCTAGTAACCTCTTGTACACACGTGCACACAGAACAATTTCATGACTGTAAGCCCAATGGTTCTTTCGTGTCCATGAAAATCACGAGGCACACTTTAAACACGACTATCTCTAAACAACCCTTGTTCAACTTAAAACAATACCCATTTACGTCTTTGAAAGCGTTCATTAAAAGTACTCAGAGGATATTTATGCCAAAAATGTGAATAGTTCCTTCCCATCTCAAATACATTCTTCTTTCAGAACGTATGAGTTGGTACATGCAACCTGAATTTACAGAGGGTTGGTTGGGGGTGGGCTGAAATAACCTTTCACCCTGCTGTGTCATATCTGCATGTGTATGTGCCTGCCCCTGAGTTACCCAGAAGCCTTTGCGTGAAAGAGAACTCGTGCTACAGGCAAACTCTTCCTATCACTTCGACTCCGGATCTGGAGCATCCCTGCCCTTGACAGGAAAAAACACGTCGTCCATTTCACCCTCTCTGTTTGACATTCGTTACAGACCTTAACACCGTTACGGAAGATTATTTAAGCTCAAAACCAGTTTGCACCTCAAAAACAACATCAACTATCCTTAAATATAGGGTAGCCTATTTATGCGAATATAAATATGAATATGCGAATATGAAATATTAAATACTTTTATCAGACTGTTTAGATAGAACACTGGCGTTCTGCATATATAGTAGTCAAACAAATAGCAGATAAAGTATGATAGATAGGTATGACAAAGCATTAGGCCTACTCTTTGTTAATAGCATAGCCTTCGATATTAGGCTGTTGTGGATTCCAAGCAACTCCGTGTAAATAAGCCTGAGGAATATTTATTGGGTCTAGAAACCTAAGCCTAGATAACAGCAAGAGGGGAAAAAAGGATTAGTTAATGAAACTTAACATCCGAATAAATAAATACAAACAAACAAACATTGAGTATTGTGATTTAAGAACTTTGTCCATTATTAATAAATTTTGAAGTTTCTGTCAACATCTTGTGACTCAATTAGCTAAACTTACGTGGTGTTATTAAAGGCTCCACCACCGCAAATCAGCTTCGCTCCCACCACAAGAAATTGCTCCGACAGTTAGACTCTGATCAGGGGCAACTCCAAACGTCAAAAAGTCTGAAGCAGGGAAAACCGCAATATGACCAATTCTACAATAGATCATTCATTTTATTGGAACATTTCATACAAATTAATAACGTGTTTCGTATTATTATTAAACAGTGAACTCCACGTGTAAAATCTAATAATTCATTAATGTACTTGAGTATTCTTGCTTTAATATTGTAAGCCTAGTGTCCGCGGGGGGCAGCCTATTTACAATGACATGTAGGTTATAGGCTACTGCACCAACAAGCATATCAGAGAACTCTGATGGACATCACGGCAGGTCGAATTCAGCGGCAACGCTATTGAACGCAGGCTTGTCAAATTGTGAGCTATTTGCTTGATGGTGCACCAAACACAAATGTTAATATAATGTATAACATTTTAAACTGACCGCAGAGGTGCCTTAAGGTTAAGATTAATTTATTCGTATCATGTTTTAAAAGAAAATTGTCTAATAGGCTACGTTTTATAACTAATTGATAAATTGATGAAACCTTATAAATGGGAAACGGGCATCTCCTATAAAATTTAATTTGGGAATAGGCCTAAGTTGTTATTGGTGTGCAAAAAGTATACGCACAAGAGCGATTCAAGTTGTAACACGATTTCCACAACATAAAAAGGCGAGTGTTTCGGACTGTTGTAGCCTACAGGTTTGTGTTTTGTAATGGGGTCCTGGGAAACGTTGGGTCAAGGTTTGTGCTATTTGGTTTTAAAAGAGAGTTTATTTGTAGCCTACATTCACTTTTTTGGCGCTAATATTTAAGGGGCATAAAAAACATGCCAGATACATTGTTTACATTTTTTTTATAGATATGTTAAACGGCACTTTTGTTTTTCATAGTCCCACAGATGTCATGATACATGGGCCATGCAAGCAACATTGAGATTCAATAAAACTGGAAGCTATAGGACATTTGTTAGTTTATTGGTTTGTGTTGACAATAACCTAAAGTTTGCCTTAAGTAACCAAAACGACAGGTAGTTTAGGCGAAACTTCGGCAAACCGCTTAAAATACCTTAACTGGGGCATATATACCCTATATATAGGCCTACTGTAATGTAATATTTATATAGTAGCTTATCCAATTGATTAAACATTAAATATGAGATATGCCTATACCGCTTCTAGAGGATCTCCTATAAATGTGAAATTATAAGAACAAATTTAAACGAGCTCCACTAATTAATTTTAAGGGGCACTTAAGTCAATTGTATGCATTAGCTATAGTTTATTCTTTTGCCTTTATCTTCTATAACGTTTAAATAAAGGTGATATGTACCACTCATAAAGTTTGAAAATTAATATAATTAATTCTTGGGGGTAATCTACTGAGGATAAACTGGTATTTAATTTTGACAAGTTATTTCGCACCTTAACAGCATGTGTTACCAGAACCTGCATCACATTCGTAAGTGGAATGTACGCACTTCTCTGTAAAGTAACGTCATTTCAGCTCAAAACAAAAACTCCCAGATGATCGTAGCACGAGAAGTGCAGTGCACTGTAGCTCGTCTTCCCCCGCTCGCGGTAAAATTCAATGGCGTTCGCCGCGTGGATCAACCAGCCCCGAGAGGCCTCTTCCACTCAACCCGTTCTACTTATCCGCGCATGCGCGCACACGCGCCTCCACATCCCGAGAGCCTCCAGTACGGGGTTTGTGTGTTGAGCCAAAAAAATACCGCCTTCAAAAACAACGCAACTGAAATATGGCTTTTCATCGAAATGGGACATAAAATACGGCTTTCAGGGGAGATAGGGATTCGTGAGACAAACGGCCGACCGCATTTTTGTTGGTCTTTGTGCGCTGCTGATGGTAGATGGTATCCAGCGAGCTGTATCTGGCAGAGGAAGACGACGACTCGGCGAGTAATATGAAGGAGATGATCGGAGGCTGCTGCGTTTGCTCGGATGAGAGAGGCTGGGCCGAAAACCCCCTAGTCTACTGCGACGGTCACGGCTGTAACGTTGCCGTCCACCAAGGTAAATATATAAGACTTACACTTTTTGTTTTTCTTGAGGAACGGACATATTTTAGGCGGATGTTTTGATAAGTTCCCTTCTGTTGTGGTGAGAGAATTAGCTTAGCTTAGCATAACATAGCCTAGCTTAGCTCAACGAAGAGTCAGCATGACCTAAGTTTAACCACTGGCGCTTATTTATGTTATTGGAATGACAGGAAGGAAATGTTAAATATTTTAAAGGTTAATTTGGAGCGTTTTTAAGGTGTGGCGGTTGTTGTGGAGCAACGGTTCACCGAAGGCCTGTTGGTGTGCTAATGTTATTCGTTAGCACGAGCGCTACACGGCTGTAACAGCATGTCGCTTATGGTTGTTCATTATCTCCACTGTCTCAGGACCAACAACGTGTCAGTCACCGCTATGGTAACAGAGATGAGTCACATTGAGACAAGCTCTGGAAGTCATTACAGCTAGGCTGATAACACACATTTATGGCTAGTCAGCAAAGCTGTCAACAAATTCCGGACTCTTAACAGGATCTTGATTGGCCTTCCACATGTAGTTTATTTGTCTTGTATTATTTTAGTTTGCGACGCTTCAAGATGACAGTTCACATGAATATATTGATAAACTTCAAGACACTTGTCTTTGGGGTGAAACTTAATGGTTACAGACGTGTGAAACAGAAAAACCGAGTTTTGAAAATCAACTTTTATGTTAAAAAATAAAAATCTGGGTAGCGTTTCCCAAAAGCATCGTAAGCTTAAGTTTGATCGTAGCTCCATTGAAACCAATGGAGCTACGATCAACTTAGGCTTACGATGCTTTTGGGAAACGCTACCCTGATCTGTCATTTTTAAAGAGTGACGGGCTGTCATTGAGGTTGACATTGAGATCCTGAGTTATTTTTTATTAAGAAATATTTTATCCTTCATGCATGCAATGGAAAAATTCCTTCTTGAATAACTTTGATTAACAAGTTTTTGCTTTTACATGCATTTTAAATAGTTGACATGCTCAGTTCAGATGTATTATATCCTAGATTTGGTGTCAGAGCTGTCATTTCTTTCTTCAGCATCTGTTTTAGTTCACTGAAGGTGATCCAGTACAAATGGATAAAGTGGTCACCTTTAGACTTGTAGAAAGATGTTATTGTTAGTGTTTGGGCAGGTGTCTGATATGCCGGCTATTGATTAGCTGACTATTTGTGACATTGCAGCAAAACATTTTGCTTAGTTTTTTGCCTGTTGTTGCAAACTTGGAAATGTTCATTCACATTTGCTCAAAAATAACTATGAAACAGAAATTTGAATACTTGCATGTATTTAAATAATTTTGTTGAGTGTAGAAATTACATTTTGTCCACCAAAAATAAATGGTCAATGTCTAGTTTTTCCATCAGCTATTTTACATTTTCTCAGTTAAGATATATAAATATTTATTTTATATATTTTATGTGAAAATAAACAAACATGCAAAGACCTTTAGTAAGTGGATTTAAAAAAAAAAGGATTCTCTTTGCACCTTTCCCTGACCTTGAAAGTGAACATGGATCTCTTTTTGGTCTAATTAGGTTTTCATTCACATTGTTTGTTTAGAACCTAGTTTAGGTTGTTGAGTCAAAAATGATAGAAATGCTTGTAATAAATGAACTTTGCTATAGATTAAAACAAACTAAACTCATTTGAAATGTTCATGAATAAGACAAACTGTTTTGAGACCAGTGACACATGAAAAGATGAGAACCTCTCACACGCTTTTGTTCTGCAAAGTGTTAAAGCTGCATTTTGTTTTGTCTGCTCATCAAGATATAATCTAACGTGTTTTTTCAAATGCATCTAGGCAACAGCATTTCCTGTCAAATGTCACTGTGGTACAAGTCACGTGCCACTTGAGTTAACCACGAATTTCATTCCCTGATGTTGTTGCACTACAAATATATCTCACACATTTCTTAAAATATCGTTTTTAACACTCTCGTGTTAATCTCGAATCCTGACAGGATGAGATAGTAAAGCTGTCAGATTTACAGTAGTTGGAAGAAAGTCTCATCATCTCATCTGTCCTTCATTCCTGTTGTTTCAGCCTGCTATGGAATTGTCCAAGTCCCCACAGGACCCTGGTTCTGCAGGAAATGTGAATCACAGGAACGTGCTGCCAGGGTGGTGAGTTTCCTCATCTTTATACAAATCTTTCAGGCTATCTGTTTTGCTGAAGTACAGGTCTCCTTCCTCTTTTTGTATATTGTGGATTTGTTTTCAGTTCCCATTTGTCGGATAATATTTATTATTGATACTTTGAACTGGTTATTGTAACTTGTCTTATAGTTTTCCAGTCAAAAGCTTTGGTAGCAACGTTGAGGGTAGAGTTCCAAAAGTACAGATTTCGGTACCAAGTCGGTATTGAAATTTAAAAAATGTGACACTTTGAGTACTGTAGTGCGGATTCGTAAACACCTCTGATTGGCCATTGTTTTCACGGCTCATTGGGTATGTTTTTGATTGGCTTCAATGATCAACACTTCAAAAACATTGTAAATAGTCATCAATGATCCTCTTCACCAAGCGCTTGCACAGATACACATGGGAGCATTATCGCAGACCCGTCCGCTTTTGCTTTCAAAACGCTTTCAAATTCAAACACTTTCATGTGCTTTCAAACGGTCCCGTGTGTTGATCATTGTAGCCGATGAGCACAATGGCCAATCAGGGGTGTTTACGAATTCGATCAACAGTGCACAAAGTGTCACATTTTTAAAATTTCAGTACCAATTGGTACCAAAGTTGGTACTTTTTGCAACTCTAGTTGAGGGACTTGTAAGGAATAATTGAAACACGGGCCATTGAATTCTTAGAAAATAATGATGTCAAGAAGACATTTGTCAGGTTTTTGTCCTTAAAACTCTCTTGTGTGTGGGACTGATTTCTTACGCATCTCAACCCAAGCCTCTGTTGCTAATTTCAAAACGTCATTTCAGAACTAGTAATGGAGGCTTGAACCTCGATAGCAGAATAATACAGTTGATAAAGTTATTTACGCAGTTGAGAGAGAGGGATAATGTGAATTAGCCTACCTGAGTCTGTGCATCTCTCACGGTAGCAGTGTCTCCTCTACTACCGAAACTATAAGTTTATTTACCTCAAGAACCACACAGTCATTACCTCGCTGGTGTGAAATCTAATGTAGCTTGACATGTTGCTAAACTATTTTGCTGATTAATTCGTCAGACTGTCTAAACGTTTCTTTGTGAGTGTGTGTCCGTACTATACAGTACATGTGTACGTTTGAGAGAGTGGGAGAGAGTTTGCGCTTTTAGGAAACAATAAAATGTATTTTGTCATTTTCATCCTATTGTTTACTATATTTATTTGCTTGGTCGGTGTTGTTTTTTTTTTTTTTGCGGTTGTAGGCTGTAGGACCTATTAAAATAACTGAAATCATTCGGGAAAAGTGATATGGATCTGCAATGCGGTCAAGACCTACTTAGAACTACTTTAGCCATGCATTTCCCTGAAAATAATTGCACACCTTAGAACGTTGGTCAACCAATCAGATTCAAGCATTCAACAGCTCCATAATATAAATTAAAATAAATATGGTTGAAGGCCAGGCAATGGACATTTAGGCATTCAGACAGTTTGATCTTGTCAGATCAGAATACAATGCCTTAAAGATCAGGGTACGCATGGACAAATGTCATTTCTGTCAATGGTTTTGTCTGTGAGCTAGGGCTGTGCGATTGAAACTGAGTTTTGATTTTGTTTTTTTTGCTTCCAACAATTATGAAAATAAGATAAATCAATTATTGTACCCCATGCCATCCCTTTTCATTGTTGGCTTTCGCTCCTCCTTTTAAAGCCCAAACTTGCATGTAATGTGACTTTGATAAAATGGGATGTGCTTGATATTAAAAAGAGTTATTAAAAGTGTGAAAGAGACTTGCGCCGTTCCTCAGGCAGCTTTCTGTGGCCGTGCTCCGACACGGAGCAGAACATGGACAAGCAAAGTTTGAGCTTCGGGTACATGCCTAAAAGTAAAGCCAGTAAACATATTCAAGTAAACCCAGTCAGTTATGTCTTAAGTGAACATAAACAGATGGGAGAAAATAGAATGTGTATAAGTATATTGGATTCGTGCATGAGGTCTTAAAGTGACACCAACCTAATATACCTGCTGCTGTTTGTGTCATTAATGTTAAGGTGACTGAATAACTTTTTTGTATCTTTAATAATAATCAGAGCAAGGTTCATTTTTACTGTGAAGACTATGCTGTGTTTTATTTTACATTTGATTATTACATTTCTGTATTAGGCTGTAAGCTGAATACTTATAGACTTGCATGAAAAAATTAAAGCACTCTTTTTAATTTGTATCTTTTTTCAATTGCATTTGACCTATTGTTTGTAATTTGCTTTTTTGTTTTTATTGTATTACGTATTTTTAATAATTTAAGGACTTTTTACTTGCATTAGTTAGCCTAGTATTTAAAGCTGCACAATTCTGAATAAATTGAGAATCCTAAGTTTTTTGTTTAAAATAGATATCACGATTCTCCCACAATTCATAATTCATTTGAATTAATTTTTTAAATCATTATTTAATAATTTTAATGAGCGCTTTTGAATGAATCTCTTGAATGAATAATTCAATGACATGCATTTTTTAACAGTCACATATTGCCACCTTCTGGTGTAACAATGTAATTGATACAATCTTTATCTGAAGTGGCAAGTTCAATTTCAAGTTTTAATTGCTACTGTAGACAGTGTTTATATCCGAACTATGAACTTTTAACCCAGTTCTTGTCATAATTGTAATTATTTTAAGAAATAATGATACTGTGTGGTTGAAAAGTTTGTGAACCTGTTTTACACCTATACATGACAGCTGCTCTCTGTGAATTGCAGCGCCAAGGCAGATTAGAATGTTCGCTGTAATCGTACTTGTCAAAATTATTAATAGACATAGCCGAATCGTTGTCATTTAGGAATAAGATCGCATTCGAATTAGGGCTGGGCGATATATCGAATGCTTTTGTCACGCGCATTTCGTCAGTAAAGCCGGTTCCCTGATTACCGCTAAATCGCCACCAGCTGCTTTCAAATGGAGTGCCATTTAATAGACAGAGCCATAGTTCACTGACAAGCCACGCAATATCGCGTTCAATATCGACAGCGATTCATATCGATATTGAATGTGATATTGCATAGCTTGTCAATGAACTACGGCTCTGTCTATTAAATGGCACTCCATTTGAAAGCAGGTGATGGCGATTAAGCGGTAATCAGGGAACCGGCTTTACTGACGAAATGCACGTGACAAAAGCATTCGATATATCGCCCAGCTCTAATTCGAATGTTGAAATCAAGATTGCAATCTTTTAATTAATCTTTTCAATTAATCGTGCAACTCTAAGATAGTGTCATATATTTTCATCACATTTTTTCTCTCATGATCTTGTATTGATACTTTAGATTCATATCAATATTTTTATTTATTTTTGTGTGAATTCATATCTTCTACAGTTTAGTAATTATGAAGCAGGTTGTCTATGCATAAACTCTGAGACTGCAGTTTCTCTGTTTGGTCTTTTTGAAAAGTTTTTTTTTTTTTTTTTTAAATCAGTTTCTGGAAGTGGGCTTAAACATTTAACCTTAAATCACATATTTGCCAATGTGTACCGAACAGTAAATGTGGATTGTATGTATATAAAAACTGTATGACTTGGCAGGACTCTTAGGCCTGTATGTATAACAGATGTAATAAAGTGGTATTAAAATGATCTTTTCTTTTTTTGACTTGTCTGAATGGTAAGAGGTTTAAGCTGAAATTGTTCTGAATTGTGCAAAAAGCTTCTTTATGGCTTAGATATAGCTTCAGAGTTCATATTTCTCTCCTTTTTTTCCTCTGTCAACTATTGAATCTCTGTTTTGGTCATTTGTGGAGCATTTTCTGTCATGTAGTAACATGGAGTGATTGTATAGTGAAACAAGTAGTCTGTTTTCTTTATTTCTGATTTTTTCATAAATTATTTTCACATAATAAATATGAGCAAAAAGAAAATTATGATTGCAGAGTCTCCAAAACCATATTTATATTCAACATCCTTGTATTATGTATTGCATTCAATTATAGTGTCCTGAGTAATGTCCCCCCTTTTTTTTTTGTATATAAAACATGCAGTAGCTTAAAATAAATGCTGTTCTAGTATTTATAAATAGAAGATGGTGATGGGGTAAAGGAAACAATTGATTCGGATAGGTTAAGTTGTGTTGGCAGTTAAAGCGGTTTCCTTTTGAGAGCTCAGTGATCTGACAGCTGTACATGTCTTGTGCAAGCTGTCAGGTAGGTATGATACCTAAGTGGCAGTTTAGAGTAGAAGAATAGTGGGTCACAAGAAGGGGAAACCTGTCACGCATCCCATTATGTAAGTATTTTTGTTGAAAGATCTGGATTCATGGCAAAACAAGGCATCCCACATAACACCTTTTATGAGGTTAGGGACATTATTCAATGCCAACTGCTCTTATTCTGAAAAGGAACAGGATTTTTCTTCCCTAATTTGTATCCACAGGTTTGTCATGTAATAATTTTGTGGCCTTTTTGCCACTTCTAACCAATCCAAACCCAAAGATTTGTGAAAATCGTAATTTGCACTATCAGAAAGGTTTCTTGCTGGTGGGTCATTCCATGTCAAATCAACCAAATTTCAGAAATGTCCCCTTCTCAAATGTTTGATTTTGTAAATATTTTTTTCTGTAGAGAGATGAAAGCCAGTAATCCACTATTTTGTAGAGGGGGGTCAAAATGACAATTTTCACTTGAGATTTGGAGATAAATGACAGGGGAGTAAAAATGACTTTAGAAAGATGGCAGCATCATTATTTTATTTTTCACAGAGATTGGTAAGTCTGTTAGTAAAATATGTTGACTAGCAATCTTTGTTTCATTATATGCCAACGGTGACCGTTCAAAAATGGTCTGCATGCCTGTAAGTTTGCATGCTTGTAACTCAAGCAGTATTAAAGATATCTTAATATCATTTTAGATTCTGGTTCTTAACTTTTCTTTTGGTATCTTCATTTTAAAGGCCCTCGAATGGTTCAATCCCAGAGATATGTAGATCTTAATGCAGCTCCATGAGTAAATTGGTAAATTGTACACATTTCCAGTGGTCAAAAACAAAATGTAGGTCACTTCACATACAGCTGATACTTTTTTTTTTTTTTTTTTTTTTAAAGAGGAATATCTGAAGAGAAAATAATGTTGATAGAAAAATATATATTTTCTAGTTTCAACTCAATTGCATAGAACATATCTGTCTGAGTGCCATAAATATTCCTTTTCCAAAGTTTGCATGCCTATAACTCTAAAAGTATTCAAGATATCTTAATATCCTTCTAGATTCTCATTATTAATAAACTTTCCTCTTGAAATCTTCATTTTCAAGGCCCTGTATAGTTCAGTCCCATAGATGTGGGGATCTCAATACAGCTTCATGTTCAAATAGTTGAATTTTATCCATTTTCAGCAGGTAAAATTGTTTGCCTGTTAGCATATAATGAAACAAAGATTGCCAATGTCAATTTTACTAACAGACCTACCAATCTCGGAGTAAAAATAAAATAATGATGCTGCCATCTTTCTAAAGTCATTTTTACACCCGTTCCAAATCTCAGGTGAAAATTGCCATTTTGACTCCCCTCTACAATATAGTGAATTACTCTTTCATCACTATTTCTACAGATAAAATATTAACAAAATCAAAAATTTGAGGCGGAGACCTCTGGTTGAGTTGACACGGAATGACACTGGAGAATTTTTTTTGTATTCCCAAAGCATAATTATGAAACCAAATTTCTGCATTTGTCCTCATTCCTCCACTTACTAAAAATGAGCCCATTTTTTTCCCCCATTTGTGCCCTGCTCTGCCACTTCATTCCCAAAGATTAAAGGGTGGAGGGGGAGAAAGCCGAGCTGGCAGACCCCTGAAGGAGGAGGACTGTCCACCACCTGTAACAAAGAGGAGGAGGACAGCAGACTGAGCAGAAGCTTAAAAACTTTGAACATAGTGGTATGTGGCAAATAACGGCATGGTTCCAAGCACAATGTTATGCCCCAATATCTAACCCTGTTCAAGGCTTTAAAGATGAGTGAAATGTCATAGTGTATATGCATGATATGCTGTGTAATAGGCCATGTGTCAGTGCCCATTTCTTTAGGACACATTCAACCATCTCTGTTGTTTTTGTTGTTCAAAAAGGGTAGTAACTGAGTAAATGTTCTTTATTTGAACATTCCTCTTACATTCCGAGGGTTTTTTCTTCTTGTCCTGTCATTTGCTTCAGAAAACGGTTGTCTAAACCAGTTTTTCTCCTTTAGCAGAGCACATCCTATTTTATCCTTGAATATAGAAGCAGCTCTTCGGGGTTGCAGCAGTGGATGTTTTCCAGCTCCAAGTGAACTATCAAAGGCTCTTGTCTACAGTTTCATTGATCAGTTTTGCCAAGTTGCTCTGTTCTCTAGTTTCAAGGAAGAAAATGATGTCTAACCTCTAAACTCTGCTTTAATTTGATGTCCATGTCAGAAGTAGAGTTCCTGAAAGCCCTCAGAGCTGTGTCTGGCCTGCAGATGGTTGGATGGAGTGTGGGTTCATGTTATTTCTCCTCTTTTCACAGAGGTGTGAGCTGTGTCCCCACAAAGACGGAGCACTGAAACGAACAGATAATGGAGGTAGGACATCTAACTTCATGCTGACTCTTTTACTTTGCACTTGCTAAAGAAAAACTATCACCAGCCTTAGTCCTAATCTACATGTTATTGGCAAAAACAGACTGCAGTTGCTCAGTAGCTAAATATAGGCCTGTAGCATAAACATATTTTAACAGTTAACAGTGGGTTTTTTACTATTATCTCCAATTCAAAAAGAAAATCTGTCAGACCAATTTTATTGTGAGGTGATAAAATGATGTGAAGCTCTTGAGAGGAACATATGTGCTGATTAGGATGACGCTTTTCTATTTTGACGCCTCTAATGAAAGTCAATGCAAAAAAAAAAATGTAGTGAATTGATTATCTCTTCTATGAAGTATTTCACTGATATCCTCTGGCAGTTTTAATTATCACAGAAATGCTCCTGTCAAAAGGATATAACATATCTCATCACTAAGCTATTAATTAGTCATATGTATCTTCATATGTCTCACCTTAAAATAATTTAATGTGGATTTTAGGGAAATTTTCACAATGAATAATTATTTATCTATTTTACCATTTCTTCTTTTACTATCTGAACTTCTTTTGAATGAACCAAAAGTTTGACTTAGTCTTGGAATATTTGTTTTGGCACAAAAGGCAGATTTTATCTGCTTAATTTTTTCAGATTAATGGAGCAAAAGGAGTTAGGAAGTGTGCGTGTTTGTCTCACCTTGTTTTTATGGGTGGGCGGTCTCAGCGGGGTCATTGTGAGGCTGAGAGGGGACGACTCTTCTTCATGCTCTGGGTTCACGGCAAGGGCAGCTCAGAGACTGTAAACATGGCATGGGACACAGCTGCGGGACCATGCCCCATCTTTAGGGGTGGTGAGCTGTTTAACGGCCATGAGGGAAACATCATTGCCCCAGGCTTATGGTTTAGCTGTTTCAGACCATGTAATCTCTTTTTTTTGGCTTGAATTTGTAAAGCCTTTTGAAATTCTTCGAGATAAGCATTCCATCTTTTGCCATTATTTACGAGTAGGAGTGAAGAATTCTGAAACATAAATTTTAGAAAGAGCTTGTTCGAACCAGCAGTGATCTCACAAGTGAGATTTTAGGTGTTGCTTTAGAGAAATCTTTACATTTCAGCCAACTGAGAATAAAACTCAGCAGCAGTGACCTCCTTGCTCCCCAGACCAGCACATGGAGAGGTTTTTACAGATGTTGCTACTGTTAAGTTATGCAAACAAGAATAATCCCAAATGAAAACACTGGAGCAGGGGCTTATACCTGGCCTAACAACATGCTGAAACACATGCAAGGAAAATAAAAACTGAAACTCATACCTTCTAAAATGTTCATAGAGCATTTTTGCCTCCCTGCTACAGGCCTTCAGTATTTACTGTTGCTTTAGTCACAAAGATTTCACTTATTCTGTCTGTCAAGAACAAGATTATTTGAGTACTTTATTCTCAGCTAAAGACATCTTTGACAAATCATTCTTTTTTTTTTTTTTTAAGTGTGCCACCCTTCTGTTTGAGGGGTTTAGAAGTTCTTTGGGGTGTGCTTGGGTTTTATTGCCTGGTTTTATAGGCTTCTGCTGGATTCTTGGAGTGACTTCAAAACAACAAAACCCACCTCCTTGTCCCTTTAGGCTGGGGTCAAAGACAGTTCATGGGTTCACCTTTAAGTTTAGGCCTGTTATTGTGCCCTTGCGCTGGATAAACAGAGCTCATTTGCTCATTTCTTTTTGGTAAATTTCATCTTGATATCAATACCATCTGCTCTCCTTTTACAAAAATATTGCGGAATATGGTCATTAAATCTAAATCAGCTCAGTTTAGGGGTTTTCTGGTAAAAAGCCAGTTGATGTGGAGAAAAAGTTTAGTAGTAGTAGTCTAAAATTTATGATATAATATTTATGTAGTGTGCTTGTGGCTGACACCCTATGGTTCAACACTTGGTCTAGACGCTAGGCAGGAGAGAATATGCCTCTGCCTCTTCCAGTCCTGGGTATTTCGTCTTTGCGGTCACACTCAGCCCACATGCTTTAATAAGTGTTTTTCACACTGTGGAGGAAGCCAGGCGTGCCCCAAAGGCATGACTGTAAGCAAACAAATGAACGTAGGCTCTTTTTAACAAAAAAAAAAAGACCCAAAATGTTTGACAGTCAGCAGACACACATATTCAATTTAAATGCTTCTTTTATGGCATTATCCATATTTTTTAATGCCATCATAATTTTAATTATTATTAATTAATGATACATTTAAATGTTATATTTAATTGTTTTAATAGTAAAAATTACTTTATTGTATTTAATTGATTTTTTTTTTTTTTTTTAATTGTTTAGCTTATCATTTATTTATTTAGCCATTTGATGGTATTTATTAAGCACACTTTTTATGCAGTTAAGCCCATTTCCATCTTCAAAACAAGTTCCTATAAAAATAAAGTAATAATTTAATCTTAGCATTTTATGTAACATCTACTGATCATCTATCATGTGTCTTGTTTAGGTTGGGCCCATGTGGTTTGTGCTCTTTATATCCCAGAAGTGGAGTTCGCTAATGTATCCACCATGGAGCCTATTGTGCTTCAGTCTGTCCCCCATGAACGTTATAACAAGGTAAGTTCCCTAACCTCTGAAAGACAAACGCTTATAGTTTGGATATCAATCGAAAAGCAAAGGCTCAACATAAGAGCCTCATAAATCAGCTCAACAATGTAAACAGTATGCGTGTAAGGAGTTTAGTCCTATACTGTGAATGTGTTTTCTTAAGGGACCAAGTGCTACATTTATCAATCTTGTATAAACATAGAATGTTGCCATTAATTATACTCCAAAGCTGAATAAAGGAAAACTGAGATCCATGTTATGGGAATTTACACTTGCGGCCTGAAATGACAAGAACCATCCATACTTATGTGTCATTGAATTTCCTAATCCATTATGGAAAACCTGGATTTTTAAAGTTGGCTACTAATGATTTTTATAGTCAGTATCCATTAAACTCGAATGACTTGAAAATGACTTGTATAGCTGATGTTCTGATGGGGTCTTTTTTTTTTTTTTTTTTTTTACTACTGCAAATTGGATACTTGTGCATCACTGTAATTCAGAACTAAATTTGCAAAGTCCAAATGTTTAGATGTTAGCTTAACTTTTTTGCTCAACCATGAGGGTATAGAAAACAATGTTTGATAGTACCAATGGGATATGCTATGACACAGTTCTTTCATTTTTCATTTGAAAACCTAATTACGTTTTGTTTTCTATGGATGCCCTTCAATGCAGTAGATAAGTAAAATACAATCAGTTAGTGTTGTATGATTTGGATTCAGTACTGTGTCTGATGACTCGCAGGACTAAGGAGCCAAGTTTAATCTCATGCTTGAAATAGTGGGTTTAAAATCTGGGATAAAATAGATTCAGCTCTGTTGGTAATTGAGTCCTCACTGTGAGCCAATTTAAAATGGCATGGTTATCACTTGCCTAATAATCGAGGCGCTGGGAAGGGCGGCTTCTGAGAGACTTGTTAAATTGGTAGAGCCTTCACGCTAAACAAGCTGTGGGCTGTGTAGCAATGCATTATATACCATAATAACTGCTTTCTGTATGTGAGGAATCACTTTGGTGACTGTCTTTCTTTCTAGACGTGCTACATCTGTGAGGAACAGGGCCGTGAGAGCAAAGCTGCTACTGGAGCCTGCATGACATGCAACAAACATGGATGCCGACAGGCCTTTCATGTCACATGGTGAGTTGCAGTGCCCTAATATTCCAGCTAAATTTCCTCATAAGCATGTTAATATACTCAATTATGCCATCTGTTAAATAATAGCAATGTTAACTAAAAACTTCCCTTTAATTGAATGAAATATAATGTAATTGTATAACAAATAGTTGAAATAAAACAGTTTTTAATCTGTATTGTGTACAGGCTTTTTAATAATGCTTTTTTTTATTTGTCTTTGAATGTAGCGCTCAGCTTGCTGGGTTGTTGTGTGAAGAACAGGGGTCAGATGCTGATAATGTGAAATACTGTGGATACTGCAAGTACCATTACAGCAAACTGGTAAGAATCTGTTTTTTTTCTAAACTATTCTATACTAACTAACACCTTGACACAAAGCACCGCTGCTGCAGATCCCACAGCATTTATGCCTTTACTCACTGATATTTCAGAAATTGTCAATTTGTATTAAAGGGATAGTTCACCCAAAAATGAAAATTTGATGTTTATCTGCTTACCCCCAGCGCATCCAAGATGTAGGTGACTTTGTTTCTTCAGTAGAACACAAATGATGATTTTTAACTCCAACCGTTGCCGTCTGTCAGTCAAATAATGCGAGTGAATGGTAACAAAATCTGTAAGAGTCAAAAACACTTCCATAGACAAATTCAAATTAAACCCTGTGGCTTGTGACGACACATTGATGTCCTAAGACACCAAACGATCCGTTTGTGCGAGAAACCGAACAGTATTTATATAATTTTTACCTCTAAGACACCACTATGTCCAATTTCGTTCAGCATTCGTTTAGTGAGGTCTGATCGCGATCTGACAGCGTTGTGTTCTACTGAAGAAACAAAGTCACCTACATCTTGGATGCGCTGGGGGTAAGCAGATAAACATCAAATTTTCATTTTTGGGTGAAATATCCCTTTAAAACATTTATGACGTCTAGGCTGAGTATAAATAAAAGTTGCAGTACCAGAAACAACTGTTTTCAACTGTTATAATAATAATAATAATAATAAGAAGAAGAAATGTTTCAGTATATTATAATGATTTCTGAAGGATCTTTTGACACTGAAGACTACACTGTTCCAAATTATTATGCAAGTGAGATATCAGTAGGATTTCAGTACAATAAACGTTCAGATTTTAGTTTTTCTAAGAAAGTGTTTGTTTGTTTATTTATCCATGTCTTTTTAGATAACTGGTATCAATCTCAGACAAAATAATTTGCCAGGTCTACTTAAGTAAATGGAAACCCTACTTAGAGGTTGTTTCACATTATTAACCAATTCACAGTTCTCATGCAATATGGGGAGGAAGAAAGATCTTTCATGAAAAGCATGAAATGGTGCAATGTTGTGCAAAAGGCATGAAGAAAACTAATATTGTGTGAAAACTAAATGGAGATTATCGAATTATCATAAGATTTGTGAGCAATTTAGAGCACCGCAGAACTCGGTCAGATAAAGGCTTATTAAGGAAAGTTCCTGTCAAAAAAATTAATTGTAGGGCAGCTATAAAAAAGCCAGTGTTGAGCAGCAAACAGGAATTTGAAGCTGCTGGTGTCTCTGGAGTCTCAAGAAGCTCTCCATGCAGGCTGGCAGTTGTGCGTAAAGATGCATTTCAGCCACCACTAACCAAACCTCACAAAGAGAAACATTTACAGTTGGTTCAGAAATACATAAAGACTCATTTTTAAATAGTTTTATTCACTGACGAATGCCATACTACAGTGGATGGTCTAAATGGATGGATTTCTGGGTGGATGGTGAATAGCCACCACCTTCCATCAAGACTGCAATGTCAGCAGGCAGCTGGTGGGTGATGATTTGAGCTGGAATATTGGGAAGTGAGATGGAAGGTCCCTTTAGGGTCTCTGAGGGTGTCAAAATTACTTAATCAAGATATGTGGAGTTCGTAACTGGCCATTTTCAGCTATGGTATAAAAAGAAGGATAGTGCTTTCTGAAATACAATGCACTATCCCATGCTGCAAAAACACCACAGCAATAAAACGGTTTGAAAATGTATTTCTACACCCACTGTAAATGTTTCTCTTTGAGGTTTGGTTTGGAGTGGATAAAATGCATCTTTACGCACAACTGCCAGCCTGCGTGGCAGACACCAGGAGCTTCAAATACCTGTTTGCTGCTCAACGCTGGCTTTTTTTTAGCTGCCCTTTTAATACGATTAATTTTTTTGACAGGAACTTTCCTTAATAAGCCTTTATCTGACCGAGTTCTGCTGTGCTCTAAATCACTCACAAATCATATGATACTTTAATAATCTGCATTCAGTTTTCACACAGTGTTAGTTGTTTTCATGCCTTTTGCACAGCATTGCACCATTTCATGCTTTTCATCTTCAGAAAGATCTTTCTTCCTTCCCGTATTGCATGAGAACAGTGACTTGCTTAATAATGTGGAACAACCTCTAAGTAGGGTTTCGATAGATGTGGCAAATTAATTTGTCCGAGAATCATATCTAAAAAGACATGGATAAATAAACAAAGAAACACTTTCTTAGAAAAACTAAAATCTGAATGTTTATTGTACTGAAATCCTACTGATGTCACTTGCATAATAATTTGGAACACAGTGTAGAGTAGTGGCTGCTGAAAATTCAGCTTTGCTATCGCAGGAATAAATTACATTTTAAAATATTAAAATGGTTATAAATTTGTAACAATATTTCACAATGTTGCTGTTTACTGCACTTATGCTCATCAAGTCTGCATTTATTTGATCAAAAGAGAAAAATTTTAGGGTGCTTTCCACACTTGGTTCAATTGCCTGGTCCGAACCAGAGTTCGATTGCCCTCTTCCCTTGTCACATCTGGATTGTTCACATTACATTATTTGGGTCGAACCGTGGTGCGTTTGTGCAATCAAAGCAGTTTACCCCTGTTGCATGGTACTGAAGATGCAGGAGAAGGTGGCAAAATGCATAGTGTTGCTCACCTTTTAGGTTTTAGATTTAGATTTTCTTCAAAGCATTAGTAACAGCACTTGTGTCTATCTGTCTGTCACCAAACACAGATTTATCGAATCGTACATCATCAATAGCAGTTCGCTTCTGCAATTTTGTATAATTTGGATTTGTTTACCCCCAGACCAGCCTTTCATAGGAAGACTTGGGCTCGGTTCCCCGGTGCGTACCTTAGTTCGGAAAACCACGTTCACATCATCTAAACAAACTGAACTCTGACATCAATGGAACCCATGTGCGCACCAGAAGTGCTTGTGTGAAAGCACCCTTACAGACCCCAGACCTTTAGACGGGAGTGCATATGTTGGTTTTCCCATAAATTACATGTGTTTTACTAGTAAATTAGTATTTGATGGTCATCGTTTGTGACTCTTGTCATTAGTGCTTCATATATTGAGGTATACTTCATGTCTCTAGTGCATTTCCAAAGCACTAGAGTGACTGATTTTTACATTCATCAATACGTGAATCATGTCGAGCACATCCTTGTGACCATGTCATCATCGTTCAAGCTGTTATTACGCATCCTGAATCGCACGTGAACTCACCAGGATTTTGAAAAAGACACTCCCTCATCTGGAATATCTCTCATTTCTTGAATGTCTGGCACTCCTGGTCCAATTACAGCTGCTGAAAGCTGAGCTGTGGCATAAGCCCCCCGTCCACCCCCAGTGGCCCCTGCCGCCCCCACCTCGATCTCCCTCAAACCCTTTAACCCCTTAATCTCATTGACAATCAACAGCAACTCACTGGACCTTTGTCTGTGGCTCTCCTTTCCTCTCCTTCCCATCTTCCCCCCTCTTTCCTGCATTTCCCCCTTCACTCTGTCTTAATACCCCTCTCAGAAAAAGAAGGCTAAGATTTCAGAAAGATACAGGGACTGCCCAGTGGCAGCTCTTGGTGACAGCATAACGGCCTGTGGTTTTCCGTCCAGCTTTGCTCGGTCCTTAGTGTGCTTGTGGGCTTCGGTCTGTGTGTGTATGTATGTGTGTGTGTGGTAAGGGGTTTTACTCACTCCAGCCCTAGAGCTACACTGAGCTTTAGAGCCACAGCCCCCTGCTGCTTCTCAGATTCGTGCTGTGTGTGTGTCTATCCTCCCACTCAACAAAGGCTTCTCAGATACTGCTAGTCCTCTACAGGTTTTCTGAGTGAGGGGCTGGAGGCAGGGCTAGCGCTTTGTGATGTTCTCATAGGGCATTGTAATGAGTTGAGGATGGAGGGATAGTGATGTTTATTTATGTATACACCATTTTATTTCATTCAGGCACTTATGACTACTCTGGTTACTGTTGAATAGACTCAGTTTTTAGTCAGAGTACTTCATGTTTTTTTCCCCCCCAAATTGGTTAGTGTTGTGATTTTATTCACTCATTCATATTTTACATGTTTTTTCATGGTTTCAGTTGGGCTTTTTGGCTTCAGTGGTTTTCAAATATATAAATATATATTTTTATAATTATATTTTTTAAGTATTTAAATATACACTACTGTTTAAAAGTTTGTGGGTCAGTGAGATTTTTTTTATACTTGTATTCAACAATGATGCATTAAATTGATCTAAAGTGACAGCAAAAAATATAAAAAATTAATTATGTCCTTCTAAGTGTTCTATTCATCAAAGAATTCTGGAAAAAAAAAGTATCAACAGTTTCCAAAGAAGCATTAAGCAGAATATTGTCAACATTTATAATAAAAAAGAAAAATATGAAACATAAAACAATGTTTCATATTTTTATTTTTTATTATAAATGTTGACAATATGCTGCACCACATCAGCATATTAGAATGACTGATTGGAGACTGGAGTAATGGCTGCTGAAAATGTAACTTTGCCATCACAGAAATAAATTACAAATATAAATGAAATATTATTTGAAATATAATAAATAAATAATAAATATTATAATTTGAAATATAAATAGAAAATGGTTATTTAAATGTTGATATTTTACTGTATTTATCAAATAAAAATCTTACTGACTCCAATGTTTTGAATGGTAGTGTGTATTTATGTTATTATATATTTGTATACATTTTTTTTTTTTTGTCTCCCATTTTGTCAGAATAAAATGACAATACGTCGCTTGTTTTGTTTGTTGTCATCCATTGTGGTTGTAGCTCTATTGTACATGACAGCATGATGTTTCTGCAGGATGTACCATGTCGCCCTGTCACCATGTTAATGGACTGACAACATCAGCACAGTCTCTTGGATTAATAGTTCAATAGCTGGCTACTAACCCCTGACTTTTCCATGTCAGTCTTTGTTTCAGTGGGCTGCTGGTAAACAAAGACCATTTTGTGACCTGAGGATTATTGTGGCATTTGTTGTCAATAGCTGCTTTAGAAATGTGGCATATTTTACCAAGATTTCTTTTTTTTTTTTAAATAAATGCTATAAAATTGTGTTGGAAAATGTAATATAATGGTTGGTCAGTTTGGATGTAAAGTTCATGCATCATGGCACAATGTTTTTTTCTTCTTCTTTATATATTTTTTCCTTAATATAAAATCAGCCGTTTCTGTTGGTACATGGAGAATGTTGTTGAATTGTAGTTGTATAGAGAAATCAAATATAAGTAACTATATAAAGGTATTCTTTGGCTTTCCTGAACTACATTTCCATACATAAAATATAGGGATGCACCGATATGAAAATTTTGGCCGATAAAGATAATTCTTTAAATTTGAAAGCCGATAACCGGTATATTGGCTGATAAATAAACATTTGGATATAGATTTGATTTTTGAGAGCCTGATTACAAAGACACAAGTTTCACCATTAAAAGCCATGGCCCATGTACATGATTACAATGTTTTCATTATAATTTTATTTAGCCTATATGACAGAATTGCGCTTAACTTGATTTTTCTTTTTGAAGTGACTCCAATCATATTTCAAGCAATTCAAATCCATCTTGGTGAACTGTGTGCATCTGAAGTGTCTCAGCTGTATGAAATAATCCATTATTTATCAGCTTTAATATATCGGCCAAATTTCATCCGAAACTGATATGGTGGCCGATATATCGTGCATCCCTAGTGAAATAACCTTGGATGTTGGCATTGCATTAAAACAAACAAACAAACATTACCATAGGTCGACTTGAAGAGCTCATGCAAGTTGCTTTTGATGGAGTAACCATTTAAAATAAAAAAATCAAGACAATGTTTTTTTTCACCTTCTTTTTCCGTAATTGTCTTTTGTTTCCTTTGTCTCAGTAAGGGCTATTTTCTTTGCTGCTAGAAGAGAGAGAAGTGAGAAATAGGAAAAAAAGGTAATTGGACAGATTTTAATGGTAACTCGAAGTTCCTTTTTCACCTTTTAGAGAAGGAGCAAAGGCCGTGGTAGTAGGGCTCAAAGCTTAAGTGATTCTTCCACTCACTCTTTGGATAAGCACCATGACAAGGAAAAGAAGGTAAGGCAGCCTCCAGATTTACCTCACTTCCTGCCATGTGTGATTGATGCCCCCCTCCTCACGACTTCAGACTATGAGGTAAACGAACAAAACTAAAACTCTTGTTTGTCCGAAATATGCAAATTGAACGAGCCACTGTCACCCTGTGCCGACCCTCACATGCACACTTTTTATATCCCACAGAGCTTTTAATGCAATGGGAGGGAGAAGAGTGCCTTTTATCACTCAAAGTGATTAGTATTTTGATGCTGCCACAAATTATCAACATAAAGAGAGCTGTATGCATAGAAAAACATCCGTCATGGCCATTAGTTCCACAGAGTATGTTTAATCAGTATTTATAGGTAGTGTAGTCATTTGTTCCACTAATTTTCTATACGCAGCCATACCAAATGAAACATGTAGCGTTATTAGCCCTGCTCGCCTTCCCATTTAATTCAATTAAGCGTAGGTCCTGTAACATGGCCTCATATCAATAAATGGGTATGTAACAGCAGAAGACGATCCGTAGTGCGTGTAAAAAAAACAAAAACAAATGTTTGATTGTGCCTCTTGTCTGTATTTTTCTCTTCTTACTGTAATAATGATGGTATTTAAAATGCTAATCCAGCAGACCTCATAGTGTGAAATGTGTGGAGGAGCTCATCACATTTATCCATCGTCATTGATAATTTTCTGCCTGTCCCTAAGCAGCTCCCACTGGCCACATATTTCAAACACTCAGCCTCTGTACAGCCATCTTAATCAGTGATAGCTTGCCTGATTTGTTCTGTTTGAACCGGGTCATTAAAATGGCTATCAGTGTTGATTTAACATTTATTTAAATGTTTTGTCGTTTTCTTCAGTTTTTGAAGTTTGTTGGAAGGATTTGCATTTATTTATTATTTTAATGGTCTGTTGTCGAACCTTTTATTTTGTCTTCATTTAATAAATTTGCTTAATAGTTGTTTTTCAACTATGATATAATTTTGACATTTTATCTTTTTTTTTAATTTAATTTAAATTTTAAAAAAAGTGATAATTGTGTATTTTTGCTATTCTGCAAGCTTACCAACCTACATAAAGTCAGTTCAATTGTAAAGTGCATGCATTTTTGTGATATAATATAAATATTTTTTTTTTAAGTTGCAAATTAAAACAAGTTCTGTATTTTGATTTATTAAAGATCATATTTTAAAGTAATGTGAAGAAAGTATTAGACTATGTATTGCGTTCATGTAAATCTGAATGCTCACAATAGTCAGATGAGCACTTACAGTGGGGAGTACAGGTCAGACATTGAGGCTGTTGGTTATTTGACACAAATTCTCTAATTATTTGGATTGGTTTGAATGAGTTTGCATTGGAAATGCATACTAAAATGGAGTGGATGGTGCTCTTTTAAGCTGCTCAAAGACCGACTGTGCAGCCTGTGTAATTTAGGTCAGCAAAAGATTAAATACGAGATGCCATTTAAAGCAGTTTCTCCTGGAATTATTCTGATATTTAACTTCTTCACCTTATTCTGCATCGAGAGGGGTTGGCATGAACAATGATTCGGGTTGGAGCTGTATTCTTGAAGATCGTGTTGTGAAGTGCTCTGTGCTCCGCCGTGGCTATTGTTACGACGCCTGATTTGCATTAGCAAAGGGGGCCCATCCCCCTTACTCCACATTCCCAGGTCAAAGGTCGGGGGGCTCAGATGTATACCTAGCTAATTCCAAACCCCAGGGCCAAACAACAATAGAGGCTAAAAGCTTCTCAATTTGCAGCTAGTTCAGATGTGCTCTGAGAGGCCGTCGAGAGCGGCATCTGGGAATAAAATGATGTTTTCAATCTCTCTTCCTTCTCCTGCCTCACATATCTTAAATTCTGATCTGTTTGGGATTTTAGCTTTGTTTTCTGGATGATTAGTTTTTTTTGTTTTGTATTTAAACTTTTTTTATTTTTAAGATTTATTATATTTATTCATTTCCGTAGTTGAATTTTAATACTTAGCCTGAAGCCTCGGGAGTAATTTCTTTGTTCGCCCTGAAAGAGATTTGCTACATTTCACTAATCTGCTGAAGGCATTGATGAATTATGATAAATGCCTTGGCATTTGTTCTCTCTTTTGCAGTCACCTCTGCCTGAACTATTCATCTTTGTATAATTAAGATAGCTGTCGTCTTATGTCAAACTCTTGCAAGATGTTTGTCAGAAATTTAATTAGACCAGTAAGCAGCAGTTCATACCTGCATTTTGTCATTACATAAGGGTCTATGTATCTAGATGGTTTCAGTTTATTTATTTGATGGAATTAAGATGAATTTTATGGTGTGTATTTTTCTTTTTTTCACATTCATAATAAAAGCCAAGTAATGACATGATTTTTTTTTTTATCTCATATAACACTGTCTTGTCAACACTTTTAGAAACAATGTTAATTAAGACTAAGAGTTTTGTCTTTGCGTCCTTTCAAAATTATCACTTTTCTTGGAGAGCAAATGTGGCATAACAAAGCTTTGTCATTTTTGTAAATGCACTTATATTTTTAATATTGTCACTATTAATAAACTTGCCATGTTAAAATTATGTGGTTTGCAGCATAAGCAAATAATTTTTAAGTACAACACAAACAGTGACATTTGTTTTGGATATATAGGTTGCAGATGAAAACCAATAGCAATGCGTATTCAGTACAAATACAATCTTTTCCAAACATTAAAAAAAATTCCCATGGTGCTTATTCAACACCTTCATTTCAAGTGTGTATGATTTTTCTGTTCTAAGAAAATGACATTTAAAATGGTATATGTTGGAAAATAGTAAATGGCGTAAAAGAAGCAGAAGCTCATTTTCATTTTCATTGAAAAACTTGAGCCTGAGGGCCTCTGGAATTGTCACCACCACTTGCACAGAGAAGTAGCGTAAACCGTTATGTTCAGAATAATTGTCAATTCTAACCGAGACAATGGCTGGAAGATGATCGAAAGGGGCAAAAAAAAATAGACGTTTGTATATCGCTCCAGTGGGGAATGTGTAAATATTCTGTACGAATGGTTCAGGATCACTGCATATTTTTACAGCCATGCTCTTAAGAACAGAAACGGAGAGGTTGGAGGTGTTCGATTGGAGTGCGAGGTGTAAATTTGTTCACGCTCCCGTTTCTCGGGCGCAAATAGAGCTGTGTGGAGCGTGGCACTAGACTGGGGTGTAAATTAAGCTGCAGTAGACTCTGGTCAGGCCTGCAATGTGAAACCTTTCCCATCCAGAGGAATACGCTTGATTATTCTTTACAGGAAGGTCTTCATGAGATGTGATTTATAAGATCTTCCTCTCCTTGCCGGGTTTGAATGCATGCCAAACGATTGACTTGTTCAGAATGGGACTTTCATTGTTTCTTCTTTTTCCTGTCTTTCTGTCTTTTTGTTTTCAGAAATTACAGTCTAGGCTAAAGTCCCTGCCAAGCTGTACTGGCTTCAGTCAAAACCTTTGCTGCACCAACTTCATTAAGGTTTTTTTTTGTTGTTGTTGTTGTTTCATCACAGAAACATAAAGAAAGAGATCGCCACAAACCAAAGCACAAAAAGTCTTTGGAACTGTCACCTTCCCTGGTTCCAGCACTGATGGTGACCTCTGAGAAGGTGAGTCCACACCTGTCTGTTAGACTAGGATTGATGTCTGAGAGTTTGTAAAATGCTAATAATAAAAAAAGTGCATTCTAAGCCTGTGTGTGCGTTTCCTTCTTGGCCACAGAGCTACAACAGCAGCAGTGGCGGAAGTGTCTCCTCCATCTCCTCCACTCAGAAGCGACTGGATGACAGCGGAGGCCGTTTCACCAATGCCAACTTCCAAGAAGTTCCATCTCACTCCAGTTCCAGTTCCAAGGATGGCGGCTCCTCAGATGGCAAGAGCTCAGACGGCAAAAGCAAGAAGTCCAGCAGTCATGGCACCAGCTCAAGCTCGGGGTCCAGGGGCCGCAAGTCCGCGCCGAGCAAACCCCACGGTCCCGTGGTCACCACTGCTACTTCATCCACGGCCCCCTCCTCAACCAGTCCTTTTCAGCAAGGTGAGACTTTCAAACATGCCACCTTCACTTTCACTTCAGATTGTTGATGAAGTGAATTGGTAAACACCCTCTCCATGGATCTATATTGAGCGGCCAGATTGAAGTCTCATGTCGACTTCCTGAGTGTGACGTTTTGAGTCTGTTGTGACCGAGCTGGATGGAAGCCAGAAGCCGTAATCTTGGCATGTGTGTGCGATAAGGCTGTCGTCTGGCTGGCTGCCGCTGTAATGTGGAGCGGCGAGTCTTTCCGAACTTGCAGTGCTTGTGGGTGGCGTCTGTGTGTGTGTGTCTGTGTGTGTGTGTGTGTGTGTGTGTGTGAGTGTTTATGTGTGTTATGAGGGAGTTTGGGAGTCAGAGGAGAAGCATGTTCCCTTCCTTTCTGCTATCAAGCCGTGATGGAGGGATTGAAGCAGAGGTCACGTCTGGAAAATTCAGACTAATCATTAATGTGTCAAAGTGCGGCAGGGGCCTCCTCGCTGGAGTTGCGTGCAAACTTCAGGGAACCCTGGAAGAAGAAACAATGCAGTGTTTTCTCAGCAGAGCACAATGAGATCAAAAGATGTTGGAGATTAACTATGAAGTCTAATCTTCTGACTGAGAATTTGTCATATTGTCTGGGCTGTTGTGACAACACCTGACACAGACCCTGCCACACGACTGATGTAATATCCCAAGTATATGAGAAAGATTACAATATCAGCAATCTTTTATTAAATTGAGCCCTTTGTGTTTGACAATAACAGAGAGCTGTGGTAATATGTAAAATTTATATATTGCCACTTATGTGAATCTTGTTGATATAAGAACGGCAGATAAAAAGTAATATTCTTTGAGGCAGGATTGAAGATTTTAAGTTAAGTCGTCTTTTCGGACAGATTTTGCTTTTCTTCAGGCAGTAAATGGATAGTAGTGTTCAATCTAGGATCCAGCAACAAGATATTGCAGGACTTCCTGAATGTGTTAGTAGCTATAGTTGACTATTTATTTGTCATGGCAGCTTTTTTGGTGATATTGCTTTATCTTCGAGACATGTTAATTGGCATGCAAGCGCTGTGTGTGTTTAGATGTTAGTAGGATAGACTGCATGGTAAAACTGCAGCCTCTTGCCACAGCTGTGAAAACATGCACGTCAGAGTTGTTTCTCTGGCTTTGGTTAAAGGACGAGTCCTTGCCTGAGGGAAGGGTCTGAATGAACACCTAGATCTGGGTCACCCTTCTTGCCTGCCTACATACCTGATTGTTTGGCTTCCTGCGAGTTAGACTGGTGCACCAGATCATGGAATTTCCTGATTTCTTCAGGAAATGGTCATTTTCTAAAATATGCTATAAATATTTTCAAAATCAGAAAGAATTTTGATTCTGACACTAAAACATTCTCATCTAAGAGGTCAAGTCATTGTGTTTTAATTGCATTTTTAATATATTTTTTGGATACCAGATCAGGAAGAAGAAATGAGTATTACGTCATTGATCCTCCTACCTATTTTTTTTTTTTTTTGGGTATTCGTTTTGGACAACTAATATATTTAGGGTCAGTAAGATGATGATATTTTTTTTAAAGAAATATTTTTATTCAGCAAGGATGCATTAAATTGATCAAAAGTGAGAGTAAAGACATTTTTTTTAATGTTGCAAAAGATTTCTATTTCAAATAAATGTTGTTCTTTTAAACTTTATTCAATTAAAAAATTGAATTTACTTCATTTATTAAAAAATATAAATCATAGTTTCCACAAAAATATTAAGCTACACAGCTGTTCAACATTGATAATAAGAAGTGTTTTTTGACCTTCAAATCAGTATATTAGAATGATTTCTGAAGGTTCATGTGACACTGAAGACTGGAGTAATGGCTGCTGAAAATTCAGCTGTGCCATCAGATCATTTTTATGTATAAAACTGTTTTAAAATATATTAAAATAGAAAACAGTCCCTTTAGATTATAATAGTTTTTCACAGTATTCCATCTCACTGATCAAAATGAATACAGCCTTGATGAGCATAAGATAGTCCTTTAAAAAAAAAAAAAGTATAGTGTAGTGGTAGTGTATAATATAGCAAAAGTTGCTGAATTATTATGGACAGAATTGATAATGGTTTGTGTGCTACAATATTACAAACTCTTAATATAAAAGATGATTGTAGCGCTGTTGTCCAGTTCTGTACTTAAAAATTTGTGGCTGCAAAAATATCATAGTTTTGTGACCATATGCCACCTCTCTGTTGGTTTATGCTGTCGGACTGTTAATGTGGTATTGACATTAAGGTGCGATTTTATCTTTCTCTCTTCCTTTTTCTCTCTCAGGTCTTTTATTAGGAAGCAGCAGCAGCAGCAGTAAATCAGCCACTAGTGGGTCTGTGGTTCAGCCCACATCTGATTTCCTTAGCTTCTCTGATCCCACCCTGAGGGCCGGCGACTCTTACACGCCTCCATCCTTTAGCCGTTGCCACGTAAAAGGTGGTGCAGAAAGCGGAGCCTCTGAAGGCATGGTGGCTCTCAACACCTTCAGCATGATGTCCCTCCCCCAAAGCTCCAGTAAGCATTACGAAAACTGTCACCCAGCCGGAGAGCTGGGTGGCCTGGCCTCGACCGGCTACAAACGACCCCAGCCCTCCTCATCCTCTTCCTCTGCGACATCGTCTTCATCTACAGGTGAGGATGGAGTGAAGAAAAAGAAGAGGGGGAACTGGAGGAACCGTTATGGACCGTGCTTCACCACCCAGGACAGTAAAACCACTGATACCGGAGAGCACGGATCCACAATGCCCGCATCCACCTCCCCTTCGCCATCCTCCATGAGCACCATTTCCTGCCGTGGGAGCTCCGTCAGCAGTACTGGAGGTGTGGGAGCAGTGAGTGCTGGTAGCAGCAGTCTGGGGATTCAGAAGTCCCCATCCCTCCTCAGGAATGGAAACTTACAGGGTATGACTGTCAGCTCTCCACCAGCTGGACCAGGTAAGCAGAGAGAGCATTTAATTTATTTAAAGTTTGCTTAGGGTGTACTCGCACTAGGCTCTCTGAACTGTGCCTGAGCGCGTTTGACCCCCAAAGCCCGGTTCATTTGACTAGTGTGATCGCTCTGTACCGTGCCCGGGGCATGGTTCGTTTAGCCGTCCCTGGCCCGCCAGAGCATGGTTCAGCACGGTACGCATGCAGTGTGATCGCTAACCGCGCCGGAGCACGGGACAGCTACTACTTTTGTGTGCACTACTGTCATCATTACGATGGCGAACATCTTTATTACTACTTGGATAGTACGATTTTCAATTAATGTCATTAATTTGAGTGAATTTGAGTGTATTTTGAGTTTAACAGTTCTGATTCTCAGCTTATTGAGGAACAGGAATTTTAGTTTGTGAGTAAAGCTACAAATTACTGCCTTCGTAATAATCCTCTGATATGTGCAAGTGAAAATCGTTGCACGGAATAAATAATGCATTTATTATCTTAGCGAAAGTGCTTTTCTTCCTGTTTTCTTCCATACAAAAAGTTGCAACATTAATTGATAAGTGTACTATCCAAGTAGTAATAAAGATGTTTGCCGTCATAATGATGACAGTAGTTCACACTAAAGTAGTAGCTTTTCCGTGCTCTGGCGTGGTTAGCGGTCACAGTGCATGCATACCGCGCTTTGGCACAGTATAGAGCAATCACACTAGTCGAACGAACCGGTCTTTGGGGGTCAAACACATTCGGGCACGGTCCAGAGCACCTAATGTGAGTACATCCTAAATCATGATCAAGATTTCTGCTGTTCTTGTTTACATATAACCATCGATGATATTTTCCACTTTTGTTTTTTTTTTTGACATTTCTGTTATCTTGCGTTGTAAACAAACCTCCACTAGCTTTCATGCTTAGGGTTGCCAGATGTCAAGAGTTTAAATCTGTCAATCAGAACTTTTCTCTTAAATCGAAACGTTTTCTTCCTAGTGTTCTCTTTTGGTTTGTGCTTACATGGAAGTGTAGGAATTCTGATTAAATTTCTCAAATGAGAACAATCATGATTATTTAATCATGATTATAATTTGAGCAACATAATCATAATTATCAGTTTAACCATTATTGTGCAGCCTTAGAATGGATGATAAAATCCTATATGACTTTGTCTAAATAAAAAAACAAATAACTAAAATCATTATTTATAGATATATATAATGATATATCATATATAGATATAAATATATAGATATATAGTTCTGTCAGTTGATTAAAAATTAACTAATTAACCAAAATTTTTTAATGATTTCGATTATAAACACTTAAGTTTTTAATATATTTTTAAATGTAATAATTTCACAGTTAATCTCTGAATTAAGGTAGAAACAACATAAAGACAGTATATTTTAAATAATTGTTTAATGGCAACTGTTTATGAATGAAGGCCAGTAATTGAAAAATGAAATTGATTTTTTTTTTCTCTCAATTTTAGCCATTAATTATAGTCATTCAACATTACAGTGTAATTGAAAGCTATCAATTTTAACATTTATTAGGCTTCAAAAAATATAACAACTTTTAATTTAAGTGAACTTAAATCAATCTTCACATAAACCCATAATAAATGTCATATTTGTGTTTGTCACATAGACAAGACATTCGCAGATAGCACATTCTCTTTTGTCTTGTCGCGCTTGAATGGTTTAAAAGCACTTGAATAAGATCTTGAATAAAAAGCGCATGAATAAGAGCGTGATCATATGTAACACAAGCCAAAGGATGACAAAAAACAGATGCTGTTAATTGCTTAAATATCTTGAACGCATTAAACTGAAAAAAATTAAATGCATGCGTTAACATTGATAGCACTTTCTTTCCTCTTCTTTTCTTATCTCTCAGATTTTCTAACTTTTACTTTTTTTTCTTTTTTTCTTGGACTCTTATACATGATTGTACATTGTAGCATATAAAAATGGGCTATCATAAATTGGCATGTTTTGGTCGATCTGAGATAATTGTTTTTCAGGAATTACACATTGAAGGGACTTTTCAATATCGCATTCCTCTAATTCATCTTAATCTTGCCATGAATTGCAGTTTTTTCCATCTCCATTTATTATAAAAAGAAAAAAGAAATCCATTTGAGGTCCGCTGTTCTCGAATAGAAGCCTGGGAACCAGCATGATGTTGTTTTGGTCTGTGCTGAAGCTCATTAGGGTAAAAGTGGATGGAGGTGCTCTCTAAAGTGCTTCCTCATTCCTACCTGATTGAGAGCTTAGAGTGGCCCGCTGAATCTCCATAGAGATGCACATTAACCTGTTGAGCCTGAGGGAGCTGGAGGAGGGAAGGAGCCCGTAACAGGCAATTAGTTAAAATTTTATTTGTTCCTCCCTGTCGTTGTCTTCGCTCGGGATCTAGAGTGAGCCGACATCACTTACCGGCTTAAGATAGTGCGTAGAAATGCCCTGACCCCTACTGGCCTTCCCGTTCACTGAGCTGGAGCCAGAACTTGCACTCTTAATGCACATATGTGGTCACACCATTCTTTCTCACTCATTTGCAGGCACCATCTCTCTCACACCTGCTAAATCTAGCCATTGACATAAGCGCTCCACGTACACATGCCAGCTAGAATGTTTTAACGGGCCTTATCTGTGTGCACCGCACTGTTGCTTGGCAACGGTTTGGCTTTTTTGTAGTTTCTTTCCTTCTGATTAGAACTTTAAAAAATCTGGTGTTTTTTTTTATTTTTTTATCTCTGTCACTCCCTACTCCTGTGCCGTCTCACTATCGCCCTGTCCCCTCTCTCTAGGATTTTTTTGTTTGTTTGGTGCTTGTTCTCCCACCCGTCCCTGCCCTCACCTGTTCCTGGCCTTTGGCTGGACTGTAAATATTTAGCTATTGCTAATGCAGGGCTACAGCAGAGTGCTCCACCTCATCTATCTGTCTCACCCTCCCTCAGTGGCTCCCAGCTCTCCCTTTTTTTTTTTTTTTTTTTTTTTTGGATGGATGGATGACTGGTTTATCAGGGGAGCAGTGGGGGCCATTATTAAATGCAAACATTCATCTCGGTTCTGGCTGGGTGTAGGGCTTTATAGGGTGTTATTTGGAGAGGGGAGAATGATTCTTGTTGGTTTTTCATTTGAAATTAGAAGGAAAAGCTGGGTTAGACAAATGAGTGAAATGTACTGTTAAAGGGTTAGGTCACCAAAAAATAAAAATTCTGTCATTAATTACTCACCTTCGTTCATCTTCAGAAAACAAATGCTCCCATAGAAAGCAGTGAAATTACCAAGGCTATTCAAGGTCCAAAGAAGTAGTAAAGGCATTGTTAAAATAGTCCATGTGACCACAGTTGTTCAACCTTAATGCTATGAAGTGACTAGAATTACATTTTGACGTAGATCACGGAAGCTCTGCAATGTGTCTTCAATGTAAACTGCGTAGGAGAATGACAGAGTACAGAGGAAATTGTTGAATAAAGTCATTTTTTTGTTTTATGCGCACAAAAAATGTTCTTGTCACTTCATAACATTAAGGTTGAACCACTGAGTTAAAAGTGACTTTTAACAATGTCTTTACTACATTTCTGGACCTTGAATGTAGTAATTTCGTTGCTTTCTATGGGAGATAGAACCTCTCGGATTTCATCTTTGTGTTCTGAAGATGAACAGGTCTTAAGGTTTGGGACGACATGAGGGTGAGTAATTAATGACAGAAATTTCATTTTTGGGTGGACTAACCCTTTAAGGCTGGAAGACTCTACAGAACTTTTGATAATTGAATAGATTTTAAAACGCTAGGCATTGTAAAGCTTGTCGACTTTTAATAGGGTTACAGTGAAAAACTGGCAATCATACACTAAATGACTGAAGATATCACACCACAAGGCTTTCAAGTTCTGAACGAAACAAACTTATGCAGAAACATGTGATTCCTCCAGACTGCAAATCAGGGCAAAAATCTAGGCAAATTTATGTAGCATATTCTAGCCTTTAAAAAAAAAAAAAAGTAAATATATTCTAGACAGACATCTTTGTCATTTTTTTTTTTTTTTGTAGCATGATACAGCGTGATGCTAAAAATGTTGCACAAAAGTTAAAATAAGTTCATTTAAAAAATGCATTTTGTTGCTTTCTTTTCACTGCCCTGCGTCTTGCTTTTTTTAACGCTAAAACATATTATGTGTTACAGTGTACCTGAATGCCTGAATGACTTTGTTTTCCTCTTTGGATCAAAAAAATATTGAAGAATGTTTGAACCATTTTGTCCATCCATACAATGAAATCATTTAGACCCCATTGACTTTAATTAAATGGATAAAACAACACAGATACATTTTTCATTATATCTTCTTTTATGTTCCACCGAATAAAGTCACACAGGTTTGGAACGAAATGTTACAAATAATGACAGGATTTAATTTTTGGGTTAACTATCCTTTTAAGCCTGGATTTATTACTCTAGGATGAAACTGTGCAGCCGCTCTGTCTGTTCAAGTAAACACTGACAAGCAATGCATGCATTTGCTGCATTAACTGCAGCTATGCGCCTTAACTTTTCGCTCTCTGACGGCACACATTAGAAAAAAACAAGCTCAACTGTTCGCATGTGATGGAACATATCTTGAAGCTAGTAACCCAACGCAAAACGCTACAAGACGTCGATCACTGTTCATGATACCACATTTAAATTAAAAACATCTGCCACGTCAAAGACCTAAATATGTTCTACTGGCGTGCAACAATACCTTGAATCAGTCCCTTCTTTCTTCTCTTCATCCGTAAGGAAAGTGCAGAGGATCCTTATCAGGTTCTGGGCCTTGTCATTAACCTCCCTCTGAACTCGCATGGATTTTCTGCTGAGAGAGGAGACAGGGGTTTGACTTGAAATGCTAGCTAATCTAATTTGAAATTTCCCCTCTCTTCCCCTGATTTGATAAGAGGGGGGGGGGGGGGGTTCAGGAGGAGATGTTAAGTCCTGATCGATCGGGCCCGTTCGATCAGCACCAGATAACAGGATCTTTGTCCTTGCTTTGTTTGGTCGCTCATGTCTTGTAACCTCTAATCAAATGCTCCGTTGGTTGACCTTTTCTGAAATGTTAATTATTAACCAGATTACCAGATCAACATGATGATTTAAAGATTAATCTAATCATTAATGCATCAAGTTAGCCGTTGGTATTCACAAATCTCCTAAAAGTAAAACGAATTGGGATTAAATGGAATACCGTGACACAGTGATGTCTAAGCTTCCTTTCTCCATTGCATATGCCCTATGTGGAGTTCAGAGCTTGGTACTGTAAATGCTTCACGTGGTACCTCTCTGCCCAACAATGTTTCCTTGTTTCAGCAATGAATGTAGACTGCCGCGAGCCATTCATTCCTTTGTGTGGCAAGGGGGCCTCTCTCGTTCCTGCAATGGGTCAGCCTGGGCCATCAGCTGGGTTTATTTGAGATGGTGGCAGGGGAGGAGGGAGAGAGAAAAAGGGGAAAAAAAATCAATAAAACAACAGCAACAACAAACAGCGTGCATGTCATGAACCGGCACATAAATATGAATGGGCCACACTCCTCCCCGGCACTCCGGCCCCGCCTGAAAAGCCCTCAGTCATTTTTACAGAAGAAATAGTGAGTCGTCAGATTCAGGGAACTGTTTTCTGGGTCACCGGGAGGCCGGTGCATAGTGCATGTTGAGAGGACTCAGAAATTCTTTGTGCTCGTTCTCGATGTCTGCTGTAATGAGGGCCTGGTCAGACAGGCCATTCAAAGTCCACAAAGTTCATCTCAGGGGCAGCAAGAAAGATAGATGGATAACCAGTGAAGGTATATTGGAGGACAGAGGTTGCCCTTACAGCTATTAAAACTTTGCTTTTACCACTAGATTACAGGTCATAACCTGTGTTGATTTGCTTCACATCCCCCAGTTGCTATGCCAGATCTCCTGCTGATAAACAAAACAATGTTATTTTTTGAGAATCAGAAGAAAACGTTTGGCTTAGTGATTGTTATTGACGATGTGCTGTTTTGCTTAAATAATTTACTGTAATTGCTGTTTTTTTTGCAGGTTCGTACCCTAGCAGTAGTGATGTAGCCTGCCCATTGCCCAGTGCGGTGCTTGGAGTGTCTCTGTCTGGATCCAGTTCCGAGTTACCTGCTCATCAGTCTGTGGTCACTTCCATGCCCACTCTCACCTCACTGCCCCCGACCGCACCGTTCACCAGCACCTCATCTACACATGTGAGTATTTAACAGACCTTAATATGTATTCATACATATGTTTGTTCGATAATTTCGAATCAGATCTGGTTTTGGTGAAATGGGCGAATGAATAAAATAAATTAATTTCAGCATCACTAGGCTAAATTAGAACTACATAAGGTGTTCTTGTTTAGCTTAAAACTTTAAACAGTTTAAATCAAGAGATTTAACACCCTACCATTCAAAGTTTATGGTCAGTAAGATATATATATATATATATATATTTTTTTTTAAAGAAATTAATACTTGTATTCAGCAAATGCATTCAATTGATCAAAAGTGACAGTAATGACATTTATAAGAATTATAATTTCCACAAAACAAAGCAGCACAGCTGTTTTCAACATTGATGATAAGAAGAAATATTTCTTGAGCAGCAGATCAGCATATTAGAATGATTTCTGAAGGATCATGTGACACTGAAAACTGGAGTAATGATGCTGAAAATTCAGCTTGAACATCAGAGGAAAAAATATTTTAAAATATATTCAAATAGAAAAGTTTTTTTTTGTAATTGTAATAATGTTTTAAAATATTATTTTTTACTGTATTTTTGATCAAATAAATGCAGCCTTGGTGAGACTTCTTTCGAAAACAAAGAAAAATCTTACCAACCTCAAACTTTTGAACAGTAGTGAATCTGCAAAGAAAAGTAAAACTGCTAATCGCACAGCTTTCTGCTCACACATATCCGTAATGCATTATCTCTCACAAAATTAACCAATTAAGTAGAATTATATTCATCGTTTTTGTACTGTTAATTTGCTCCAGTTTTATCAAGATAAATGCTGTTTAAGCACATTCATGGCACAAATAGTAATTAACTCCTAAAAGGCTTGGATGTTAACGTTGGGTGCAGCTATTTATGTATTAAGTAACTTGCATGTGATGTGATTTTTCTTTTTTCTTTTTCTACAGAACAAATAAATTTGGTTCTCAAGTGCCCGGGTTGTGCTAATATAATATTTATGTAATTGCAGCAGTAATATTAACAGTACGAAGGAAGCTGTCTAGGGGCCGCATGTCTACATAACATGTCAGTGGGAGAAGTAAAGTTTGTCACTTCAGACCTAATTTTTCAGCTCTTAAAAGACAGTGTTTTGAGTCATTTAGGGTATTTATTACTAGGCTGCTTAAGTATATGGTCTTAACGGATGAACGTCATTGTGTTTGCATTAGCTAGTTGGAGAAGTATGTGTGGTCAAATAAACAGAACGACATTGTGAGAGAAGAGCTTTATATTTGCTATATATGTCGCTTTGAGTTAGTAATTATATTTATATATAAATATAAATATTTTTCAATGTTTTTGAAAGAAGTCTCTTATGCTTATGGAGGCTGCATTTAAAATAAAAGTAAAAACACATTTCCAATAACTGTTTGTTTTAATATATTTTAAAATGTAATTTATTCCTTTCATGCCGAAGCTTTTTAGCAGCCATTACTCCAGTCTTCAGTGTCACATGATCCTTCAGAAATCATTCTAATATACTGATTTGATGCTCAAGAAAAATTATGAATGTTAAAAATACAATAATTTTTTTTAAAGCTGTGATACATTTTTGTCAGGATTTTTTGATGAATAGAAAGTTCAAAAGAATAGCATTTATTTGAAATAGAAGTTTTTTTGTAACATTATACATTTATTTACTATCACTTTTGATTGATTTGATGTGTCCTTGCCGAATTAAAGTATCGATTTCTTCATGAATCGAAATTTAAATCATTAATAAATACAGAATAAATGAATCGGCGACTTCAGAATCTCCTCCCACTCATTGACAGACTCCTGCATGTGTTCAGATGACAATAATAAAGTAAAGTCATTCTTATAGGCTCCCAGTGCTGCTTCAAATGGGCCCTTTGGAAGCACACTAGAGACTGAGCACCATCTCTGCCGCTCTCCTGAGCATCTTTGTCTTGACTTGCACTGCTGTAGCAACCAGTCGTTTCCAGGCAACAGGGCTTTGTTTGTGCAGATCTGCCCTCTCTGCAGGCAGGGTGGCCTTACATTAGGAGATGAAGTAGACCCACTGATGGCCTTAATGCTGCAGTGCTCTCGGCGGTCCAGTCCTTTCTAAAGCACGCTTGCAAATATCCTCCATTAGTCCTAAGCTTTATGGCATAGGAGATTTAATATGATGGACTTTTTTTCTTTAATAGGTAGTTAGCAGATCAGTAAACAGGTGATGTTTTTGAAAGTGTCTCTGGGGTCAGGAATATAATTCTATTTTTTTTTATTTGATATATAACATGGTGTTTTATCAAATATATTCAGTGCGAACAATCATCCGTCAGCATGTCTGTCCCTGAGATGTTTGCAATTTTTTTTCACTCCATCTCTAACTCTCCCTTTGTGGATGGAAGAATGGTTGGATGAAAAAAAAAAAAAAAATCGGTTGTTGCAAGCAGGGCAGCAGTGACCTTTGACCCCAGCACACACCCCCTAGGCCCACCTCTGTCCTACTCTTCGTTAACCTCCACAATGGTGCTGAGAGCCCTAAGCCTCAAACAATCCGGCTGTCCCTCTTTTCCCTGTGCGGGCGCATTGAACTCAGCTCGCTGATGGGATGAGGGCTGACAGGCTGGACAGAGAGCTGCGTAGTGGGATGAGGGGTTCTCTTCATACTGGTCATGCTCCCTCCTCTCTCAACACAGCCTGAAAGAGGAGTCTGAGGAATAGGGAGGGCCTGCGGGGCCGTGAGGGGCCAGGGGAATGCAGGATATTACTTTTTTTGTGTTTGTGTGTGTAGATATACTTCAGACAGAAATTTTAGAACCACACCATTAATACTTATAATATTATTATGTTTGTCGTTGTCTTTCTTTTTATTTTATTTTTTTACTTAAACGTGTAATAGGTAAGGGAGTTCAAATTCAATATCATGTTTAGGGTTGGAGTGCCTGATAGACTGCTACATGTCAAAATAAAGCGCAAGCCATAAAGCACGTTTACATCAGTTGTTAATTGAAGATCCATAAAAGAAGCATGTTTTCAAGGTTGGTTTGAACATTGGCATTGTATGGGTGTCTATTCACTGGCCATTTGCAAGAGTGGTTTCCACCAAATGTGTTTCAGTCTGATGTAGTCAGAAATCCTTAAATTCGACATAAAGATATTCTATAATAACAGAGCAAGAAATCCAATACACTGTAATTTCTGCAAGCATTATTTCCTGTTTGGATCAGATAAGACCTTGATGTAGATAAAGTGAGGAAAGGAAAAGGAAAGAATGTATTGATTTTGATGCAATAAATAGGATGTGTTGGATGAAGTGCATAATTGTATGGGAAAAAATAAAATAAAATTTTTTTATATATATATATAATATAATATAATATAATATAATATAATATAATATATAATATAATATATAATATAATATATAATATAATATAATATAATATAATATAATATAATATAATATAATATAATATAATATAATATAATATAATATAATATATATATATATATATATATATATATGAAGTAATTCTTCATTACTCAATAATTCTTCATCCTCTCAATAATTCCTGCTATTTACAACATTGTTTTACAGCAAAAGTGTTATTTAAATGCAAGTCATGTGAAGCTTTGTGTGGTTTCCACTATGCACCAAGTTTGTTGTTGCACATATGCTGCTACCTCAGAAGCAACACCACAACCAATCCCAACCGTTATTAGGGAAATAGCTTAATTGGATTAAATAATTAGCTGCAGAAGCACATGGTCTGCATGTTGTTCAGGGCTGTGGATCTGCTGTTGCAGGCTCAGCCAATTCTCCTGGCTCACAGGAAATACAGCTGACATGGTGTTTTATCATCCAGCTCTTTGGCCAACGCTCAGGCACACATTCATATGCGCACATGCAGGGACACGCACTTAGGCACCCACAATATTTGGTATTTGACAGTGTTTCCATATTTAATCTAACTCTCTTTTTTATGCGTTTCTCCCTTAGTCAAACTCACTACCGGGATCCTTTAACCTGGCACCATCCCATATGTTCGGAAACAGGCTGAATCCGAGCTCCGCCATGGCTGCACTGATCGCCCAGTCCGAGAGCTCCCCAGCAGGTGAGACACGCAGACAGGGAACCACACTGATCTCCCACTGACACAGAATTCCCTTCTCAAATCTTTTCTTCCTGCTTCCTGCGTTCTCTTCTCCCATTTCTCCTCATCCTCCCATTCTTTCTCCACTCCCCTGTGCATGTGGAATGTGTGGTCAGCTGTATCCCCCCCCTTACCTCCTCAGGTCGCAGAGAGAGGGAGAGGCAGAGAACAAAACTCCCCGGGACAGAGAGCTGAAAGTGTGCATACCTGTTAAATGAAGCATGCTACCACTCAAACATTTCATTAATCTGCACAATGACCGCAGTGATGACACAGAGGGGATTGCCCTGGGTTTAGGAAGCAGGCATACCTTAGACTCCCTCCCTCCATCCTGGCCCACTCAACACTTTCCCTGGACCCTGCCTAAACCCTGGGGGTCTCAGTCATGAGCGAATGGGCTTGCAGGACCCTGTCATGGGGGTTGTGGTGGGGACCAGTTGAAAGCAAGAGAGAGAGAGGAAAAAAGAGGTACACAGCCTTTGAGGAATAATGGATCAGTCATGCCCTCCTCCTCAAACAGAGGTCAGGGGGTCATTTGACTAACAATAGGAGGAAGAACACCCGTCCTTAAAGAGACCACCGCTCGAGACTGGAAAGCTTACGTGCTCTTAGCACAAGCCCGGCTCTTGTCTGGTGCTCGCTCTTGCCGCAGCACGTCTAAAGTACTATAAAGTAATATATATATATATATATATATATTGAACAGACTCATAATTTTGACTTTAAGATATTTTTTATAGAGAAAATTAATACTTTTATTCAGCAAGGATATATTACATTGATTAAAAGTGATCATAGGGACATTTGTAATGCTTAAGAAAGATTTATATTTTTAAATAAATGCTGTTCTTTTGAACTTTCTATTTATCAAAAAATCTTGGAAAAAGTTTCCACAAAAATATCAAGCAACACAACTGTTTTCAACGTTGACAATAATGAGAAATTTTTCTTCATCAGCATGGCTGTACATTCATCTTTGCCCTCACAGAAACAAGTTTCCTTTTAAAGTATATTAAAATAGATTTTAGATTTAAATTATAGTAATATTTTACATTCGTTAAATTTTTATTTTTATTTTGATCAAATAAATGCAACCTTGGTGAGCATAAGAGACTTCTTTCAAAAACATAATTATATATTATCTTATTATATATTATAAAAGTGCTGTCAAGTGATCGCATCCAAAATAAAAGTTTATTTACGTAATATGTGTTCTACTGTGTATATTTATGTATATATGAATTCACACACATACATGCATTTATGAAATATAAGAAATATTTACATGTATACTTGTATATTTATATATAATTTATATATTATATAAATGTAATATATAAATATAATATATTTTTGTTAAATGTATACATGCACGTGTGTGTATTTATATATATATACATAATAAATATACACGTACACACACATATATTATGTAAACAATCTTATTTTGGATGCGATTAGTCTTGATTAATCGTTTGACAGGACTAAAAATAATGTAACATTTAAATTAATAACTGTTTTGTTTACATCTTACATATATGCCAGGTTGAGTTTCAGCCACCATGCCAGGCATATTTCAGTACATTAGCCACCCTGTTGTCTAGATATTGGACAACTCTAGTCTAAAAATGTGTCATGGGATCCATGAGACTAGGCTTGTTTACTTTAACAAAGTCCTTGTTCTTTCCTCTTAATGCTTGTCACCTGTTGCTTATAGGTTTCCACTGTGTCGGTCAGTCCCTGGTCTTTCTTTGTATTTAATTTTTTTTATTTTGTAAAGTGATACCCGATGCTTTCTGGTCCAGTCTGCATTGCAGCCCCGAGGCTGATCCAGGGTCAGGCAAGGGGTCAGCACCATAATAAGTCACACCAGACCTTGGGCGGCTTGCACCGATGTGCCTGCACCCCCACTGGAGCCAGCCTGCGCTTGAGGTGGTAGTGGGCTGGAAAGTGTTAAAAAGAACAAGACAGTTGAGAAAAAGGAAAGGAAGGGGGGAAGGAAGCAGGGAGGAAGAGAAAAATGGGATTGGCTAACTGTGACTTGAGGGGGGTGTGGAGAGAAAAAAAGAGAGAGAAAAAGGAGGGAGGGGGTTGTGCCTGGCGAGGCGCATATGTGATTCATTACTTTCACTGCAGAAAATGAAAAGCAGTGTCTGGCATGGGGCCTGCAGGCAGGGCGATGGGAGCCTCCACGGGAAAGAAAGAGCTGGGGTGAGGGGAAGAACAGAGGGAGGGGGAGAGAGAGAGAGAGAGAGAGAGCGAGGTGACTCAGTGACACACTCGGTGGTGTCAGTGTGCAAGCTGAGCCGCCAGAGAGACCACTCTGCAGCCCCTAGATGGATTTCTGCAAGGGGGATCTGATGTCCACCAGGCTCACTTTGGATCGAGCCTGACGTTTCTGCATTTCCCAGGATTCTCTTGTGCCCACATCTGCACTCCGGCTCCTTATCGACTGCTCTCTGTTTACCTTTCAGATCAGGAGCTAGGAGACGGAGCTCTCGGCTTCTCCAGAAGAGGAAACTCACCAAAGACAAGCCTCTCCCCTCGGTAAGTCCTATTTACATTCCTGAGCTAGACTTCCCCTCCTCCAGGCTCCGAGATTTTGCTTGCCCTCCCTCCCCCCCAGAACGCACTCATTCACTCACTCCGCTTCCTCCCTTGCGCGCTCACCTTCCGAACAGCAGGCATTTTGAACACTCAGCTGTTGCCCTTATCGCAGTTAAACCGGCTTCAGAGTTTGATGTGGCGGCGATGTCTCAGAATGCAGAAAGATACATTTTCTGTAACCAAAGATAGAGCGTTTTTTGCCCCGTGACTGAGGATATAAAATGGATTGATGTTGAATTGAATATACTGCACAAAATTGCCTCCGGATTTAATATTTTTGGTTGACAAGGTATGTCGATTTTCTGAGTTTTGTTTCATTTCATTCTGTTTCTTAAGGATTTGGTTATTTAGTTTTATTTTTGTTTGTTATTTTTGGTTATGAATAGAAACTATTTTTAAACGCAGTAATTTACTTTTTTCAGATCAATTTTATGTCTGTTTTGAGAAATGCATTTAGCTCAATATCTGTGTAAAATCTAAGCTTGTCATTTTGCGTGTAAACTGTTTTGCATGTCGGCATTTTCAGTACTGAAAATATAAGGGGACGTTCTCACGCATTTTTTGCATTCCACAATGGTGCTTTTCGATTGTTTTTCTATGTAAATATGCACTAGACAGACGTGTTTGACCGTTGCACTCACATCTCACATCGTTTGCAGTGTCTTGCATCATTCAAAAAACGCAGCTCTCAAGCTAAAAAGTTCTTTGAAAAAAATTAGTCTCTCTAGATTTTGCATTTTTCCAGTTCCGCTGCCCTGCATCTTGCATTCTTTTTTTGTGAATGGGCCTTAAATATGTCCCACATGTCCACATATCTCATTCAGAAGCATTCCGCACAGTCTTCAGATTAACCGCAAAAATCTGTATCTGCTTTTTCTGTGATCCGCACCGGAGCAGCCATGCAGGATGATATGGCTTCACAGTCCTGTGCTGGAGATTTATTGCCTTGTGGTGCAGATCTCAACCCAGTCGTAATTACCCCAGAGATAGATTCACGTTCGCCAGAGAGCCCTGATGTAGAGCCCAGAGCTGGATGCATTCATAATAACACAGATCGCTATCTGTCCAAACAAGAGCGTACTGAGATTTATGGTGTCAGAGATGCAGGCCCAGGCTCTCTCACTTACACAAGCTTTGAACTCTGTTTGGCTTTACAGAGCAGTGCGTCTGCCTCTGAAGGCGTGATGCCAGACCAGGAGTTCAACTGTGTTGTTTATATAGCAGTGGTCTAATATGTGTTTGTAAGCAAAAACTATTAATATATTTACAACTTGAATTTTACCACTATGATCCTTAGCTTACCTCCTCATTTGCATTTTAAATTCACAATGAGACAAATTTAGTTGTTTTAATAAACTTGTGTGTATATACATCTCACTTGTTGTCTATTTATGACTTTAGGTCTCCGTTAAGTGGACTTCATATCCGGTATGACTCGTCAGGACCATTGGTTCCAGGGCTCGGCTCTGGTTCGGATTCGCTGCCCCCTGTGGCCACCAGCATCGATCAGCTGCTGGAACGGCAATGGAACGAAGGACAGCAGTTCCTTCTACAACAGGGCTCACAAGGAGATGGTGAGAGGCTTTTTTTGTACTCATTTAATGATGTGTGTTTCTTCCGTGTACAGTATTGAACCTCAACACTCAAGCACTCAAGCTGTTTGGTCATGTCTTGATGTCACTGTGTTGGTCTTGCTGTGGATTTTGTTGAGCCGTAGGATCCAGTTCAGTTCTAGTGATGGCTGCTGATGCTGTGTTTCTGAAGATAAGCCTCTAATAGTGTAAATTTTGTCATCTGTTTTTAAATTTAGTCTTAGTCTTGGAGTGCGCTTAAAACTTACTTGTTTTCTTTAGCTTTTGACAATGCTTTGTAAGTGTGTATGTCATATGTCTTTTTTTGTTTTTTTGTTTCTCTTTTATACTTTCTGTACAGCACTTTGGTTCCACTTGTGGTGTTGAAAGTGCTTTATAAATAAAGTTGAGTTGAGTTGAGATTCAAGTCTGGCCATTTTAGTCTAGTTTTAGTCAATCCAAATTGATGTTTTAGTCATCGGTTTGTCACATTCAGTTGTGCTGCACTTTAATAGTTAAACTGGTTTTGTTCAAAATTGTAATTGTAAATAAATCTATAATATTTGAAGAGTTCAGCTGCAAAAGCCGCTAAAAACGCCACCTCTGTCAAAAATGAGATAACGACATTGAACGAATGCTTACGGCACGTAGTACACATCCAACAAATCACGTGCTTCAAATCCTCTAAATCCCAGCGTCAGCCCATTCAGAAATATCGGTTTGTTGGCAAAAGCCTCTAGAAGCCACTTCCCTTTGGCAGCAAAAGCCGCTATGTTCCAAGAACCAATCAGAAGGCGCGAATCGAATCATATGATTTCGAGCAGTTTCAATATAGTGGCACGCTGAGGAGATTTATTTTTTTTTTAGATTCAAATTGAGATTGAGATTTTTAAAATAAAAGATGGAGTACCATGAAATGGATCAGCCTGTCCTACTAACACTGAATGGCAGAAGAAAATGTTATTTACCTCAAAACTCTGCCTGTCATAAGAAAATAGCCTACAGTGGAAATGGCTTGGTCGCAATTGTATCATGCACTCATAACAGTTCTTCATGCAGTGCCGTTACTTTGAAGGAATCGGATTTATTATACATCACACAACAGCTCTTTTTCACCAAAGACAAAGTCAAACAAGATGATATTCTTCTGTCTCATATGGAAGCTGTGCCACAGAGGAGGCAAAAAGTGGAGGCTGAATAGAAGAGACGTGTTAGATCCCTGTGTAAATAGGTTTGTCTACTGTTTAGTTTTGAAATGATCGTGCTCATCTTTTTCAGGGTTTCTAGTTGCATCTTTAGTGATTTTTCAACTATTTACTATGTCTTGTCCCAAATATGTGGATTTAGAGGTTTTTGCAAAAAAAGCACAAGTGGATTTAGCTGGTTTTGATGCAAAAGAAAATCTAACTTGTTAAAAAACAATAAATTGTCTAGAGTGACATTTTTGAAAAAAAGTTATTTTATTCACTAGCTAATAACCTTATCATTACCTTTCAAATGAAACTCCTGAACTTGATTGTAAAAGCCTGGTAAAATAATGCTCATTTAAAAGAAAAGAAGTCTGATGGATTTAGAGGGTTTTGCATCTGAACTCTTCATTTTGTCTCCTTTTTGTCAATGAAAATAAGAGATTTTTGTAAAGTTTTAATAATCTGTTTTTCAAAAGTATTGCATGGTGATATAGTTGCAGATTTTGGTGTTGTCTCTTCATCTTATCTTAGACATTTCTTCATAATTTCCCAGGAGATTTTTTTTAACACAACAGTTTTTTTTTTTTAATCAACTTGTAGTTGTAGTGCCGGTGGTGTTAGTAGGGACATATTTGGTATAGGAAGCAATTCTTGCTTGAGTGTTAAATTTTAAGTAACTCATCCCTCACAGACATGACAGTACCAGTAAATTATGTGGCTTTTTGAGACGGCAAGTGCTATGTTTTTTCTGTGATACAACTTAACATTTTAACTGGCAGATGATAAAAAGAGGGGGGAAAAAGTTTTGAATTAAGCAAAAAGCAGAACCATATCATATATTAAAGGCACAGTATGTAATTTTCTTCACTAGAGGTAGCTTATTCAAAACAAAGGCGTAGCTTGATGACGCCGTGAATGAGTGTGTGAATCATGGGCGTTGTTGTCTTCAGCTCCACAGCCGATGGTAAGGAATCCAACGGACTTGGGCAGAAATCATTTTTATTAGTAAAACTGGAAATCGAAGGTAGCGCTATCAGTGACTGGCGATGCAATGACACGCTCCGTGTCCTGGTTAAAATTTCTCTGGATTTAAACATTGTTGGAAATGTTTGGGATAATGTAACAGGTCAACAAAATATGTAACATTGTTCTAGTGGTTTTTGGATATTTTAATAAAAAAATCTTACATATTGTGCCTTTAAAGACAGAAGGTCATAGAGATTTGCTGGTAGAATTTTTTTGAGCAATAAACAACCACCCAGAACACCTTAGCAAATGCATAGCAACATGCTAAAACTCACTCAGAACAGCTTAGTAACCATATAGCAACACCCTGGAAACCAACTTACATGCTGGCTTTTGCATGTAAAAATCATGTTGTAATATTTTCAAAGTCTAGCTGAGAGGGTTTACAGTACAGATATCAAAAGGCATTTTAAATTAATTTCTCTTTTGTACGCTAAAAGCCTTTTTTTAATTATGGTCATCGAAATTTGGCTCATCTCATGAAAATTGTTGCTTTCATATTCAGTATAATTCATCCCTTTTAATCTCTGGGTGCATAATGATAAACTTGGGTCTATTGCGTTCACTCAAAATATTTTATTTAAAGCAAGAATAATTACGTAAGTCATAAATGGTATTCTACTGCATGCGTCAATCAAATAATATGCCGGTGTGAAGCCTGTAATTACATCTGTCCCAATAATGTAATTAATTTATTGGGTAATTCCACAGTAATTTTGAGCTTCATTACCTGTCCGTTTTGTCTTTGTAGCTTGTGTAGTTTCATGATCAGCTAAGTAATGTTTACGAGGAGGTAGTGAAGTCTTGTTCAGTAGCGGCAGGTCAGTTTGTGGTGTCAGGATTGTGTGAATGAGCAGCAGCTGTTTCTGTTATGATAGAGGCTCCTCTGACGACGGGCAGAAGTCTGACAAACGCATGGAGATGCCTGCACAGGAAGCGGTAGGACTGTTGAGTTTCTGTTTGCTGCTGATATGGGACCAGTTCTGCGGTTTAACTGACAGTGCATCTGTTTTGCATTTGGCTTGGGGTTGCCGGTCCCTGATCAGTGCTGTGTGATCCTTCGCGAGCGTGCGGAAAAAAGCGGAAGTCTGTCGTTGTAGTTCCTTCTGGAGGTCTTGAACCGCACTTGTGCCGATGTTGTTTTTATGCTTGTGGTATTGGGTTCGCTGCTTCTGAAAGACTTGATCTCGGTGGTTTGCAACCACTTTTATTTTGCCGACAAATCTTGTCAAGTCAAATCACTTTCAAAACGGTTTCACTTTAATAAACAGGAAAATAACACAATCAATGATGCAAACTTCATCAAATATAAGACAAAGTTTTAATTCTGCTATAAAACTGCTCTAAAAAGATGCTTTAAGATTATTTGATGTTTTATATGTGTGTGGTTTTGTGTCCAGTTCTGGGAATGCTGAAGTCCCTGCACCAGCTGCAGGTGGAAAACAGGCGCCTGGAAGAACAAATCCGAACTCTCACCATGAAGAAGGAACGACTGCAGCTCTTGAGCGCTCAGCTCTCTGTGCCTTTCACCCCCGCAAGCACCACGGCCACCACTGCCTCCTCTCCTCTCTACCCCAGCAACACTCACGCAGGTTAGCAGTCTCCGCTACCTTCTGCCTCTTGTCTACCCGTACAGTTTTCACACACTCCATCTGGACAGTCACAGTCTAATCCCACCCCAAACACCCCCTCCCCCCGATGCACATATTCACACATACATGCACACGAGCCCACCTCTCACCCCGTCCGACCCCCTTCCTCCCCTCTGTTCTGCTCACGGAGCCTCCTCTCCCAGCTCAACTCTAGCTAATCTGGTCTCCGCATTCATGTCAAGTTGCAAAATCTCTCTCTCCTCCAGACATGCTGCACAGCAAGAGCATTCAGCTAGGCAGCAGTGTTTTAACAGAGTCCTCTCAACCCTTGCCCACTCAGGTAACTTCCTCTACCCCTGCTCTGCAGATGCCATCTGCTGGGACTGAGCACCTCTTTAGTTGAGTCAAGTGTTATATTATGTATATCTGTACATAGTTGAGTGTAGGGCTGGGCGGTATGACTATACGTATCGTGGCGATAATGTGACGTCTATTGTTAGAGATTTTGCTAAATTGCTTATGTCATGGTATGTAAATGTATCTGCGTACCACTGTACTACTTAAGAAAACCGACATGTTAGAGTGATAAAGAAACATGCATGAATGAGAAAATAAGGACCAGGAAGCACATGATGTTATTAAGCCCAAAAGCCATTAAAAAAAAAAAAGAACTTAATGCTGTACTCGCGCTGACTGACACACAGCTGAAGCGCTCGTGAGGCCAGCGGCCCCTCAGACAGCATGTGATCCCCAATTCCAGTTCTCTTTCGTGATTATTTAATTGCATGTGAATGGTGAAATACACACAATTATGTCAGAAAATGCCCATCTTGTGGAGTGTTTGTGTAAACACAGTCTTAAGTGGGAAAAAAAAAAAAAAGTTGGGTGAAAACTGTATGTGTGTCAGTATGACAGATCCGAGCATGAGGTCTTAAAGTGATAGCAACCTAATACCTGCAGCTGTCAGTCATTAATGTTAATCATACAACAAAAGACAAAGAGAAAATAACTCACTGCTGTTGACTAAATAACCTTTTGTAGCTTTAAGAATCAATTTATATTTTATTCATACATACAGTGAAGGCTATTCAGTGTTTTATTTTTACATTTATTCAGTGCCAATCTCCTGTCAAATATAACAGTTCTCTGTACCAATTTTGGTACCATTGCAAAAAAAATTGTAACTATTTTGTTTTAATTTTTTATGTAACTATTTGAAAATTAAATATATTAAAATAAATAAAATTTGTTCATTTTTAATACTAATGATTTTAAGTAAAATATCAGTTAAAACATTAGCATGTAGCCTTCAAATATTGTTGAGTTATACATTGCTTTAAAAAATTTAATGAAAAGTTTGTAATAAAATGAACTACAAAGAAACACATTACAGGTAATAGAACAAGTAGCAGGTCTGTTGCACTTACACTTTAAGACATTATGAACGGATCTGTTTTGACATAAAATAATTTTTTGTCCCGTCCGTTGTCAAACATCACAGTATTGGATTTAGGCCCCTTATTTTAATATGGTTATCACTCCCGAAACTTTGCGGTGTGTACTTGGCAGCATGAAAAATAACACACTTATTCAAATTATGATTGGGTCAGAATGCAATCAAAGAGCGCTGCCTTTATAATCAATGAAGCTGATATCACTTGAGTGATATTTTTCTTATATTCAAAAAATCTGTCTATACTGCACAATGAATAAATCTCTTATTTACATCATCGTTATACTTTGCTGGTTATAACGAAATGATTTGTGAGCACACAGAGCTCAAGCTAAAAAAAAATCCATTGAAAGATTGACTAACTTAATTGATTGGCCATTGCATTCACATGCTCAACAAACATGTCTGTGATTGGCTACAAAGCTCAACAGAAACCTTTGATGCTTTTCACAGAGCGCTCACACAAATGCAGACAGGAGCGTTTGAAATTAGAGCCTATTAGCGGGTACTGAATCGACCTGGTACTCTATACTACCAGTACTACAGAAAGATTGGTACCGTTGCATTTTTAAAATTTACATATCGACTTGGTACCGAAGTGGTGGTACTTTTAACAACCCTAGTACTTACTACATGTTAAATATATCTGCTGTACCTTAAAACTTAATATAATTTGTATCTTTGTTCTGTTGTATTTGTGTAAATATATATATAAATATTGTTATCGTGGAACTAAATTTCTCATTACATAAATTGGGTCTTGCATAGATTTTGGTCATATCGCCCACCCCTAGTCGAGTGATGTGGTGGTGTAGTACGTAGTTGCATCATAAAGTCAGATTTTTCAGATAATTGGTGGCTGTGTGATGTTTAAGTGATTTGCAGCTTCTTGTAGTTTAAAATGTAATTGTATGATGATACATCTATTTGGTTGGACAGGTACAGGAGGCGCCTCTCTCACGCTGACCTCTCTTTTCTCTCTCTCTCTCACACTCTTGTGCTTTCTCTATTCTTTCTTTTCCTTTCAGGATCCCCTGTCTGGTGGCCATAGTAGCGGAAGTAGCACATCCTCTCTCTCCACCCCTCCTTCTGCGGCCCACAGTCCCCCCCAGCAGCAGGTGAACGGAGTCGGCATGGCCGGGGTGGCCATCCAGCCTGGCAATGCCAACTCGTCCCTGCCTGCCATAGCCGGGGTGACTGGCCTGATGGGCGCTCTGCAAGGAAACCACCTGGCCATAAGTGGCATCGTGGGTGCCCTAAACGGAGTGATCCAAACCTCCCCCAGCCTGGCCCAGAACAGCAGCCCCCTGCCCCATCCCTCAGCAGCTACCAGCGCATCTCTACCCATGTCCAACAGTCTCAGTAACAGGTATAAATTGGCACTCATCTTCTTAGTCATTTAATTTTAATATGTTTATTTGTTGCTCAAGAAACATTTATTATTATCAATGTTGAAAATGTAGTGCTGCTTAATATTTTTGTGGATTTATGATTGACAGACAGACAGACAGACAGACAGACAGACAGACAGACAGACAGACAGACAGACAGACAGACAGACAGACAGACAGACAGACAGACAGACAGACAGACAGACAGACAGACAGACAGACAGACAGACAGACAGACAGACAGACAGACAGACAGACAGACAGACATTAATACGTACATTGCATTTTTAATTTAAATAAACATTTTATTTCATGAGCTTCATCCATATAGCTTGGTACTGCATGTGTGATGCATTCATTTTTGCATAATTTTTTCACATCTTTTCTGCTTTCCCGATCTTTTTTTTGCTTGCGCTTTTTGGAATGCAGCAGCATGACCACTGCGAAAACCAGGTGAGAATTGGCTTGCTTTGGCTTTTTTTTTTTTTTACGTCCCACACTTGCTCATTTTGTTCTTATGCCTGTTTGTTCTTTGCCCTATATGTTACAGTGTTTTTACTTGAGTATACAGAAAGGGTTGTATTTTAATTTATATGTAATACTTTTGTCTGGCCAGGGCCAAGATTTTTTTGAAATGTTAAGCATTGAGTTTTCTTATGGGGGCTTATGCACTTGGTTTTGCAGTGCGGCACGGCTTTTCACCGAACAACACAGGCAGATTCTCCTCCATCAGCACCAATTGCAGCAGCTTTTCAACTCCCAGCAGGTCACACCGGTAAGAGAAGCACTTACACACTCTCTGTTTGAGCATTCACAATTCTTCATGTGACTTTCAACATCAGGATAGCCTACATTACAGCTTATTATGGCCATGATCAATCTTATTAGGCAAGATGATGCTGTCTGACCAATTTGCAATTACAATATTTAAGGGCTGATGAGTCCAAAATCATGCGTAATTCCAAGAACGAAAATGGAATATACATGTTTGGCATTGAGTTGTCCAAAAACTTGGAGTTTTGTATGCACAGAACTCTAAAAGTCACAATGGGTCTTAGGGATGTTAAATTTGTTCTGTTTTTTCCCTAACTGATAACACTCATTAACCGACAAGATTATGCTAAATTAGAATGAAATTAAATTATAATGAATAAGTGTCTGTGGACCATTGAAAATAACAAAATCTGTTTAGTTTTAAATGCACAAATAGCAGCATAAAAGCCCAGATATACTCAAGGCAAAGTTCTTTTTCGTTCTTCACTTAGGGGTAAAACAAAGTTTGAAATACGTGACCAGCGATATACTGTTAGTGAACATCCAGTGCCACCCACACTGCTGAGAGTGATGTTTAGATGAATATGCAAATATGTGCTGCGTGCTTTTCTCTAAATAATAAAATAAACACACAACAAAATTGAGAAAACAGCAAGCATTTTTTAAATAATAAAGCATAAGAAAAGCATCTGATCATAGCAACATGGATATGTTCGCATGAGCTCTGCACCCCAGTAAAGTCACGTCACATTTGTTTATATTGCACTTTGTACAATTTTGCTTAAAATCAATCATCTTTACCATATTAAACAGCTTCATTTTCTACTATAAAGCAGCTCTCCAGTGTGCTCATGTTTTCACATGTGGCTGTCTGACTTCGACGGACTGAAGAAGAGAAATGAGCTGAAAAAGATAACCACGTGAAAGAAGGCGGAGTTGTAAATGTTTGCTTTGGCAAGCTGTTTTGAGCTCCCAAAACTAACTCCAAACAAACTTAGTTTTGGTCTTATTTTGTTTGAAATGAAGTCACAGCAGTTGGTTCTTCAATTTCACATGAAGCATATTGTGGCCTTAAAGGTGCCCTAGAATTAAAAATTTAATTTACCTTGGAATAGTTGAATAACAAGAGTTCAGTACATGGAAAAGACATACACTGAGTTTCAAACTCCATTGTTTCCTCCTCCTTATATAAATCTAATTTGTTTAAAAGACCTCAGAAGAACAGGCGAATCTCAACATAACACCGACTGTTACATAACAGTCGGGGTATGCCAGTCCATGTTCCCAACATTATGAAAGGCATTAGACAAGTGCAGCCAGTAACGTCTGGATGTGCACAGCCGAATCATCAGACTAGGTAAGCAAGCAAGGATAACAGCGAAAAATGGCAGATGGAGCAATAATAACTGACATGATCCATGATAACATGATATTTTTAGTGATATTTGTAAATTGTCTTTCTAAATGTTTCGTTAGCATGTTGCTAATGTACTGTTAAATGTGGTTAAAGTTACCATCGTTTCTTACTGTATTCACGGAGACAAGAGCCGTCGCTATTTTCATTTTTAAACACTTGCAGTCTGTATAATTCATAAACACAACTTCATTCTTTATAAATCTCTCCAACAGTGTGTAATGTTAGCTTTAGCCATGGAGTACTATCAAACTCATTCAGAATGAAATATAAACACCCAAATAAATACTATACTCACATGACCCGAAGCATGCATGCAGCATACATTACGAACATCTTGTAAAGATCCATTTGAGGGTTATATTAGCTGTGTGAACTTTATGGCACTGTATTATAGAGTCGCGAGCTTGATGGGCAGGGAGCATGAGATTTAAAGGGCCAGCGGCCCCTGAATCGGTGCATAGTTAATGATGCCCCTAAATAGGCAGTTAAAAAATTTTATTTAAAAAAATCTATGGGGTATTTTGAGCTGAAACTTCAGACACATTCAGGGGAAACCTTAGACTTATATTACATCTTGTAAAAAAACGTTCGATGGCACCTTTAAACAACCGAACATGAGGATTCAAACATGGTCACATCACGCACCTGCAGCACTTCTGTGAATGGAGAAAAACAGAATACAATCACATATATAAAAGGAATACATGCACAAAATGTATTTCACTTAAATTAACAGATTAACAAAATGAAATTTGAAAGCTGTGTGACAATTATTACGCTATATCCTGAAAGTAAGCAGCATCCTGTTTGTTTATTTTACAAAAGCATGTTTTATTTTTATTGTTCGTTTACACAAATAAAAGTAAACCCTTTACAGTATGAATGATGTCTTTCTCTTATCTGTATGACCATAGAAGACGGAGTATTTTAAGTTGTATCCGCTGTGTTATTATGCCAAGCACATTTTTGCGCACGTGAAGGATGATGTTTTACATGGATATTGGAAAGCGAGTGAAGTTCAAAGCCTAGTTTACATAATAATAGTTAGCATTCAAATATATTTTGCGAATATGGAAACATTTGGATTTGTGTTGAATGAGTGAGGTTGTCTACGTGAGCCCAATGGCAGTTTTTGTTTCAGCTTTGCTTAAATGAATGTGTTTTGGCTTGATGTTTATATAGCTACTTTTATTTTTGTTCTGTTCAGAATACCATTACATTTTAAAGGATTTGTTGTGGAGTGAGGGGAACTAAATAGCCTATAGTTATGTTTAAAGGTTTTGTTTATAGTGTTTTAAAATGCAATTTATACACACATTATCTGTTTTCTCTCAAAAACTCAATTTTATACATGTAGAGCATTTTTATCCATATTTTAAACCATTTAATCTGTCAAAAATCAGTTCACAATTAACCAGTTAATTATGAGCATCCCTAATGGGTCTTCCTCATAAGTGTTTATTTTAGCATCCTGGCACCTTGTAAAAACAACTTGGAATTGCAATTTTGAGGAAACTCTTGCCACTTTTCTGTGCAATATGCATCAGTGTGCCGTCTGTGGGTGTGCCGTCTTTGTCTAGACATCTCATCATACTCTGTTTGTCTGTCTGTCTCTTTAGGAACAGCAGCAGGTTCTGCTCTATCAGTTAATGCAACAACAACAGCAACAGCAGCATCAACAACAACAGCAACAACAACAACAGCAGCAGAATGACATACAGCTGCAGCAGCTGCCAATCAACAGCCTCCTGCCCGGCATGCAGCCAGCCATCTCCACAAACCCCTTCCTCGCCATGCACAATGACAACACTCCTAAAACTGGAGTTAGTACTGCAACTATCAAACAGACAAAAGTATTGACACATATGGATTCATTTCGAAATATTCAGTATAATATGTAAATTAAATATACATTAAAGTAATAAAATAAAAAATATAATAAATGTACTATATATATATATATATATATATGTGTGTGTGTATTATATAATAATGATGTAATATAATTATAAAATGTATTATATTTTATATAATTTGTATTTCATAATTATTGTATATTGGATATATTCATAAAATATATTTAATAAAATGTTATTTCATTTATATATTAGATTTTCTGTATTTTAAGTAGCACTTTAACTATGCTGTGATTATTAAAAGTGTGTACTTGTGTTTTATTCAGAGACTGGGGGAGAAAGCTGTATCTGTGACAGGACAGGAAAAGACCTGATGCAGAAAACAACATTTTGGAGGAGTTCTGCCTTATGGATCCCTCTCATCTGCCCACCCCAAGAGGCTGGCAGTCTGAGCAGCAAGACCAGAACGTTCACCCACCGCACGAAACCCTCACCAGCACCAGCCTTGATATGTACACACACACTTGCCAGTTTGATGCCCATCTGGCAAACAACATGCTGCACTGAGTTTGAGTAAATCACTTGCTGTAAACTTACTGGGTCCCATGGGGTCCAGATGACAGGCTCACACACATATGTGCACACAGACACACAGTCTTTCTCACTCTGCCAGTGTGCTGAAAATGACACGCTGGTGCGAGTCTCTGTGGGCGGAAAGTGTAGACCGAGGTGACTGAAGGATGGAGACGCTTCTGGAACAGTATCTGCTCGCCGCCGTTACCTCTCTGTACCCCTTTAACAAGAAACGTTTAACGATAAACTCAATAAAAGCCCTGTCGTATTTGTCCGTCTGTGTATTTAAAGGCATCACATGTTTCAAAGCTGAAGCGATCGGACATTTGTGCACCATGAAGGCCTTCTCTGCATCCCGATCTTTAGCTTCCCCTGTGAGGAGGCGTCCCAAAGGTCCACAAACTGTCTCACTGACCCTGCTGCACTCTTTGAAGAGCAACTACCTCTCAAGCCAGGACACATAGACCAGGCCCTGAACCCAAGTGCCTGGCCCCATCTCCAAGCTCTCAGCAAGGGGCCGCGTGCTGGAGGCGCTGCCAGTCTCTTCCCTCCCTTCCCCCCTTTTTTTTCCCAGTCGATCCAGTTTTGTGAAATTAATTATTACCAATCGGCGTCACTCAGGCAATACCAGTTCAGAGAGTCACAGATCTCTGCCTGTACAGTGATTACACTGAAGAAGACAAAAACTGATTTCGAATGTTTGCTGCATTGATCATTTTTGAAGCCACCTTTCTATTGTTCTTTTTTATTTATTTGCATTCGTTGCATGTTGGGCGCAAGGTAATATATTTTAACGCTCAACTCGCAAAATGTTTTTATACTACTGTACAAAATTCTCAGCTCTTTTGAGTCTTGTAAACATTTTGATGAACATGTCTGGTGTTTGAAGTTATAAGAAAAGAAAAAAACCTACTTGATAATTTTGTGGTCTTGTAAATATGCCTGTTTTTCCCCTTTTCCTTTTGTTGCTATGTAAATCAACAGATGCATATTGGATTAAGAATAAGCTGTCAGAATAAATAAGATTTAGTTTAGCACACCTTTACCTCTTTTCCGTTGTAAATACATATTTGTGATTCACTTAGTGGTGTGAAGGACTGTTTTAAAGCACTGTCGGTGTGTTCAGATCTTTTTCAACAGGCTTTCCACAAGACTGGTGACTGAATAAAGTGTATTAATTTATTTTTGTATGTGCAGGGACTTTTTTTTTTTTTTGCACCATTTTATTGATGTGGTTTTATACGTTATTGATGTGGTATGTCCACGTTCTCATGTATCTGTACAGAAATTATGCAAAATCTCTAAAGTTTGTATTTAAAACATCGAAAGTGAAACCACATGAGTCCTGCTTCATATTAAGAAATTCTGAACACTGAGATTGTAGTGTTGCGCTTTTTTCAGTGATAAATTAAAATCTGTTTATAACAATTCTTGCATTTTGCAGTGCCTTTTTTTACTTAGTTTGTTGTAGGTTAGCAATTCAAAACAGATGGATAGTTACTTTTCTACTGAATTTCAGTATCCAAATTGAGCTAGAAATAGAATACAGACTTGCAAACTACTTTTCATTAAAATAATGACTCATTTGTTATACAGGCTCTTGACAAGTATTCCAATTCTCCAGGTAAAATGAGAAGGAATTACATTAAGTGCAAATGAAATGCTTTTAGATTCTAATTAAAATATCTTTACATAATTTAAAGGGCTAGTATACCCAAAATGAATATTGTCATTTACTTTCCCTCAAGTTGTTTCAAACCTGTGTTTTTCTTTCTTCTGCTGAGCACAAAATATATTTTGAAGAATTAAAACCATTTTGATTCCCATTGACTTTCATTGTATTATCATCCATACAATGGAAGTGAGAACCCAAACTGGGGTGCGTTTCCCAAAAGCATCGTTAGCCAACTTAAAGGGTTCACCCAAAAATGAAAATCTGTAATTTATTACTCACCTTCATGCCATTCCACACCCGTAAAACCTTCGTTCATCTTCAGAACACAAATTAAGATATTTTAGTTGAAATCCGATGGCTCCGTGAGCATGAGGCCTTCATAGAGAGCAATGACGCTTCCTCTCTCAAGGTCCATAAAGGTACTAAAAACATACTTAAATCGGTTAATGTGAGTACAGTGGTTCAATATTAATATTATAAAGCGACGAATATTTTGGGAGCGCCAAAAAAACTAAATAATGACTTTTTTAGTGATGGCCAATTTCAAAACACTGCTTCATGAAGCTTCGGAGCATAAATGAATCGGTGTATCGAATCATGATTCTCATCGCGTGTCAAACTGCCAACGGCTGAAATCACGTGACTTTGGCGAACAGCAGATTCGATACACTGATTCTTTTATGCTCTGAATCTTCCTGAAGCATTGTTTTGAAATCGTCCATCACTAAATAACACTTTTTTTTTTGGCGCTCCAAAAATATTCTCGTCGCTTTATAATATTAATATTGAACCATTGCACTTACATGAACCGATTTAAATATGTTTTTAGTATCTTTATGAATCTTGAGAGAGGATGTGTCATTGCTGGCTATGAAGGCCTCACGGAGCCATTGGATTTCAACTAAAATACCTTAATTTGTGTTCTGAAGATGAACGAAGGTACGGGTGTGGAACGGCATGAGGGTAAGTAATAAATGACAGAATTTTCATTTTTGGGTGAACTAACCCTTTAACACCCCCAAGTTCCGTCGTTACTAACATAGTTCAGCGATTTGGTGTTTCCCCGAAACCATCGTTCAAACGAACATTTCGCAAACTTGTGATGTTAGAAGCATAGTTTCTTGTTTATATGACATGTGGACTTAATCGTTATCTTGAGCAAATTAAGCAAGCTGACATTAGTACAATGTGTATATTTTATTTCGAATATATACAAATGTCATTTACATGATTTAGTTTGTCGAGATTTGAAGCACCTTTTTGAAGAGTGCGAATGTGCTCTACTACGTAAGAACGAGCCTATGATTGAATCTGGAAATAAAGCAAAATAACTTGCTTTAAATGAGAATTAGTCCTCAGATGCCATGTCCGTTATAGCAAAAAAAATCTAGCATTAATTAGATGTCAAACGGATTCATTTAAAGAAGTTATTACTCCACCACCTGCGTGACATTCAACGTGGTTGAGTGACTAGCTAGCTAGTTGATTTGTTTACGATGTATCGTAAGTGAAGCAGCGAGTTACGTCGTTGTGTGGGAAACACACCCTTGGATGTCAACATTCTTCAAAATATCTTCTTTTGTGTTCAGCAGAAGGTAGAAAGTAACATGAAGGTGAGTAAATGACAGAATTTTCAGTTTTGGGTGAATTAACCCTTTAACACTTAAATACTCTAGTAATTTATAGTAAATACTATAGTGTTCTTGAACCATACTATAGTTAAGTAGTACTTGAATTAATTTGTTGTGGTAATATAACAACTATAGTAATATAAACATTACTTTACCTGATACTTTAAGTTTTCTACAACTATATAGGGTATATTATACTACAATACACTACAGTTTACTGTAGTAAAAACTAAAATATAGGCTACTATATACAGTATTTATTACAGTTTATCTGTTCACTATAGTTAATACCACAGTATGCTGTAGCATTTATTAACAAAGTGTTGTAAATACTATAATATAATACAGTATACTACAATTTACTGTATGGCTCAAAAACACTATAGTATTTACTATAAATTACTATAGAATTTTTTCATCTGGGTTCACCATTAACTACAATAGTATGATTATCGCACAGCCCCAATGTAGTTGCCACACTAAATCTATGTGAAAGTTGCAATGAGATCGAATGAAATGGATATTATTCATATCCATTTATCTTTTCTATATGAGTGTCAATGCATCAGCCACATGCATTATTTCTTCCATCCATCAATGAGCAGGGAAACATAGACGCTGAACTCCGTCATCCCCTTTTTTCCCCCTTCTACACTCAAGAACCCCCATATTTCTGCAGTCTGTCCTTGTGTTTGCTATTTGGTGAGTGGAACCCATTTCTCAGCATGACCCCCAGGGACCTGCCCACTGTCCCTGCCCAGCTCAGAGCGCTCCTGCTGTGGGAACAGCAGGCCCCTCTCTCCCCTCAGCTTCATCAAGCTGTCCACACTACTGACCACCCACTGACCCCTGACCCCTCCACTCTAGCCCGATACGCTCAAAGCGGCACGCACACAATGGGGCCAGTGACAGCATTCACGCATCTGAAAAATCTTCGCTTTATTTTAATCAGATGAAAGCATTCTTGGAAATTTGTAAAACGTCAGATTTTGTGGGGCGCCGCCTCGCTTTTCCCATGATTAAATAAGGAACTCTTTTATGAGCTAAATGTGACTTGGAGTTGGTCAATAAGCCTCTGATAATATTTTTATTCCATTCGCACGGCAGTGATAAATCAAATATTTAGTCCTTTCCCACCCAGTTAGTGATGCCTTTGTGTAAATGCCCGCTCAGAGAGCAGATGGGGTAATAGGAGGACGAGGGCAGAGAGCTGCTAAAGCCCTGTGTCGCTCACTCCCTCTCCACCAGGTGCACTGGAGGGGGTGATCCAGATGAAAAAAAAAAAAAAAAAAACCCACTAAAGATCCTTAGGGACGATTCATTTTCACCCCTGCTGCCTGTAAGGAATGGATTCAGCTTACAGGTAGGTAACAAAAGCTGCTAACTGACAGAGCTGGAGGGGAGGTGACTGATTTATGGTCCTTTTCTTTGTCATTCTCGCCAGAACTGTAACCCTGAATGACCATGTCAAATTGAAATTTAGGAATATTATTCGACCACAATGAAAATGTGTGTTTTGAGCTCCGGCCTGCTAATTAATTGAGCCGTTAAAGACACTCCCTGTCTTTAAAGATGTGGGAAAGGCAGAGAAAGATTTCTCTCTGTTCAAGATAATTGCTCATAGGATGAGACGAATATCTGAGGTGAAATTACTAGAGCAGACTTTTATAAACAGAAATCTTACCCTGCTTTCCTTTAGGTTGCTGCTTTTTTTTTTTTTTTTTTTTTTTAAATCTTTCCAATTCATCCTCTTCAGTCATCTGTCCTGAAATGTTAATGCTATTTAACATCATTATACACTCTAAAAAAATGCTGGGTTAAAAACAACCCAAGTTGGGTTGAAAATGGACAAACCAAGTGATTGGGTTGTTTTAACCCAGCAGTTGGGTTAAATGTTTGCCTAACGTACTGGGCAGTTTTATTTAACCCAACTATTGATTAAAAATGGCTTTATAGCTGGCTTAAAATGAACCCAAAATAGGTTAGAAATTAAAAATCAGACACATAGGCAACAATAATAATCAAAAGGTGAACATTTATTAAGAAATTTAATAAATGTTTATTGTTTAATTATTATTCATTAAATGTATTAATAAATGTTCATTTCCACATACTTTGGGTTCATTTTAAGAAAGCAATATAGTAATTTTTAAACAATAGTTGAGTTAAAAAAAATACTAAACTAAATAACTAAACTAAATAAAACTAAATTTAAACCAACCACTGGGTCAAAACAACCCAATCACTGGATTTTCAACCCAGTTTGGGTTGTTTTTAACCCAGCATTTTTTGAGTGTATCAAATCTTTTAGATAATTATATTAAATAAATTCATAATTTTTTCATAATTATATATACATATTCAGTCTGTTTAGTGTAGTGTTTAAAATAAAACATTCATTAATTATTTAGTGGAATTATTAGCAGAAGGTATCTGCTTGATTTATTAACACATTTATTAATTTTCTAGTTAGTTTGATGTTTATTTGATTTATAGGGTAGATCCCAAACAACAAACAGCAAATGAACTCATTAGGAAAAGTAAGGAAAAGAATAAAAAGTTTGACAAAAAAATTAAAAACTGTAAAAAGTGTAAATACCATAGGCAAAAACGTAGGGGTGTAACAATATATCATGTCACAATATATTGAAATACAAAAATGCAACAGTATATATTGTAGATATTGACAATATGTATTGTGTATAGTTCACCCAAAATGAAAATGACTAAAAAATATTCAAATTTACAGAGTTGTAGTGTCACTACTACATTAAACTACTATAATGTTGAATATAATGTATAATAATGTAATAGGGGAATATTTGTGGGTCCTGATAATGGCAAATGTCTTGTGTTATCAGTAAAAAGTGGCCTACATTATTTTAAATGTTCAGTCAAACAAAAATTTATTCAGATACCTTGAACATTTCATTTATTAAATCATAATATCATCCGTCAGTGACGGAGTCATGTGACACAATCATGAATATTTTTATTTTGGTGTCACTGTTGTCCTGTGCATTACCAGCACCAAGTCCAGGCCTATTTATTTCCAACCCAAATTGAATACTAAATATAGCATTTTAATCAACAGTACATTTTTAATTTATAATATGTCTTGGAGTATTGCAATAATGTCGTATCTTGAGTTCAGTATCGCGATATGTATCATATAGTAACATGAGGATATCATTACACCCCTACAAAAAAAAAGGTATAATTACAAATACAATGTATAATATTATTATTATTAGGTGGTCTCATGCTTTTTTTTTTTTCTATGAACATTTTTTTTCTCTGTCATTGCATTTTTCTTTTTGGTTCTTTATCAAAATTCAGTTGTCATTTCATCCCTTTGTTTAACTGACAAGTTGAATAGGATTAAAAGTCCCAATCAAACATCCTTCCAGATGATTCTGAACCACTGAAGCCACATGATTGGTGTATTACTGCTATTCATTCAAACCCATCAGCAAAAATTCTACCCACTGCTCTCATGATCAGCATCTAATGCACTCTTTCTTTCTTTCTTTCTTTCTTACTTTCTTTCTTATTCTCCCCTCCCACCTTTATTTCTCCTCAGTTTCGTTCATGCTGATGATTTCCAGCTGCTCAGGCACCATTCTGTTACATCTGCTTCTGCTTTAGTAATTAATAGCTCACTTTCCTCTCCCAGTCAGATTCAGAGACCCCCCCCCCCCTCCTCCTCCTCCTCCACCTCCAGCCTCTCACATACGCTCTTCTCTCTCCTGCCTTATCAGACCTGTCAATCATGTCCAGGCTGTTTAAACATGCCGCTGCCACCCCCTCCTCTTGCTTTCTTTCTCACTTGCTCTCTATTTTTCTCCACCGCTTGCTTTCTCTCTAACTTTATTCTCTCTCTCTCTCTGTCTGTCTGTCTTTCTTCCTTGTTGTATGCTCTATCTTTCTTCACTTCTTAGCTGCACCCCTCCTCCTCCTCCTCTGGGTTTATTCATTCACATCTTGGGAGTTTGGACACACCCCCTCCTCAGTCCCATCCCCCTTGAACTCCTGTCCAACATCAACCGTTTTAGTCAGTCTGCCAGTGGCCTATGGGGACACCAGCCCTGGCTCTCCTGGGTAGCCAATAAAGGGCCACTTCTGTCCATTTGGGTGCCTGAACAAAAATCTTTTTATTAGTAGTTTGTTTAATTGGCTGAATGTTGTGGCTACAGAAATAAATTACGTATGCTACATAATAAAACATTCATTAATTGTTCAGTGGGATTATTAGCTGAAGATATTTGTTTGCTTGCTTATTTATTTACATGTTTATTAATTTTCTAATTAGTTAGCTTTTTTATTTGACTTTCACGGCAGATCAAACCACAAAAAACAAAAACAAAGCATTAATCAGATTAGGAAAAATGTAAACAAAAAAATTTGACAGCTAAAAAGTATAAATAATAATGTTATAAATCAAAAAGTATAAATATAATTTTTCCTGTGTTACTAAGAATGTGGTTACACATTTTGTTTCAGTGTTTATAAAGGTCAAAAAGTATAAATACAATTGCGATTTATTAAATCACAATGCTTAGCTTGATCAAATCTTTGATTAATAAGTTATTTTCAAATTATCTTCCAAGTGTGTTTGTGAAAAATGCAGTTACACATTTTGTTTCAGTGTTTGTAAAAAGTATAAACCATAAAATTATAGGTAAAAAATGTATAAATACAATTGCAATTCATTAAACACAAAGCTTAGAGGAGAAAAATTCATAAATCATTTTCAAATAATGTTATTATTTCCAGTAAATCATTTCCTGAAAAACATCTATCAGGCTTTACAGTTGTTCAGGGCCGTGCTCACATTCTGAACGGCTCCTGTGCAGTTGTGTTTCAACGTGATCCTTCCGCCGGCTCGAGGGGCCCCATCTTACACTCTCCACCTCCTCTCTGTCCTTACAGTATGTGTCCTCCCCCGCCATTGAGGGAGATTAGCGGGGCTGGGTACAGGGATACAGTCCTGGGCCTCCCCCAAACTCATCACTGCCTCCCCCCCTCCCACAGCTCCTGCGATGTACCCCCACAGGTTTCACTCCTGTTGGATAATGGTCCCAGTGTGGCCCGGTGGGACTCAGACACATCTTTCTTCATATGCAGACAAGCTTATTCTTCTTCCGAAGTAACGCCGCCCCCCCACCCCTAAACCGCTAAACAGACGGGACCAAGAAATACACACTAATAAGTTTAGAGCAACTGATGAGAATCAATACTGCAGATGACATGCCAACTTATTTGTTCTCATACAGACTGTCAGAAAGAATAGGCCAGGGGACATTTTTCCAGTGTGTCTAAAAAACATTGTTTTAGTGTTTTTTGTTTGTTTGTTTGTTTTGCGCTGTCTCAAAATCTTAAATAATATTCGGTAACACTTTATTTTACAGTGTCATTGTTACACGTTAGTTACTTAAGTAATAACTATAAAATTATGCATAACATGCAGCTAACTCTAAAACAAACCCTAATCATAACCCTAACCCTAGTAAGTACATTTATAGTATCTCATTAATATTACTCAGTACTTAAATGTATACTTACACTGTAACTTAAAACAAATTGTAACCCAATACACTCTAAAAAAAAAAATGCTGGGTTGTTTCAACTCATGTTTGGGTCAAATATGGACAAACCCAACATTGATTTCACTGTGGTAATGAAATCAACTTAATCTACTTAATTATGCTTATATAATATATCTGTCTGTGTGTGTATGTGTGTGTGTGTGTGTGTGTGTGTGTGCTCCTGGTAAACCCTATGTTGTGGAAACAAAATGTTCAAGATGGACATTTTTTGGTCCCCATGAGAAAAACAGCTTATAAATCGGACTTGATTATGTTTTATGAAAATGTAAAAATGCAGAAAGTTTTCTGTGATGAGTAGGTTTGGAGGTAGGTTTAGAGTTAGGGCTTAGAATTTACAGTTTTTACATTATAAAAATCATTATGGAAAGTCCCCATAAAGCACGAAAACCCAACGTGTGTGTGTGTGTGTGTGTGTGTGTGTGTGTGTGTGTGTGTGTGTGTGTGTGTGTGTGTGTGTGTGTGTGTGTGTGTGTGTGTGTGTTTCAAATGTAAATTGTGGCAGATTAAAAAATATGACATACTTGTTGATTGTAGTGTTTTAACATTTAGTCAAATTAAACTGAAAGTGATTTTACCCCTGTTGCTAATTTCTAATTGGTTAAACTGATGGTGTCTCGTCTAAATAATTATTTATAAAGTGTTTTTTAAAATAAAACCAAAGTATATTAATTAAAAGAATAGGCCTAATATGAATTTCTTATAAATACAATACTGCAAGGACAAAGTAAATAGAGTGAAAAACGGTTACATAAGAAAGATAGTTATATCCGTATACTGCAAACTGACCATTTGAATCTCCGCAGTGGTTTAGTTCCAGGCGGTTGGAGGCACAGTGAGAGCGGATCGAGAGAACTGACCTCTGCATGGGGGAGAGGGGGGGACTGAGCCCCTGCGTGACATTAATCTGCCCTGTCACCCTGTCTCTGGGCTCTGCACAGGAGCATACGGCACAGGAAGCATGTCCTAACTGGAAGTAAATCGCTCTAATCTAATGCCACATATTGGCTGCATATACACATCTTTCCATCGTATCCATAAATAACTTGTACATAAACACAAACGTGGTTCTACTCACAATTCTTTTAATTGTCCCCCATTTTCATTCTGTCGGGGTCTGCACGCTCACATCGCGGCATACACACTCTTTCTCTGTGCTCCGTTCGTGCTCAGTAACAGCAGGCCTCTCAGCGGTGTGTGCTGATTTTCCCTGCCGCCTCTGACTGCCGCAGCCGGAGCTGAACAGCAGCGAGGAACAGGAGCTCAGCGACCGCGATATAAAGTCTCCAATACGCACATTGACGCACTGATAATTATCCATAAATGTAGAATATAATGATAGAATATGAACTTAATCAATAAGGTATAATAGAGAAAATACACGTCCATTTTATGCATGTTTTAAAAAAGACAAATAGTTAATGGGCTGTGTAAATGATTATGATATTGATGCGGACCATTAAAGCTGTTATAAAACAACGTAAGAACACTGTAGAATTATTAGTAATTTTGACGGGAAAAGAGTGCAAAAAAAATCTACAGTAAAAACGTTAATTATCGTACACGGTAAAATGAAAAAAGTGGACTATTTCAAAAGACGTCCTTTTACTGTAAAATTGAGGAAAAAAAAGTTTTTTACTTTTTTAGATGTACAATGTTTGAAGTAGTTTTTTTTTTTTTTTTTTTTGCGTTATTTTATTTTATTGTGTGTTACCATGATGGTGTTTAATGTTTATTTTTTGTCTTTGCTCTGTAGGCTATTTGTTTTTATTAGGCAACAGCTGTTGGAAAGGCCAAATCTGAGGAACTTTATGTCATTATACGGTTTACATTTTTGCACGTGAGTTATTTGTTAGCAAACTGCCATATTTACAATATACAAATTCAAAACTACATAATTACAGTTACAGTAGTTTGAGAACACACACACACACTATATTATATATATATAGTGTGTGTGTGTGTGTGTGTGTGTGTGTATATATGTGTATATATATGTATATATATATGTGTGTGTGTGTCTGTGTGCTTTGTTGTATTCTACCTTTTACAAATCTAAACTGCCAATAAAATTTAATTTAGTAATAGCCTATATAGCCTATTAAAAAAAAAAAGTAGAAGAAAATAAAATACAATAAGGATTTTTTAAAATAAAAATTATCCTCCTTAGCACAGATAAATTATAATTCCAGAAACGTGATAAATGTGACAGACTACAGTGTTGAAACATCATGTATTAATCGGGTAAAAATAGATATCAGTTCATTATCTGAGCAGCCCCCATCATAATTAATAAAATAGTCAGAAAGGGGGGTGGGGTGTACTTTAAATTATTCTTATTCTCTATAATGTCCCAGAGAAGGATTAAATTGCATATAATTTCTTGATACAAGAAGAGCTATTCATTTTGTTCTGGGTCAGGAGAGACATGCAGTGATAGGCTCACCTGCTGCAAGCTTGTTAATTATGGAAATGTGAGTTAGAATCAGCTGTCACTATTATGCTTCAGAGCCACTCTCATGAGAGAGGGTGTGTGTGTGTGTGTGTGTGTGTGCGTGTGCGTGCGTGCGTGCGCGCGTTTGTGTGTGTGTGTGCATGAGCGTGTGTATGGGGTCCTGGTAAACCTTAGCCTACATTATGGGGACCAAATGTCCCCACAAGTATAGTAATACCAGAAATGTCTGACCTTGTGGGGACATTTTTGGTCCACGTGAAGAGAAATGCTTATATCATACAGAATGGTATTTTCATAACGAATGGTGGGTAGGTTTAGGATTAGGGGATGGACTATACATTGTACAGTATAAAAATAATTAGGTGTGTGTGTGTGTGTGTGTGTGTGTGTGTGTGTGTGTGTGTGTGTGTGTGTGTGTGTGTGTGTTTAGTAAGGAGGCTCTTTCATTTTAAGCCGTGCAGTGAACATGCATGTCATGGACAGGGGCTGCTTTGGGCCACTGCACATCTCAGGAGACTTCATTAATTATTCAACCCTTTAACTCCCAGAGAGACATGCCCGTTCGCTGTATGTGGCCAGTAACCCCAGTAGAAGACCATTACAGTTTACCTGAGTATATGCAGCAGAGATGATGAGTTGCTGTGGAACCAGCGAAAGGATGATTCGGAGCATTAAATAACGAGAACATCGAAAAGACTGACGCTTGTTCTAGTGGGGACGCCGAGAGAAGTGTGTATTGTGTAGGTTGCGTATGCAGTAGTAACCAGAGGTGTATCTGGGGTGGAAGAAGGGACCATTTCATGCTGATTTTTATACGGAGGAGAGATGGGCAGAGTTGACAGGTGAAACTTGAGTTTTAGGAATTAAACTATTTTGAATTCAAGTTATAAATTATTACAATTATAAAAAATATCATTGATATAAATACATTGAAATACATAAAACTATAATTAAATGGGTTGCGCCGAAGGCTGTTGTTTTGAATTGTATGACATTCGGCGTAGACGCCATATTTAATTTTTCGCGAATAAAAATATGCGAGGGATACACGTTAACTCCTCACGTTAAGAGATCTATTTTCATCAGCTGAATGATCTAGGCCTACATAATTGTACATTGCCAGACTGCGTCTACTACGTAAGTTTTAAGACATCGAAAAAAACCGTGTTAATAAACATATTAAATGGACAACAAGTCAATGGAAAGTCCTTACCATGAAAACAAACGCGCTGTGTGTGTGTGTGTGTGAAGGACGGGGTCGATTAAATGCCTCTAGTATGTTCCGCTTGTGAAATGTTATGCCTTTTAAACAATGCTATGTATTTTGAGGATGTACGTTTCACTGGCGTTTTTACGAGAAGCATAAATGGTAAACAAACAGTTTAAGTATTATAAAGTCTGAACTTTCTAATATTACATTAGTAGGGTAAACGTTGCGCCTGATTAAATGACAAAAAATAGGAACCTGTTCCATGTAAAAAAACACACAAAAAAACTGCCTTTATCTTAGAATTTGGATGAGTGGTAGGCCTACAAAACATAGTATAACTTCAGAGAGACACTGCTTACCATGTTGAAAAAGAGGTATTTTAAATGGTATATAGGCTATGACAACTCTGTTATTCAAAACCCCTGTAAATTCCTCAGCATTTTCTATTTAAATAAAACATGGTCAACCTAAGGCTGACATATAAAAAGGATGAGGTCATTGAATGCCAGGTGTGCATTTATCAATGTAATCTATGAGTGCAGAGACCTCCCACAAACTCATTGGCCTAGAACAGCACAGCGACTTGAAAGAAGCACAGAAATCAAGTTCATACCAAAGTTCGACATAAATAAAAATATAAACATGCACACAAATCAAATTCTAAACCCTCAAGCCTCTGGAGTCCACTACATCTTTTCTCAATCAGTTTCATCTATGATAAAAAGGAGTCTGGTGAATTGTGTTGCCTTTTAGTTATTTGGCAATAGACATCTGTTGAGCCACATGGCCAGTATTTTGCAGAGTGGAGGACACTTGTTTTGAAGGATTAGCTGACTAAGACGGTCTCTCAGTCTTCCCTTGCTCGCCATGTTTTATTGATATTGGTTTTTGGGGATGATAGAAAAGTTTGTAACTACAGGTGTTGGACACATGAGAGACAGGAACCAAATCAAGTCATAGACAAAAGATAACAAAATGTGAATGTGTTTTATGTTCTTCAGAGTGTGAATGGTTTTGATGCTTTTAGGTTTGCTGGGAGAGAAACCGTGCTTAAGGTTAAGGGAGAGGGGCCGTACGAACACTGGCAGCTACACAACACCCACAATTAGTGGTGTTTGCTGTGCTTTGTCTGCATCAAGCTGCAGCACAGGACACATAATGGCCACCGTCAGTCCGGGGAGAGGGATCGAGAGAAAGAAATGCTGCTTTTCAGCTCAGAAACAATGAGGCCCAGGCTGGAATAGCCTTTCTCCACAATATGTGAAAGGCCCATCTAGGATTTGATTGCATAACTTGTAATATAAAATGACTTGAAGAATTACACCCGCCAAATTTTTGTCTTTAATGAACTAGGTTCAGTGAGTCTGTTTTGAAACTGCAATTAACTGGTTACAGTCATGGTAGGACAATTAATGTACTTTTACATTATTTTTTTTTATGTGGATTAGCACTGAGGTTAATTTTAAATAACTGCTTTATAATGAAAATCATGTTAGAGAGTGGTAATGTGCCCTTAGAAAACGTCTGTTTTGATTGGATAATTTCCAAAGCTCTGCATCTCAAACAAAATAACAGATGTATTACTCATACAATTATAGGCTCCTGAAATAAAAAATTTTTTTTTTTCCAAATTTAAAATTAGGAGTACAGCCAACCCCCTCCCCCTTTTTTCTCTAAAAAATGTTAATTAAGTAAATGATCAGAAGACATAAAAACCCATTATGTATCTAAACCACCAGACAGCAGGTTAAAATCTGTTTAGAGTCTTGCTCAAGTTATAGGAACAAATCAATAAAAATTTTAAAGCTGAAATGTGAAGCTTATAAAGGCACTTACATTAAGTGTCGTTTAAGCTGTTTAAATCATCACTTTTACAATCATTTTCGGGTTTATGCAACGCTATCTCATGACCAATTCGTACGTATTTTACGAGGTGGCTAATTCATACGACCTCACTTGTTCGAATGCATACGATTTGTGTAAACCCCTCTGACGGGTAGGTTTAGGGGCGGAGTTAAGGGTAGGTCATTCATACGAATTCATATGAATTTGGCAACTCGTAAAATACGATTTTAGTATGTACTAATTCTTACGAGTGAGGTTGTATGAATTTGTATGATTTAGCCACATGGTAAAATTAATGTGAATTGCTGTGAGATCAGGTTAGTTTATAGTGTTATGTTGTCCTTGTCACGAAGTGTAAAATTGGATACAGATTTACATAGAAAAGTTTAAAAAGATAATCATGCTAATATAATGTTATTGTACATATGTCTTATGAAGCTATACTGTTAATGCTTGGCTTGACCCCGTTCACTTCTATTATAACTCCCTTACTGTAACTCCATTGTTTTCCTTTGTTTAAGAAAAGGAGAAACAAGTGGAAATTTATTTTACATTATGCCACAAATGCTATTACTTTAATTTCTCAAATTGCCATTAAAATTGTTTGATAATTTTCTCCAAATGAACAGCATCTTATGGGACATTTGGAACGAGGGGTTAGTGCAGAATCCGAACTCGGCCTGGACTATGTCTGCCTTTGTGGTCACCGGAGAGGGAGGGTCCTCTTTGTTCTGTCAAGGACTTATCACAATCAGAATGTACAGTGTGTCAGGCACACACCGGCATATATCAACTTCAATCTCTTTTTAATGAGAAATTCTGCCCTCTTTAATATGTGCAAATTAACCCCCCCCCCCCCTCCTGAAACCTCTGTATATGCACACCCTCCATCTATATCCATCCCTGCTTTTCCCCTCTCCACCTCCCTCCCTGCTTTTCCCCCTAGGGGCAGAACCCTACGATGGACATAGTGCTAGATTTAACCATCAGGCTGAGCAGAGCACAAGAAGCTTCCACTATGAAGCCAACACTATTCAGACCCATACCAGCTGCCTGCCTGGCCCTTATATTATTACCATCATTATTCTTACTATTATCCATTTTATATTCAAGCCATGTTGATTATAATTTTTGAATTACAGCTAATAAGTAATTTTTAAAAACAGAGAGTGGCTCCAAGCCTGGCACGGTGGTGTGCCATAATTTAATAGATTTCCTGGTAAGGGATCCATTTCCCTACAGTGTCCCCAGCGTGAGGTCCGGTGAGCTGCCAGAATCCTACAATTTTCCCCCTTATTCTTTTTTACCTAATAGGCAAAAATATTGTTTGACTGTCGCTGTAAAATAGCAAGTAAAGTCTACCAAAAAATTCTGCCAAAAACACTTGGTTTGGTTTTATGTTTATATCAGCAATTAGGTGACAGCTTTGTTTTCACTGTGAAAGTGGCTTAAAATGGAATCAGATTATTATTCAATATAATTTTATTATTTAAAATAAAGACTCTATGTATCTCTAATTAAAATCTAACCCTGGTTTCATAAAACATAGACAAGAATATGTTTTTACAGAATCATATTTTCCCCGTCATGTTCTAATTGTAATTCTTGTTCATTTTAATACCCAGTATAGGACAAAGAGCCTTCCCTCACTTCAAAGACTCTATATATCATTTATGCTTGTGGAAAATGTACATGCAAATTGAAGCCATCAACAGCCAGTGACGAAGTGAGAGTACATATTGTAAACAGTGTGTGCCGTTGCTATGGTACCCATTTTCACTTCATAAGTGGGGAGGGAGAGAGTGTGCAGCGGGTAGACTGTCCATGCGTCGCCATAGTGATCAAGATGCCACGCAATCCTGCTATTCTCCACAGCAACTTCTGTGTTCCCAATCACACAGACAAAGAAACTTTATATATAGTAAATGTGAGGATAGAAAGACATAGATAATATTGACACAATTCCTTTAAAGTCTCCATGAAATTAAAAATGACCATTTTTATTCTTATTTTTCTGCAGAATGTTGCAGTGTTTATTATAAATGATTTATCGTGCACATCATTATTTTTAAAAAATTCATATGCCCTCATAATGTTTAATCAAAAACGTTAACCTCCCCTCCCCCTCGAAATGACATTTCTTTGCTTCATGACGTGTGTCTCGGCAGAGAGTGGGACTTAATATCCTCCTGCTAACTGCCATTCAGACCTGCCTGCATTTAGGGACTGTTTACATGACACTGTTTTCAAATAAAAAACTTTTTGTGCGTTTTGGCCATTCATTTATACGACAACAGCTTTTTGGGGGCCTGAAAACGCAAACTTTTGTAAACAGGTTTCAAAGTGCAAGTTTTTGAAAACTATGCTGTTATCGTCTCTGTGTAAACTACAAAAACGTGAATTTTTGAAAAATTATGTGTTCAGTCTATAGGCGCGTAGTTTTTCTGTACATTGTGACATCGCCAACTACTGGCCTGGCACACATAATACAGCATTTTTAGTCGTTTTCGCCAATCCGTGTGAATGAGGATCATTTTGACGTTGTTGTAAGTATAAGTAAAATATGCAAAGGAAAAATGTTTCCGTTTTTAGTACATTGTTGTCGTGTAAGTGTAATGTACCATTAGTTAAATGCGCAAATTCCTACGATCCAATCAATTCCTGAGGATGATATTAAGTCCCGCCCTACATTTTTTTTCTGATTCCAGAAGCCATTTCACTCAGACATACGTCACAATAGGGAAGCAAAGACTATCGCAACTTCTGTTTCATGCTAACTTTAAAAAAAGAAGAATGTATATAATGCAGAATTATTTGAAGAATTACTTCTGAAATATGAGACAACAGAACTCCTTTCTAAAGCATTTTTCTTCAGAGCCCATTTCTTTAATAAGACTGAACTGAATTAAAGAATATATTCCACCAATTAAGTGAAATGGTCTGTTGACCCAGTAGTGGAAGAACTGACCTGCATGTTCAGGGAACAGACAATTAGGAGAAAAATGCAAACTTCTCCAGATCATCATTAGGTGATTCAGCTTCAGAGAAAATTAAATTTTTTACCATTCCTTCCTTCAAATTCCATTTAAAGCCTCTCTCCATTTCAATCCATAGGGTTTCTGAACATGTTGCTGCCAGGGCCTAATTTACTGAGCCAGAAAGTGAGCCACTCAACCATCTGAACAAGTCTGTCTCTTTCTCGGTTAGTCCCTTTCTTTTTCTTTCTCAAGTGTTTTTAAACCAGATTTACTTTCCACTATATTCCTGATAACTCATTCACCACCTCATTTCTATTCTTTTTTTACTTCCATTCTTTCTTTTACTTCCACTTCCATTACTCTCTGAACACCAGGCTGAGAATCAATGCTACATTGATTTTCCTATCAATGGACATTATCATAGATCAGGCATCTGCTAGCACTGGCCTCAATCCACGTGCCGCCTGTTGCCACGGGGACAGAGAGATTTCATCACTCCTCGGTCTCTGACAGACAGACAGAGAGAGATGGCTAAAAAGCAAGGGATGGCAGGGAAATGCATGCACACACGCAGGGTAGAGGATCAATACCTGAAGTGCAGAGGATATTGAGTCAGAGGGGATGTTGGATTTGACTACCGGAGGAAAAAAAGTGCAGCTTTTGTCACTGAGCAAGAGAGCGGAGAGCAGGTTTCAGAGATCTCCTGGAGTTCTCCTGCACATAATATGCACCATAATGGCAATGTCTGACAACAGAATGTGATTAGCCAAAAAACATACAGCTAAATATACAACTCTTGCTTTCACATTCATATACATACTTTTACATTGAATGCCAGCGTTGGCTATCTGAGATATTTAAGCTGTATTTCAGCAATCCTTTGAGAGGACCGCTGACAACAGACAATACAAAAATCAGCCCATATCTGCAAAACATGGAACACATCCCTGCAAACCAGGTTTTGAAGGAAATATGGTTAGTGAAGATAATTGTCTCATGTGTGTGTATGTGTATGTTTGATTTCCTCTATCCCCAGTGGAAGCTGTGAAGCCTGAGGTCTAATGACCATTTCAGAGCTCTTCCTCGCTTAAATATGACATCCACTTTCCTCTGTCGCACACCCCCTAAGGTGCTTGAATTTGTGCATTGTGGATCATGGACATACAAGTGACACCTTGTGGATTGTGTTGACTGGGTTCAAGCAAACAGACAGAAGTCCCGAACACCCGAGGCGGTGCAGGTGACCCCATGGAGATCTGGTTTTAGACTACACCTAAAATTCATGCAGTGCATGCTCAAATGTTTGCTTCATACTTGCACAATACATATCTATTTTAAATAACCTGACCTGTGTTTGCACCATTTGTACCAAATTTGGCAATGGCGAGGAAAAATAATTCCTCTAGAAATTTGCTTGATCTAAATATCTATTTTATTCATTTGAATTGCGCATAACTACAATTCCAAAGGCTGATATAATATGATATAATAATCACAACATTTTTGTTTATAGTTCTTGTTTGTGATTTTTTTTTGGTGAAATTTCAAGTCTTAAATCTAGTTGAGTACTGGAAATTATGCTCAAAAACGTACATTTAAAAAACAATAAAATCTAAACTATAGCTTCAAAACAATAATTTAATATATTTAACGTTTAGATTTGTATAGGCTTTTGTCAAAAAAAAAACACACAAAAGACAAACAAAACATGCTGCATTATGTGTTATGAGTAGCTTGCTCATTCTTGTTTTGTTTAACAGGAGGTTGTCCGGTCAGGGGCATGCATGCAGTGGGCCATCCGTCTGTTTGCAGCTGAGTGCTTCTAAAGACCAGAGAAACACAAAGCATGGCCTGTCAATCACAGCACCCCTGTCCCCTGGTGTAGCATTGGAGAGGCCTACTGAGAGAAGAGCAACACCACTTTCTCTTTGGTAATGGGTGTTGTAAGATTGGGGTTGAAATAATGTCTAAGTTGTAGAGAGAAATAATATAGTCTAGCATATAGATATAATGTCTCTGCGTTGTAATTCAGTTTATGTAATGTGCATTTGTGTATGTGGGAATTTTGTTACACAGATAGGCACATATTTGTACAGCTGAAGTGAACTACAACCAACATGAACACAAAAATAGTAACAAACAAACAATAAATATATAGAGTTTTAATAAAAACACAAAAGTAAAAATGTTTGGACAGTATAAAAACCATTACGCCTATGGAATGTCCCCACAATTCACAAAAACAAATACGTGTGTGTGTGTATGTGTGTGTGTTTCGATGCTCGTTCACAGATATTTGTTTCAAGCAGAAAGCGATAAAAATAAAAACTTATAAAAAGGGAAAGAGAGGAGGGGAACAAAGAGACGCTTTGCGTTAAAGCGCGCATATGAAAGCCGATCCCTCACCGCAGAGCTGCTCGGACCTCCTGCACTAGGAATTTGAGAGCTCGTGGTCCGCTTGAGCCTGATTGTAAAATGCTTTCATTTGTGCCGCATTAGTAGTCGAGAGGGAAATGCCATAGGAATAGCCTTCGGAGCTTCAATAGAAAGAAGGAAAACTTTGTTTTTTTATTTTAATTTGACTTGTTAAGAACATGATAAAACCCAATGATTGGTGTGTGTGCGTGCGTGTGTGTGTGTGTGTGTGTGTGTGTGTGTGTGTGTGTGTGTGTGTGTGTGTGTGTGTGTGTGTGTGTGTGTTGCAAAGAGAGAGAGATACAAAGAAAATACACAATAACATCAGCATTTGCCCATATTTGTATCACCCCCGCTGAATACCTTATTTCCAATGGCCGTATCCATTGCTGTTCTGGGTGTTTTAAAAACCCAAGCTGACCATCGAAACATCGACAAGTATGCGCACATTTGCAGCAGGCCTACCTCTCCGAATTAAAAATGTTCCCGTTTCCCCCGTGCAAATCCATGCACATCACCTAAATTCACAGGCAAACTACAACACTGGGAGTTACATAACCAGTTCATAACTGAACGGATGATATTTGCAACAGCCTGTTTTAAATGTCTCAGATTTACAATATAGTGTTACAAATTTAATTAGTGACTTGTGTATTGCATGCATTTCTAAAAATGCAGACGGGAGTGGAGAATGGAGACAGCAATAAGCTAATATTAGAAAACCTATTGAACATACTGTTTCTGCAGTGTTGTGAAATGTTATAAGTTATGTAGCCCATATAATATGTAATATTTTAGGAAATATTCATTACCTTTCATAACGACATACAGTCAGAAAAGTAAAATATAGCTATGTACATTTTATGCATGTTATGCAAATGCAGCTTCTGTTCACGTTTAAAACAATCAATTTAACAAAATGTCTTCCGCGGTATTAAAATTTAGGCTAAGTCGCTTTAGCCTGCGCGATAACATGCAACAATTAAAGATACAAAAATTAGGCAGTCTTATATATATTTTTAATTTTATATACAGCAGGATACTGTATTTAACAGCGATTGCGACCGCTGCTAAGATGTTTACTTTAGAGTAGCCTATGAATAACATTGTAAAAAAGAGTGGACTCAAATGAACGGTGAGCATGTTAAAATGTCTGTTCCTGGATGTATGAAATGAGGGAAGAGCAGGAACAACTCCAAATGTGTCAAAAAGAGGAATGACGTTCGATTTTCCGTTCCGCTGAATGCAAAGGAACAGCGGGTAATATGGTGAACTCGAGCGGCTGCTTTTCCCACTTACGGTCGCAGGAAAATCGCAGCGGCGATGTTGTGCCAAGCAATAATCAGACTGCAAAGCTGCATTTGGGATGAATGTGGACCGCGCGCTTTGAAAAAACGCGACAGATTTTTCTTATCGATTAGGCTATAAGCTCTGCATGTCTTTAAAAAATACTTTGTGGATATAGTGCTTGCACAAAAAATAAAATGAGTAATAAAAGTCCAAGCAAGATTTATATAGCCTATATATTGGCATAATGGGTAAAAGAAAACCTTTATATAAATTTAAAGCAATGTGAATTATTTCAAACTTGGGATATATGAGTATTTAATAACTCTTAATTTTAATAATTATTTTTATTAACACAATTTTCCTTAAATCTTTACATCTGGTATACCAATAAATTAATGAACCATACAAAGTATGAAGCAGTGCGGCAAGAGCCAAGCACTGAGGCAGAGTAGGCTACAATGTATCTATAATAAACGGAATTGACTATTGACCGAATTTGTAATTATAACAATACAATAGCAAACCGGGCCGTTTAAAGTTCAGCTAGATTGTGCAATACCATTCACTGATTGTAAATTTTAGCCATATTTCAGTTCTCGTCTGTCCAGCCGTTTGGTCATTGTCCTTCACCACTGGCTTATTTGGCCATTACGGTAAAAAAAACGAGGTCTTTTCTGACTCAACGCCCACACTTATATCCCACCACTGCCATCAAGCGGCAACGGCTGCGCCCCCGCTTATACTATCATGTAGGCTAGTCTATATGTTTGTGTGCGCGCGCGTCTGCGGCCTACATGTGATTTTCTCTGTTACCACGAAAAAGGAAACTTCATGGTTTTGGAACGTTTTGTTCGTGATGCAATGAAACGAACGCTTTAATTTTGGTCCCTTGACGAAATATGACTAGTTGAAAATTAAGTGAAATATTGGGGTTATGTTAAAACGTCTGTCAGAATAACTGAGCGCTAATTCAGAAAAAAATTAAATCCAAGTTTTAAAAAAAAAATTACATTTGCTAAAGAACTCAACTAGAAGTCAATGGCAATGCTTGCGGTCAATTTTGCTGACCGATTGTCAACAAAAGCATCGGTTAATTTAAATATAGGCAATTAATTTGCACAAAGTTATGACAGCGAATGTCACGAATATCAGTTTATGTATAATTTATTGACGAGTAAGGAGGTTTTATCCTGGCCTTTATCAATAATTACCAGGTAGAGTTCGATGGCTCATCCTATCAACACTTTTGTTTTGATTGCTCAGCATTTTAGAATGAAATATTTCATGGTCGAAAACATACACATATAGGCTATAGCTCAAGTAGCCTCCAATGTTAATAAAAGCTCAAAAGCGCTAAGTTAAGTCAAATTTAAGTGTATAGCACTTTTCACAATACACATAGTTTCAAAGCAGCTTTACAAAAGTCACGATTATCTGTCAGTTCGAGCTTTAAATCAGGGGTGGCCTCTTGTGATTCCTGAAATGTACTTTAACTCTTTGATTTGGTTGTTTTTTGATTGCTCGAGAGGTCATGTAGCAACATTCTGGATGCAGAAAAAAAGTTGTAGGTGACTGAATTTGGTCCACAACAAAAAGAGAGGGCTTTGCTTCCTATAGGGGGCAGAGTCACTCTCTGAAACATCATCCAGAGCCACACACACACGCGCGCGCAGAGTGAAGCTGTATGAACCATGTCGTAGGCTACCATGTTTTTTCTGCATCCAGAATGTTGCTGCATGGCCTCTTGAGCAATCAAAAGTCAACATCTTGACAGTTAAAGTACATTTCCGGAATCACAAGAGGTGACCTCTCCTTTAATGCTCAAAACCTAAAGATAATAAGATCATCATCATCATCATCAATTTGCAATGATTTGCAGAGCTTATGAGTGTTGTATTCGTCGCATTGTGACATCACCGTTTTAATGCGCAGATATACAGCAACAAGTTTTGCCCAGCTCGTGGTCTGTTTACTCCTTAACAAATAAGCTGTAGGACTTGAGGGGAGGGGCGGAGGCTCACTGCACTAACTTTTGGCATTGTGCCCTCTCTGAAAGAGATAGAGCAAGGGGTTGGCACGACGAACATTAGGACTTCCCCAAACCTCACTAATAAACTGCCTACAGTTCACAGGATGAAGCAACACTGCGGCTTGTAAAATCGAGTGGGCAAATTCATTAGGAACTTGTATCAGTGGGAAGTGAGCAAACGTGTATTTTATTACGTTCAGTCTTTGCAAGTGGTGAGTGAACAAATAGCTCTCACGAGCCCAAGTTAAACGCATTGCCAAAGCAAATAGGATTATTGTGAGTTAAGGCTGACATAAATGCAATGTTGCGGTACAAGATGTGTTCGTTTCTTCGCAGATTTAAAGCCGTCTTCACAGAATCTCGATGGGGATCGTGGAAATTAATTACATTTTTTTTTCGACGACAAAAACAAATATTTAAATAAGCCATCTGTGGTGTATAAATGAAAGCAACGGTCTAATCTCGACAAAATTACCCGAAGAGATAAAATGTGTACGTTAGGCTTTGTATCAAAACTAACAATTAACGTTTCCACGCACGCAATTTTCTGTATATGTAGCCTATTTTATTCACCCAAACAACTTGACGATGTGCACTGAGGAATCAAAAAAACAATTCGAAGAACTAGACGTGTTTAGTCGCACTCAATCATTTGCATTTCGTCCATTTGATATACCATGATGCTCGTGTTCAGTGCATGGTCGTATATGGATTGACATTATTTCCCTAAAGAACAAAACAAATAACGAAACTTTCCTCTCGCGTGTCTTAAAGGAGACGTAACCATTAGTCCTCCCCTCCCACATCACAATGCAGCCAACTTTCTTTATCTTTACACCGATGATCGACAATCCTGTCATTTTATGCTGTTTGTTGATTGACTGTTTTCTTCTCATAAGAGAGGGCCTGACAGACAGCTATTCTGAATTTAATTAATTAATTAATTAATTAATTAATTAATAAGATCATCATTCAAAGCAAATGCTGTGCATTTAGATTTATTTATATATTTTATTATTTTTACAGGGAATTTATGGTGCCATTTCTTAACTATATTTTCTAAGACACGTCAGCCAAACTGTAAAACTCCCTTTTATAAAGTCTTTTTTTTTAAGTCTAAGAAGTCTTTTAAAAAAATCTCTCTCTCTTTTTTTTTTCTTTTTGTCTTAAGGTTATTTGTGCTTCCTGGTTCCCTTTTTGTTTTCTTATTCTTTTTTCTTTTTTTTCTTTTCTTCTTTATCTTATTATCTCTTTTCTCATTCTTCTTTATTTTCCTGTTAAACAATTATTTTACTGTTAGAAAATTTTACAAATATTATTTTACCCTTATGAATGCTAAGTCGCCTATAGATTCTATTAGTAGGCTAATTAGCTAAACCTAAAATAATAATAATAACTAAAAAGTAATTTAGTTTGATATTACACTGTCATAGCAGAAAGGAAGCAAACACACTATGTTCCCTAACTGGGATTAATTTATCCGGTTTTATCATTCCTACTAGAAAATATTTATGTGCCAGATTAAGTTCAAATAGAAACAAGAAACGTGTAAAAATTTGTTTTTGATAGTTTAAGGCTCTACATTCACCACCTAATTCCACGTGTCTCTATGAATTAGTTCCTTCCTTAGTATCCCAATATGGGCCTATTAATTAATAATCTGTACATGGTGTAAATGTTTTGGAGGTGCATTTTAGAACCATTAACATGTTACTGTATTCCAATAAGATGCTGGTTTTAGACGATTTAATATTTAATTTACAGCTGCAGTGCAAATTTTTTATGTCTCAAGGCTTTCACTTGAGTTTGCAGCTGGGTTTCCAAGTGAGTTTGCAGTCTAAACAAATAAAGTAGGCCTAATAAATTAATTAATATAGTTTGTTGGATATATAGTGGAATGGAAGAACGGATACATGTCTTGAGATCCATGCCTCACTTTATAAATTAGTCTGTTTACAGTGGTGCAAATGATTATATATTATAGATCCGCTATAGTCGTGAGACGCATGTGAAAAGCAAGCAAGCAAACAAATTAATAAAATATAGAATCAAAGAATGACTTTTTATTTTTTTGTTTATTGCCCCCTTCTAGGCAACATTCAACTAATATATATATATATATTAGTTGAATGTTGATTATCTCCATAAATTATCTCCATTAATTTCAAACAGGAGAGCAACTCTTAAAAATTAGTAGCATTAGTGCATTACTGGTTCAATGAAGAACCTTTAACATTCATGGAACCTTTCAATTGCACATAAGTTTCTTTTCAGTGGGAAAAGGTTCTTTAGATTATTATAATGTTCTTAAAAATGTTTATTATAATGTTTATTATAATGTTCTTAAAAAAATTAAGAGTGTATTTTTTATTTATTTAATTGAATTATTTAACGAATTAATAATTTAGGCTAAATACTTGTTGACTTGTTCAAATTGTGGTTTATTACTTAATTATTCGATTACGAAATTTCTACAGTGAAAATTAGCAACAAATAAACGCATGTCTGAATGTGACCTCAACCAATAATGCATTTTCATTTCAAACAAATGGGCTACTAAGTACCAAGAAAGTAAAAACTGGTCAGACCAAAGTAAAATTGGTCAGACTTTAGGATATTTTATCTTTTAGTTTTACAGTTACATGTTTTCCAGTTTACTGCTGGATCATATTTTTTATTAATTCTAAAGTATTGCTATAGGCTTTGCTCTCTATCCTAGAGCTTCTGCTATAGCCTATGAAGACACGAAGCAATAAAATTGTTATTTTAATGAAACAGTTCGGCTAATGAATATCTCCTCCCCCTAATAAAAAGCTCCAGTGGCGCAAAAGGTTAATTTAAACATAGTTTTCCCCTATTAGCATGAACTTACTTCTGAACATTTGCTGAAGATCCTTCTTAGTTAACAGCTGGTTCTTCGACATCTGGAAGATTTTCAGTGAAACACTTAATAAGTCCACGTCACATCCATTTTGTTGAACAACCTCTTGTCTCGGGCATTACCCAAAATGGCCGCTGTTCAGTTTGAGGGTTCAACAAAAAAAAAAATATCTTCAGCTAGACGAATTGCATGACGTTGATAGGCTTACTGAATTTTTTTATACGCTTCATTAGGTATTTTGTGCCTGATACATTTTTAATTGGGAGCACTTAACTGCTGTCATGATGTGATTGTGAGCAACCTCTGAAATGACAAGGTCGACTGTCAGGCGATGCTTTAATTAATGACAGCAGTTTTGTTCGTGCTGCAGTTTAGCCTTTAAACGGTGCTGGAAACTGCTGTTCTGTCATAAGTCAGAGCAATGACCTTAATAAGACTGTTTTATTTTTCTTCTACATTTGGTGTGCTACTTTAACTAAAACAAACTGGTTAATATTGGTCATCATGAATATTCTATAGCCTATGCCATTTGACTTACGGGTGGTAACGCAAATAGCCTACTGACCAACTCTGGCATATCATAAAATCAAGGAGCCCCAAGGAGTCTTAAGGCTTCTATTAAAGGCTTCTATTTCTACTTTGCAAAGAAAAGTTTCCTGATTAGCAGAATGTTTTATGTTAACTGAGTAGGCCTACCTGCATGGTGAGATCTTAAAAAGCTTAATTTATTAAACATGTACGAAAAAATAATAATACTGCCATTTATTGCATAACTATTGATAGTTTGGGAAAATGTTTGAACAAACATGTATTAATCATATATGAATAAAAAGAAAACATTATACTTTAAAAAAGTGTATAATTATCTATAGATTATATTGTGAAGTGTGTTGTACTTCAAGAACATTTCACGTAAACGAATGTAAATAAATAAATAAATTCAATAAAAACGAGTGTTTTGGCAAGAAAAAAATATGAGGACGTCGCCATCCTTTTTTTTTTTTTTTTTTTGCTGGCAAAAAGATTAAATAACAAAACAACAGTTTATGAAACAACCTTTCTTATGAACAACAGAAATTTTATGTAAGACAAATTTTAACATTTTTAATAATTGTTGTAGAATAAATACATTAATTAATTAAATGATCATTACTTATCATCACAATGTTCTGCGACTGAAAGTTTAGACAGCATCTGACAATCACCAAAAACCAACAAAAGGAGAAAGGTTAATTTTACTGAAATCTCTTGCCATGTCAAAATATCCCTACACATTGGTTGGAATCTGTAGTTAATTGTCACAGATTACTTTGTGCAGACAGTTTATGCAGATGTTTTGTCCAAACTCAAAAGTATATGACTAATATATTACGACGTCTGTCTGACCTCTCTAATTCCATTTACTGTTTTATAAAATTGGAACATTACTTAAAAAATCGTGAACGCAAAGAGACAAAAAGAATTGTATTTATATGTATTACATAGTAAAGATTAGAGTCAAAATAGACCTTACCGGATGAAATATGAGTTACTTTTATTTTAAAGAACGCAGAAACCAACATAAGACATCAAGATCTTTTTAATATAAAAAATAGCCATTATTGAAAAACCTTTTCATCTACAATAGGCGAATGATTAGGGAATAGCACAGAAATTATCACGACAAACAAAATGACGTAATAGCTGTAAACGCGTCTCATTAAAAATATAAATTCATTTTTTTCAATTATTGCGCTTTTGGAAATTGTAGATTTATTTGATCGTACTGTATTTTCATGGTTTAGGCTATTTATGTAAAGTTCTAAAATTTCGGTCAAAAACAACATGTTAACAATGTTAACATTGTATTTGTAGCTAATAAAAGAGCTCTTCAAAAGCAGTTTATCTTCCCAAATTGACTTTGGCAATTGATTAACAGAGCTATACTCTCGCTCAACAGAACTGATCGTGCCGAGTAGACACATAGCTACAGAATATCTCATCGCTTAACAAATTGTAAGGTGTGTGAAAGCGGTATTCAATTTGATGAATCAAAGCAGTTGGCTATAAGGAAGCTGCGTTAAGAAGGAACCGAGCTTGCCAAGGGTACCGCTACTAGGCCTTTAACAATTGTAACTCCACAAGAATCATTCTAATTTCATTTGAAATATATAAACAGGTTATACAGAAGTAGAAATACGTATGCGATGCACGTGTCTCCAGATTGACAAACGTTTACCGGCGAGTGATTGTATCCTATAAAGAGAGATTGGACAGTAATACGGAAGAGATCTCGCCATAGTTATCAGTCGTTATGTGAGGATTTTTTTTTTTAAAATCTCGATTATGTGGCTATAACATAATGCAATAATGTAAACAGCAAGTGTGCGTTGTGTGTCAGTAATGTGCCTCTGTTCTCCGACAATTCAATTCCTGAGATCAGCTGACGCGCTCATGTGACCAAGGCTAGTCTGCAGCTCAAAATGGAGTTGTCGGAATCAGTGATGAAAGGGCTTCAAACCGTGGCCGATCCAAATGTGTTCGACCTGAAATCATTTACGATATTCACAGAGGTCGTATTCGACAGTCTGGTCTCGCCTCGACGCGAAAGTGTTCTAGGTAAGCTGGTTGAGGTTTTTTCTTTGTGCTGCATTACTTCCGGTTCTTTCCGCACAAGAAGGAAGTCGCGCTGCACTGTCTGTTTCTGATGTTATTTTCTAAGATTGGCATATGTCGCATAGCCCTAGAGCTTTAAGGGTTGACAGACTGTGATCGTCATCCTTGCTTGCTTTGTACCTATTGTTCTAAGTCCAGTGTACATCACTGACCCTCTGCTTAGCCGTATTAGCTATGCTATGGTGTGATAACAAACACTGCATGCTTTTTCTTTAAGAACTGAATGAATTTATATAAGTACTCGTGAATATTTACTTGCTTATGGTCAAACGCATGCATGTAGTGAACTGCATGTCTTTTGTCTGAGTAAAAAAGTGAAATTACTATCTCATCTGCGTTAATAATCCGCTAAGCATAGTTTTCCGTCTCTTTTTTCCGCTTACCTACTCTCTCTGTTTGTTCATATTCAATGTGATTAATTGGCATGACAAATAATTGTACATTTGCCTAAGCATTGTTAGCTTCACTGGTTCAGCTAGTAGGCTACATCTCTCGCACTCTCTTCCCCTCTTTCTCACGCACGTACAACAGCTTTTCTTGAGAGCAATTTTTCATCTATCGCAGGTCACCCAGAATTGAAGCACATCGATCCGACTACGCTGAAACACTGTCATACCGCGGCAGCGACCTTCATTCTGGAAGGAGTAAAGCAAAATGCAGATAAATCAACAATTAGGTAACATGATCCCAGATGGTTTTCTGAAGATAAATTAAAACTGTTCAGCTCTTTTTTATTTATTTATTTATTTTTATTTACTTTTCCTTTCTGAATTTCTGAATATATCTCGTGCTCTTTTAGCTCGTGTCTTGAAGACGTCAGATTCCAGATTGAAAGAGTGGATATATTTTATACTTCATTCCAGGTAATGTTTTGTATCACAATGCTCCCATCCTCTGAATGCTATTAAAGTACAGTTGCATTTGAGTGTATTAAATGTCTATTTTCTTTCAGAAAAACAAAACAAAATTGGAATATTTGTTGTCAAGGTGAGGAATATTATGTATATATTTTCTTGTAAAAGGCATCTGCTAACTATCACACGTATTTATTTAATGGAAAATATACTCCTTTGTTCATCACATAACCATAGTGAGTATCTTCCTATTTGCTAAGTGTTATGAAACATGCAAAATCTGAGTAACTCTAAATATGACCGCAGCCATAAGCTGTTTTTTAATTATTATTATTATTATTATGTTGTTCCTCAGCATTGACACATGTCCTCCCCATATAACTGATGCTGCATGGCGTCTTGAGTATTGTATAAAGGTACGTTGTTTCTTTCAGTTATGTCAGAGCTGACTACTTCTTTATAGCCTATCTTATAACCATTGTTTCTCTCGGCAGAATAGTCATTTACATAAAGTCAATCAACCGTCATACCTCATTTCCTTGAACACCGAGGTATGTATTTTCAGATACAGCTATATGTGCAGAAATTGTTGTTTTTTCTTCACTTTGAATAAACTTTTTCTTTTGCAGAGGGGTGCCGCTTCTTCGGAAATTAATTTTAGTTGCACCATGGAGCAACTTCAGGTATTTATTTTAAACGAATTAGATCATTAGTTTGCTTTATCCTCAATTAAGTAATCAATAATTAAAAATAAGTTAACATGACATTATTTACTTCAGCCTAGCTATTCAATCAAGAGTGTTTTCTGAAGGCCTGGGTCAAGGCTATTATTTCAGATGTTCTCCATGTTATTTAATTGACATCAAGATGTGTTTTTAACGCTGCAATAGTGACTACTATATCCTACAGTGTTGCATTTTGTAGGCCTTCCTCATTTTACAAGAACTCCTGGTCTAAACAAACATACAGACGATAAATTGCAGTAAAGTAACATTTCTGTAGGCCTGTTATTATTTTTGACAGTTAACTGATATAGCCCGTTAATTCCACGATAATCTGTAGGCCTACCTGGTTAATTTCCATAATGTCAGCATTGGGTTTCTGCATCTGGAAAAGCCAATTTTATTATCTTAGTCATTACACAGATGCCTGTGTTTGTCGTAGGGGTGACACAAAGGTGAATTGTCCGAAAGATCAAGTCATAAAATTCTCATGCACTCAATCATCGTCACATCACTTAACAAATATCCTAAAAGCTTATTTGTTGACCAACAAGATTTAGCGGACCGAAGCCAAAAAGGTTGCCACGGCGTGAAAATAAAATTATGACGAAACCGATGTGTTTTAATCTGTGATCACGATTGACTGAATTACTTTGCTGTATGTTCAATAAATCAACAATTCAACACATTTACGGTCAAAACTAGTCTGTTTTCTGATTTGAGAGTGTTAATCCATGTGTTATTAACTTGCATAAAACTTTTTTTAAGGGGATATTGTAGGTTTATCGTTAGCCTACAAAGAGTTTAAGAAGATTACGATGTCAACCAACTGATTATCTTTAAATGGAAGAGCGCTTTGGCACTTGGAAGACAACAGAATGACAGATATAAGACTTGCATTATCACATTGTTTAATTTTATGTTTAGCTCCGATATAGACATTTGAAATTGTGATATTAAGATGGGAATTATTTGCTGGTGGATAATCTGGATTGTTTGAACTGTTTAGGATTTGGTTGGGAAAATGAAGGACGCAGCAAAAAGTCTCGAGAGGGCAACCCAGTCTTGATTCCTGGATTACTGAATCTCTAGATTTCGGATGCCGAGGTTAACGAGCCAGAGTGTCTTTCTTTCAGGACGCAGCGCTCCAGTTTTTTTTTTTTTTTTGAATTATTATTGAATTATATCGACTAGTTGGCCTATATGCTGTAACTTTTTTTTCTTCATAAAATCCACAATAAAAAATACTCTGATATAAGCAAACCTGCCTTTGTGTAATTATGTTTTAGAGCTCAGTCGGCTGTCTGTTGATAAACTAATAGCGACATTTGTCGCAACTATGCGACAAGTGTCTGACCTCTGGATCCCATTACTGATACAAACAACGCACTATATTCTAGAAACTATAAACTGTTTAGGTTGAGGCCCGGGACAGGTTTTTATAAGTAAATCTTATTATGCGGAATGTGTTTGTTACTGTGCGATGCCGTCATTGAGTCATAGCCTATTTGTAGAAGCAAAATGACAGTAATTTTTTTTAGGGGACTCCCGACGATAAGTGGAACGTGCGCAGATTTCGTGCTACACTATACTCCCTCTGCATCACATTCACTACCATGAATTAATTCAGAAACGTTGGCTATCGGGTTAGGTAGGCTACACTATGTTTGAACATGTGATTGGCTAATATATTAATTACTTTCTCAACACCTTTGCGCTATTTACTTTAACCATCTCTGTCTATGAATAGATGATCTATGTGACTCGGGTTTTATGGTAAGTTGATCTTGCCTCCGTTATGAATCACATTCTTCAAAGCTTTTGACGGGGAGAGATCATTTTGCAGACAAAAGTAGCAAACGGTTCAAAGCTGACCTACAAGAACCTATCATGTTGTGTAAACCTTACGAGCTGGACCACGGTCAAACAGACTTTGAAACGCAATTCTTTGTTATTTGCTGAACGCGAGCAGCGCTGAATACACCGACACATATTCCCAGGCCACCCTTAAGGAATTAGATCACGTGATGCACGGGGCGGTCGAACTACAAGCCATTTTGGGGACGGTGTCAGTTTCCACTGAACCATCAGCGCAGCATTTTTCAAAGAGAAGACTGAAGGAGCTAGCCTAGAGAAAACGCACATCAGCCTGGCCGTTTTACAAGCGGGAGGTCTAAATACAAGACCGCTTACAGATCTGCAACCGAGCACGACACACACATCGACAATCGGACCTTTTCTATTTTTTTTATTATTGAAATGCGCCCTGCTCCACCGTTCTCTTATTGCAATTGACAGCGTCTGCAGCCCTTTTCAAGATGGCCGCTTGGCTCGTATTCATTTTCTACTGATCGACTTCTAACTTTCATTGTCTAACCACCTCCAGGCTCGACTATTCACTCCAGCTCAGTAAGGTATGTGTTCTTCTATATCTTCCCTTACCAATGTCAAATTTCAGACTATGTACTCTAAATGCATCTGTATTTTTGTGAGCTTAAAATGGAGACGTGTGTTAGAGTGGATGCGGGAACTGACAGGCTCGCGTTCGCAACATTGTCTCCGACTCTCCGCGTGGTTATAGATTTTAGTTCTTTTATCTAAGAATATTGTGTCCTGTCCGCGGGAATGATTCGTATTTTGTTCTAGGGTATCCATTTATTGCAATCATCACGTTTGCTTGGTGTTTCTGGCTTAAATGAAACGATTTAGTTATTAATGAATCCCGATGTGTACGCGAAATCGGGTAGAAACGGGTCGTCTGTTCATGTGAGGCTGATTTCTAAAGGATTTTCTGATTGTTGTCACATTGAGCAGCCATCTAATTTTATAGATATGCGATCTGTATTATGTTTACGACCGGACAAACTCCTTATTTTGCTAAATTTGACCTATTTGTGTGTTTTCTTAACTTAAATTTACATGGTAACCTAAACTTGTCCTGTTGTCGGATGTACAGGACAAAGCTTTCAGTGGTTGACAGCAATCATTCACTGCACGGATGATGTGTGGTTGATAAAACAACACATTTATAAACTCGGGTACTTATTTATCGCATTTAAAATGTTTTTAGTGGTTTCTCTTATTTATCCAAATGACCCGAAGAATGCTGCTCTAGATAGCCTGGCTTATACAAGGTTTGTATAGATCTTATATCAGTTTGTTGGACTTTGACAAAGCACATTTGTTTACTACTCTATCATTCAGATTTTTAAAAATATTTAAGCTCAAGAATTAGTTATTACTTATAGCCTACTTTGTGGAAGCCTTGTTGTGCTCTGTGTTGTCACATGTCAAGAAGAAAAATATCTTTTAATATTGAACTTTGTCGGCATGTTGTTTCAGAATGTGTGTGTGTTTTATTATTATTATGGTTAATGACTTTCGCGCGTCTTCAGTTAGAAACCGCAGCATTTCCCTTAAGACTTGGTGAATAATTTCTTTGTAGACTAACTTCCCTGACTCACTGAAGTTGTGAATGTCAGAGCTAAATCTATAAGTGACGTGTTATATAGAATATTGATTACTTCTGTCATCGTTCTGATGACAGGATACATCGAAATAGGCCAGACAGGTCTTTTTGAACTCTGCATTTTCTCACGTTGCACAATTCACGTATAAGGGTCATTTCCTCCTTTTGACAGTTATTTATTCTATAGGCTAGGTATCATCACCAGAATGCTTGTCTAGTGAGCTCAGAGTTTGTGGTTTTGTTTTATAACCAACCGAAACGCTTGTTGCACTGGTAAGTGCAAAAAAGTCTTGAGTCGTTTCTATTTGACTGGTGGATGTTTCACTAAATAAATGCTAGACCGTGAACGCCTGTATTTATTTAATAAGAAAGGGCACAGGTCAACATTTTGTAGACCTGCAGACAGATCTCTCTTTGAAAGCTGTCGGACGCCTATATTCATAATCTTTATTTCTGTAGCTTTATGTTTTGATATCCTCTCGCGTGCAGTAACATCATGTCAGTTGCTTGAAGTTTTCTCGCGTGGTCTCGTTAGTCCGATGACTTAATTTCCTACTCATACATGACATCACCCTTTAATGCACGATTATTTTACAGTAAGTAACATTGCCTAATTAACCTTCAAAACGCATTTTATAAGTATTATGCCGTAACCTGCTGTGGCATGCTTCATCCAGCAACAGAACTCTTCACGTTAATCACTACTTGTGTCCTGTTTAAAGTTCTTGCTAACTCTGGTCGTTTTGCATTATTGTGATCTCTCTCAGCACTTAATAGCACTTGTCTTCGGCTCTCAGCGAATGCCCTGACGTAATAAGGTGTTTCAAAAACGGGATTTGAACGGAAATGAACACTATACATAGCAACGAATGACGATGATGTCAAACGGGTAGCCTATTAGTTTAACGCAAGGTGCATTCATGGACAATGGGCGTTTGCAACAGTCGTCCAGGAGGGAGAGACTGTCAAAGCAAAACGGTGATCAGCATAATCGGTAATAAAGCTGTTCAGTCTTTTACTTCAGCTCTTTATGGGAGGTCTTAAGATAAACTGTAATTTTGGAAGGCCGTTATCATATAACATGCACACTATTTCATATGTTTATTTGGCGAGATTTCTGTTTTAAAAAATGGCGCGTACAATGCATAGGCTACGCGGAATGTTCCATTTCAGCTGCTTGGTATGTTGCCATGTAACGCAGCTTTAGTTGCTATAGAAACCGTAAGAAGTGTTTGTCAAGTAAATTTAATTTACGTAGAATCTCATGACGGATGCACTATGACGGTGAGTTGTGCAGTTAACCGTCATGTCCTGTTAAGCGAATCTGACTTTGTTGAGATATAACGATCGCTTTACTTCATAAATATGCAATTTCACAGCACCGAAGACCCGTGTTTAAGAGATGACCTACCATTTCTGATGGTTGTTGTGTTCATTTAATTGCACCAATTCTGTTATTACCTGCATATATACGCAACAGTCCACAATAACAAAAATGTTAAGGTCTCAGCTGATTGAGACATCATAATTGTTTTCACTCTGTCACATGCTTGTAGTTGCAACTCTTTGTTCATCTTATTTTGATGCCCCTGCAGAGTCTTTTCCATCCCATGACGATGCATCGTACAACAAGGATTAAGATTACAGAGCTCAATCCCCATTTGATGTGTGTCTTATGTGGTGGATATTTCATAGATGCAACAACAATCATAGAATGCTTGCACTCATGTAAGTATATGAGATGTGATTTGTGTGTGTGTGTGTGTGTGTGTGTGGTTATATTTGAATGTATGCTATATCATGCAACATATATAGATAATGTGTCTTATCCTGTGATATTTCTCTGATCCTCAGTTTGTAAAATGTGCATTGTCCGGTACCTGGAAACCAGTAAATACTGTCCAATATGTGATGTGCAGGTCCACAAAACGAAGCCACTTCTCAATATTCGGTAACCTTTAAAATCACTGTCTGTTCCATCTTTCCATTTAGTAATAATATTAATCAATGCTGATTTGTAAGCATATCTGCCATCTTGTTTCTTTTTATCTGAAATTATGTACTTATTTAGCATATTCTTTTTATTGTGGATGCCTTTTAATACTTAAGAAAAAACATGTATTTGAGGACTGTCTAAATTGCAATCAAAAATTGTTTACCTCACCAACATCTATGCCTCCCACCCCCAGGTCTGACAAAACTCTACAGGACATTGTATACAAGTTGGTTCCTGGTCTTTTCAAAAGTAAGTCAGTCACAGTATAAGATTGTATTTATTGTTTGTAATTAGTCACATGTGCATGATTTGGAAATGCCAGTGTCCTTGTTGCCAATGTTACACATACTGTAGTAACAACACTAAATTATGCATAATTGCATGCAACTAACCCTAAACCAAACCCTAATCCTAACCCTATAAGTACATGTTGTTAATTAATTTACTCAGTACTTAAATGTATAATTACACTGTAACAAGGACACCTTAAAATGAAGTATAAACGAAGTGTTGTTTTCTCTGTGCAGATGAAATGAAGCGTAGAAGAGATTTTTATGCTGAACACCCGTCTGTTGATGGTAAGTATTGAATATATACAAGACTGTTGAACTGTTTGAATAGACAGTGTTGTACAGCTGTGTAGTCTAATTGTTGACATTTGTTTAAATGTAAGCCGCCATTATTTTTTTTTTTTACATTTTATTTCAAAGCTGCAAATGGATCAAATGAGGATCGAGGGGAAGTTGCTGATGAAGACAAACGAATCATCACAGATGATGAGATTATCAGTCTGTCAATTGAGTTTTTTGATCAAAGGTATCTGTTTTTCATACGTTCAGAATAAGTAATTTTTATTGTCAGTTATAAAAGTTTTAAAAATGTGTAACATTTTTGAAGTAGCCATTCTGCTATAGTGTAAACTTAAAGATATTTGATTAAAAATATGGAAAAATATCATTTAGCACTTCTTTTACAATTATACTATTTAATGTTCAGGGCCCAACAGCAAGGCTGCACAGATGTGAGGCAAAATGAAGAGGTAATTAAGATCTGGAATACTTGTTTTCATTGTAAAAGTTTTTGCTGTTAAGTTTTTTTTTTTTTTTCTTCTGTGATATTGTTGATGCAGATTGCACCAATAGCTAAGCTTATCTGAATAAAGTATTTGTGTGCTCTACTTAACAAAACAGGTTAATAATAAAAGATACTTACAATGCCCTGCTGCCATGACTGTGATGCATTTGAGGAAATTTCTGAGAAGCAAAATGGATATACCTCCTGCTTTCCAGGTAATGTGATGGATGTTATTGTGGATGTATTTTAATTTGCAAAGAACATTTCTGGCCTTTGTTGTTACAGTTATTACAGTAATTCATCGCATTGTAATTTTTCAGAATAAAGAGGGTATTAAGATGGTATTATTATTTGCTGATTTTGCATCTGTTGCAGTGTGATATTGGTTTTTGTTCCTAATATTATTGTTCATTATTCTAATAGATTGAAGTTATGTATGAGGATGAGCCCTTGAAGGATTATTACACATTAATGGACATTGCATACATCTATACATGGAGAAGAGTAAGTTCTCAAATATTTTTATTGTTAAATCTAGTACTAACTGTGAGTTTACAAGCTCTATCTTAAATCTCAAAGTGTATTGTTCAAGCAGGTAATTTATTTATCTTAAGATGATAATTGGTTACTTTGTGGTTAAGAACTTTGGTTGCTCAGCATCCATATTAAATGATAAAGTGTCTTCTGTTATTCTCGCAAATTACACAGAATGGACCATTGCCTCTGAAATACCGCGTGCGGCCCAGCTGTAAAAAAATGAAGATTACCCACCCACAAGATGGCGTGAACAGTACAAACCGCTCTGAAAGCGACTCAGCCAGCGATAAGGCCAGCAGTCCAGCTGGAGTTCCATCCACCTCCTCACCACTACCGAGTCCAAGCACACTGGTTCAGCCTTCACAACCTCATTTCACCCATGTTTCCAACCCTATTAACGGCACGACGATGACAAGCCCAAATCGACAGTTCAGTTTTGGCAACAAAGTGCGAAAGACAACGCTGAACGGATCTTCCACATCGTCGGGATGATAAGGGACTACACGATAAAGCCAACGCCAGATATAATCCAGCTATTTCCATGCCAACGTAGTGTCATGTAGAGGCCTTTCTTTTTGTCATTATTATCAATATATTATACATGTAACTTTAACGTAGTGGAAATGACGCGCTTCATTCGACACATTGCTGGATTTTCTAAGTTTGTGTGAGAACGTTAGAGGCCCATTTGATTGCAAAGTGGAGCACAAAGCGACGGTTGCGGCATTTTCAGAATGCAGAAATGACTGAAATATAGCCTACCTTTTTTATATATTTTTACTTTCGGTCTACATTTTCCCTAAATAAATTGCGTTATCTGTTGCTTGTATTTTACATGTGTATTATAATGTTCTTTAAAAGCATGATTAAAAAAAAAAACATTTACTTTTGATTTTAGTTTGCCTTTTCTGGGGTAGTTACTAAACATTCCTTGTATATTCTTGCCTTTAATAATGTATCAAAGAAAGGCATATAGTTCAAATTTAAATGACAAAAGACTATATTAGGACTGCGTGTTCAAAGGGATAAAGAAATGCAACTTTTAAGTTCTAGTCGGCCTAATAATTTTTATTATTAGAAGTTCTTGGGAATTCAAGTTTAGTTTTTGCAGTTATTGTACGATATGCTCCACTGTGCCGGTTCGGGGCCGTCAGGTTGGTCTGGAGGTCATAGTCAAGTCTTGTATAGCATGCACACATTTCTTTCAGACTGCTTTTCAAGCTATTACATACACGAATTTGTCAGAAGACAAAACAGCCAATGTTATACCCCCAACTTCTCATTCTGGACAAGATTTTGATGTCTTCAGTGTTCATTGTCTTATTGGTCGATTGTAGACTATTGACAGCTATTGTATTGTGACTGTTGCACAGTATAAAACATCTAAATAAACATTTTACACTTTCACATCGCCTCGCCTTTTAATGCTGCATCGAATCAGATCACAAAATCTATAAGAGAAAATCTATAGATGCCAAAAGTCTTCATGCATTGCTTCAGTAGTGTATACAAAATATATTTATCCGGATTTTATGTAAAATAAGAAACTTAAGTTGACAATAAGCTGAGTAAACATTACTCAGAAATAACCATAAAAGTCCAGAACAGCCGGGTTTTTTTTTGTTTTTTGTTTTTTTGCATTAAGCAAAAAGGCAGATATCCCTTACAGCGGACGGACATCTATTAAAAGTGATAACTGGTAACTGAAATTTAGAGCCTATCTGGTTAACTTATTACTAAATCCATTTGACAGGTTTCAAAGTCTAAGATATTGAGAGGCAGGTGCTATAAACTTCTTGTGGCTTAAACAGCTTATAACTACCCTGTGGAAATTACCTAGTCATACCCGGTCGTTAGAAACGGAAAATCTGTCGGTAAATCTCTCCGTGACGTGAGGAAAACACTCTCTCGACATTTTGCACAGAATTCGTATACATATGTACTTACACTGAGGTAATGAAAGCTATAATTTTAAAGGGGTATGTGTTATCTGTTACAGATGTATAGTTTAGTTGACCGGTTCAGTCATAATGTGGTCGATCTGGTCTTCAAAAACGTGTGATCTTAGTTATCTTGTAGAGTCAGTCGGAAAAAAAAGTTTACTCCGTGTTAGGACTTCCAAGAGACTGAATTCTAGTTTAACATTTTATATAAACATTTTTTATAAAGCTTTTACTTTTGACGTAACAAGGCAATAAACTGATGGAGTTATTGGAGAAAAATCAAGACATATCTTTAAAAAAATCCCTTTAAATAATGTTGACCCAAGTTATTTGTGATGAGTAAATTTAGAGGTGGAAATGAGCAAAGCCAAGTGGTCATTCCAAATAAGCCGTCACTGTTTTAAAAAAAGTTTCTTCTCCAAATATAGGCTTATCATTTTTGCTCGCTTTGCCTTGCCTTGGTTGATGTCATGATGAACCTTTACCTTTAGGTCTACTTGTTCTTAATTTAAATCCAACAGTATTCAAACACATTCGTTAAAAGTATTGCTCTTTATGAGAGCATGTCTGTGTCAGAATTGACATTAAAGTTAATGCATCAACTCCTCAACCCTAAGCAAGCATGAAGGCCCGTTTTGTCAGGGTTTTTATAAAGGCAGATAGCCTTTCTCCAATAATGGTCCAGATAACAACCTATATGACAAGCTTAGATTGTACCATTTTAGGACTGTATAACAATATACAAATATACAACAATATACAAAATATTTTCTAATACACATTGCTTGACTAAAAGAATTTGACATTTGATGTTTAAGGCAGCCATGTTACAGGACAGAGAGTGCGTGAAATGCAACAGATACGCCTACAATAGACAAGCAATTATGAAAGGCATTCGGGAAATTATGAACTCTTTGGTAACCAGCTCAAATGACCGCCTTATTAAAGTGAAAGGAATTAAACCATAAAAACAACTCTTAAGTGAACAAGCATGCACGGAAAGTTTGTTTTCAGCTGCTCGACGAAAATACTTTTTTCCCCCTACACGAACAAGCAGGCAGTAGTTTACTTAATATTAAATAAAACTAAATGCGAATGTGAAGACTAGTAATTCTAATTACTAAATATTACTGCTATTGTGAATGCAGTTGTCTCTGTGGTAACCATGTAGAAACTAATGTGGGGGCAGCTGTTCGCCCTCGCAGCTGCTCTGTCCCGATATCCCACATTCACTGTTCCTGAATCCATCCCGTTTAATATCCCTATCTAATTAGGGATTATTTAACCTGCTTTTACATCTGGACATCAACTCCATTCGGCACTTACCCTTATTCGAACAGATATGCGTGTTTCAGCGCGAAACATTAGAAGAACATTGACAGCGAGCTCACCGAACGAATGAGATGCCTATCACTTCCGGTTTGTTGCCAAGACAACAGTTGCACGCCTCCTCTAAACTCAAAGTCACAACAAACGCTGTATCTTAATGGAAGTTTAAACGCGCATTTTGTCGCATCCACTCAGCTTTTTTGTCGCATTTGCCCCGAATTAGGATACTCATATAACAATGAGTCAACGGCAGATTTTACAAGGTGAGGAAGTCCGATTCGTTGAAGGATTACGTTAAAAATGTTAATTTAATAGTAAACTCGCTCAGGTAATTACACCACTGCGGTTGCTTTCTTTTCTTACTTTTGCTGTTTGTTGATTTTGGGCATTGACTCGTCTTATATGTCGTCTTATATGTTTAATTTAAACTATTGTCAGTAACATGCCCTATATCAGCAAACCCAATTTTTGTAAAACGAGATGACGATGATGATGATGATGATATTTATGCAGCGTTTGAGCAGTACCAGAAGGCAAGAACACAATTTGTGCAAACTGTAGCAGATCTTGCATCGAGACCACAAAATACTGAAACACTTCAAAATGCTGGTGAGTGTCTAAAATATTTATTTTGTGAGAAAATTAACTGAGAAGGCTTCTACATGAAGAATGGTATGACATCTGCTTCATCATTTTTAAAATGTTTTCTGCAGAACTGATGAAATGTCATTTTCTTGGGTAATCGTCCCCTTGGAATTATAGTTCTGAGATACTGAGCTTCAAAGTTTTTGCATTCCATTGGACTTTGTAGATATAACCTTTTTGTTTTCTAAATAAAAAGTCCCCAAATGTACTCAACATTACCAAAAACATCACATAATGTAAATCATTTGTCATAATAAGAATATGTGAATAACTCAATTTTGACAAAAATGTCAGATAGAACCTTATAATTCCAAGGGGACGTAATGTTAATTACAAGTAAGCTTAACATTTTAAAGACATTCAAGGTGAATGATGACATGGGCTGTCAAAGAATCTATAATATATAATTTTAACTTAAATGGTTAGTTCACCCAAAAATGAAAATGTCATTTATTAACATTACTCACCCTCATATAGTTCCACACCTGTAAGACCTTCGTTCATCTTCGGAACACAAATTAAGATATTTTTGATTAAATCCGATGGCTCAGTGAGGCCTCTATTGAGAGCAAAGCCATTGTAAATCTCAAGATCCATAAAGGTACTAAAACATATTTAAAATAGTTCATGTGAGTTCAGTGGTTCTACTTTAATATTATAAAGCGACGAGAATACTTTTTGTGTGCCAAAAAAAAAAACACTTTTCAGCAATATCTCGTGATGGCCTATTTTAAAACAGTGCTTCGGAGCTTTACGAATCGAATCAGCGGTACGGAGCGCCAAAGTCACGTGATTTCAGCAGTTTGATAGGAGATCCGAATCACTAATTTGATTCATAACGCTCTGAAGCAGTGTTTTGAAATCAGCCATCACGAGATATTTTTGAAATGTCGTTATTTTGTTTTTTTTTGCTGCATAAAAGTATTCTCGTCACTTTATAATATTAAGGCCACTGTACTCACACAAACTGTTTTAAATATGTTTTTAGTAGCTTTATGGATCTTGAGATTTACAATGGATTTGCTGTCTATGGAGGCCTCACTGAGCCATTGGATTTAATCAAAAATATCTTAATTTGTGTTCCGAAGATGAACGAAGGTCTTACGGGTGTGGAACGACATGAGGGTGAGTAATTAATGACAGAATTTTCATTTTTGGGTGAACTAACCCTTTAACAAAACTCAAAATTGGATTTATTTTGTCCTAACCTTCGGCACACTCATGGGGGTGGTGTGTGTGGGGGGGGTCAAATAGACTAAATCATTATCTATTACACATTTGCCAAATCATATGCACAATACAATGAATGTTTCTAGGCGAAATATCTTACAAAACACGTTAGCAAGTTAAATATTTAATTAATATTACCAAACACATACAGTAGCTCAACATTTCATTTAGATATATTTTATTATATGGTTTGAACCTGTGAAAGTATATCCTCCCCTCATCTGCTCTCAAGTGTTTTCTCCCCTGCACAAATGTGCTCACTCTCTTTGGCTTAGGTGTAATGTCCCTTTTGAGGCCTCTCCTTTTGGATGCAGTCCCAACTATTCAGCAGACAGCAGCTCTGGCTCTCGGAAGGCTTGCCAACTATAACGATGACCTGGCTGAGGCTGTAGTAAAGGGAGACATTCTTCCTCAGCTTGTGTACTCCCTGGCTGAGCAAAACGTGAGTTTCTTTAGTTGAGCTGTTCAGCTTTCATTTAAATAAATCGGTTTGCCTCAAGGCGTCAGACTTTCATGTCTAAATTTACTTTTGCACTATGCAAAAACTAAGCAATGTCAACCAGGCAAACCATGTTTTTACAGTTTCCAGTTTCATTAATATATTGTTTTGTGCTTTTATCATTTAATACTTGCTTTTAAATGTTTTGTGATAGCAGTATGTTTGTCTGCATTCTTCATTTAAATGATTTGACTTATAACATGAGTGTTGGCAGTAATATGGGGGAGACCAGGTATGGTTGTAACACTTTTTGCTTCAGCATCGAGATGGTCCTCACTGCAGAGCATGAGATCCAGGGGTGAGGTTGGATCCAGATCCAACTCTTCCCACTTTACATATCCCTAAATCTACCCGTCTCCGCCCCCTTGATCTTAACCTACCCATCTCCACCCCCTGGATCTGGATCCAACTCCTCCCACCTTACATATCCCATATCTGTCTCCGCCCCCTGGATCTTGTGTGTTCTACCCCACTACTGGGATAGACTGTAACAACTGTAACAACTGTGTCACTTTCTGTGATTGACCACAGCTCAAATCCACTTAGTGTTTCAGGAGTTTGTGTGTCTGTAAATGAGTCTACTAGAACTAACTTCCTTAGCAGTATTTATGCTTAATGTACACTCAACTGCAGTGTACCTTTGTAAAGAACATGTAGATCTAACAAAATACAGTGTAAATTTATGTGTCTATGTGTGAATATTCTCAATCAAAGTAACAATCGTGTTGTTAACCTTGGAGTGCAGGCTTGGTGGGCCCAGAGACTGCATAGGGCAAAATTTACCCACACTTCCTTTGGCTTTGAATTGTCAAATGGCTCCATACATACAACATAAATGCTTTCATTGTCTGAGATCTCAGAATCCTCACCATTGCTTTAAACATTGTCTTCGCAACTGATCTGACTGACCTGCCCCATTTTTTTAACACTAGCCGGCACACATCTATCTGTCTTTCTTTCCCACAAGATTATTTAAAAAAAGAAAGAAAAGGAAACTGTTCTTAGTTGTATGTAAGGGGATGGTTGTAAAAATGTGTAGCTGCATTAGGTTTCAAATTAGCAGGTTAATCTAATATGTGACCCTGGACCACAAAACCAGTCATAAGTCGCACATGTATATTTGCAGCAATAGTCAACAATATATTATATGGGTCAAAATGATCGATTTTTCTTTTATGCCAAAAATCATTAGGATTTTAAGTAAAGATCATGTTCCATGAAGATATTTTGTACATTTTCTTATTGTAAAAAAAATTGTATTTGTGAGTGGATATGCATTTCGAAGGACTTCATTTGGATAACTTTAAAGGCGATTTTCTCAATATTTTGATTTTTTTTTTTTTTTTTTGCACCCTCAGATTCCAGATTTTCAAATAGATGTACCTTGGCCAAATATTGTCCTATCCTAACAAACTATACATCAGTGGAAAGCTTAATTATTCAGATATCAAAAATTTGACTCTTATGACTGGTTTTGTGGTCTAGGGTCACATATAAGTTATATGATTTTATCTGCAAAAGTTTAAGTACTAAACAAAATGTAGTTTCAGTCAAAAATGACATGTTTTTTCTTTATAAAATCTGTAACTATTTACAGCCCAGGTACTAAAAATATACATATTGTTTCATTATGAAAATGTAAAGTTCATGGTAATGCATCATCTCCAGATCTCAGACTGGCAAACTTTCTGATCATTGTCCAGATTCCGGAATAACCCAGCAGAGAAAAAAACAAAACAACAACAACTATGACCCAAAGCCTTTACTCTAAAACTTATTGTTAGATTGCTGTTACACTGTCATCAGAAGTTTTTTCATTTTCATTTTAATCTAATTGAATCATATAGAATGTAATATATATGGACTAACTGTTTGTTAAAGGCAGTTTTGCTGGTGATTCATGAATATTCTAGTGCAGTGTTTCTCAACTCCAGTCCTCGGGACCCACTGCTCTGCACATTTTGTATGTATCCCTTATTTAACACACCTGATTTAGATCATCAGCTCGTTAAGAGAGACTGCATGAACTGAACTGAGTGTGTCAGATAAGAGAAACATACAAAATGTGCAGAGCAGTGGGTCCCGAGGACTGGAGTTGAGAACCACTGTTCTAGTGTGATTATTGTTCAATTGCTTTGTCCCTTCCCTCTGGATTACTGGGATATGAATGACAGCGATTCTATAAGAAAGCTGCTGCATTCGTTCTTCGGGCTGTTGCTAAGCACTCCCCTGAGCTGGCCCAGGCCGTGGTGGACTGTGGAGCACTGGACGCTCTTGTCGTCTCCTTGGAGGAGTTTGACCCTGGGGTCAAAGAGGCTGCGGCATGGGCAATAAGCTACATTGCCAGACATAATGCACGTGAGTTTCCTTCAAAAAGGTTTTTTTTTTTGGTTTCTCACAATTTGTCAAAGTTCCTTTTGTTGTTCATCTTCTCTCCTGGTGTGCAGAGCTGTCTCAGGCAGTAGTTGATGCTGGAGTTGTTCCTCTGCTCGTGTTATGCATCCAGGAGCCTGAAATTGCCCTGAAGAGGGTTGCTGCTTCCGCTTTGAGTGACATAGCCAAGCACTCCCCAGAGCTGGCTCAAACCATTGTGGACACAGGGGCAATCGCCCACCTAGCACAGATGATCCTAAACCCAGATGCCAAATTAAAGGTGACACAGCCACCATTTAAAAAATACAGGTTCTGAAAGGAGGGTTTCGCAGCAAGAAGAACCATTTGGGGTTCCCCAAAGTGCATTTTTGTGATCTTAATGTGAAGAACATTTTAATAATCTAAAGAACCAAAAGAAGTTTGTCCAGTTGAAAGGTTCCATGGATGTTAAAGGTTCTTCATAGAACCTCCAATGCCAATAAAGAACCTTTATTTTTTAAAAGTGTAAAGATATTGTAATCAATGACATACAGACTCAATAGGGCTTTTCACATTTGAAATAGTTAACCCTGGGTCATTTTAACCCCAGGAAAACAGAATCCTAGGTTATCTTATTTTGCATTTCATACTGTGCAAATTTTAGCTGGGGTTAACAATTAATCCTAGGTATTCATAAACGGATGGTTCACACTGTACATTCCTAAACCTTTGGTTAACGTTCTTATTTTCATATTTGTGGTGTCAGTGTCGTTCATAGTAGTCAGTATACAACCTTTTTACATAAAGGCTATAGCGTTGTGCATCCTCATATTAAACAATGACGACTATCAATTTAATATAACTCTTCTTAAAGGATTGGTTCACTTCAGAATTAAAATTTCCTGATAATTTACTCACCCCCATGTCATCCAAGATGTTTATGCCTTTCTTTCTTCAGTTGAAAAGAAATTAAGGTTTTTAGGAAAACATTCCAGGATTTTTCTCCATATAGTTGGTTACCAACATTGAAGGTCCAAAATTACAGTTTCAGTGCAGCTTCAAAGGGCTCTGCACGATCCCAGCTGAGGAATAAGGGTCTTGTCTAGTGAAACGATTGGTCATTTTCTAAAAAAAAAAAGAAAAAAAAAAAAAGAAGTAAATACTTTTTAACCACAAATGCTCATCTTGCACTGCTCAGCGATGCGCCACGCATTACGTAATCATATTAGAAAGGTCATGCGTGACGTAGACAGAAGTACCATGGTAGGGTGTTTGACTTAGTTTTTGCACGTTCACTTTGTAGACACTGGATGGGTACTTTCACCTACATCAAGCGTGACCTTTTCAACGTGCATTGCAGAGCAGTGCAAGACAAGTATTTGTGGTTAAAAAGTATCTAAATTGTATTTTTTTAGAAAATGACAGAACGTTTCGTTAGATAAGACCCTTGTTGCTCGTCTGGGATGATGTAGAGCCCTTTGAAGCTGCACTGAAACTGCAATTTGAACCTTCAACCCATTGGTAGCCAGTGAAGTCCACTATCTGGAGAAAAATCCTGGAATGTTTTCCTCAAAAACCTTAATTTCTTTTCAACTGAAGAGAGAAAGACACAAACATCTTGGATGACATGAGGGTGAGTTAATTATCAGGAAATTTTTATTCTGAAGTGAACTAATCCTTTAACTCCATTTGATGCATTTTTCATCAGCATGTGACATTTTTCCCCTCAAATGCTGAAACTACCCACAACATGCAATGTTTTTGTGACTGTCCAAAGCTTGTGAATATGAGGCACGTGTTTGGTTGTCTGTTGCTAACTATCTGCCGTAACGTGCTATCATAATTTAACACTGTACTTGCTTGGCACTGCGATGCAGGGTTAACAACACAAAACTGGTACTAACCCTTATAACCCCGGGTAAAAAGAACCCTGCTTCTAAATTGTAAGTGTGTAACTTTTCTCTCCCTGGGTTTAAAACTGGGGTTTAGAAAAATAATAACCCCAAAGATAAGCACAGTGTGAAAAGCCCTAATGTCTTAATTTGACATTTTTACTCCTCTTTACAGAGACAGGTTTTTTCAGCTCTCAGCCAAATCGCCAAGCATTCCGTGGACGTAGCTGAGATGGTGGTGGAGGCCGAGATATTCCCCGCCGCACTGGTTTGCCTAAAGGACCCTGATGAATATGTTCGGAAGAACGTCGCCACTCTTATTCGGGAAATCACAAAACACACCCCAGAGGTACCTACCACATACATAACATACCCACTAAATGATTTCAAGATGCTTGGGTAACTTTGGAATCTCCATTTTGTCAGCTCTTTGACACCCCCTGTTTAAATAACATGGTGTGAGGCAGCTAGTCTGTAAACCATGGAGAATGTGGGTCTGTTATTTATCACCAGTGCAACACAGGAAACCACATAGTCATTGCATCACCCCTTTTTTCACCTGCCCAAAACTGTTGTGCCTTTCTGGTCTGCCTTGCTAATTATTTATCATTATGTCACACTAACTTGTGTGTTTGCTTATGTGCATTGTGTGTTTCCTACTCAGCTGTCTCAGATAATAGTGAATATGGGGGGTGTAGCGGCTGTGATTGACTACCTCGGGGACTCCAAAGGGAATGTTCGCCTGCCTGGGATCATGATGCTGGGCTATGTGGCTGCACACTCCGAGAACTTAGCCATGGCTGTGATTGTATCTAAAGTCTGTTTTAACATCTTTTCATAAGCTTATACTTAAAGGGATAGTTCACCCAAAAATGAAAATTTGATGTTTATCTGCTTACCCCCAGGGCATCCAAGATGTAGATGACTTTTTTTCTTCAGTCAAACACAAATTATGATTTTTAACTGCAACCGCTGCCGTCTGTCAGTCAAATAATAGCAGTGATTGGGAACTTGAAAAATAAGAGTCGAAAAAACTTCCATAGACAAATCCAAATTAAACCCTGCGGTTCGTGACGACACATTGATGTCCTAAGACACGAAACGATCGCTTTGTGCGAGAAACCGAACAGTATTTATATAATTTTTTACCTCTAATACACCACTATGTCCAACTTCGTTCAGCTTCCGGCTAGTGATGTCTGATCGCGCTCTGACAACGGAAGTGTTGTCTCGCGCTCATTGAAGTATATGGGCGAGACATCACTTCCGTCTTCAGAACGCGTTTTTTGACCTCACTAACAGGAAGCTGAATGAAGTTGGACATAGTGTTGTATTAGAGGTAAAAATTATATAAATAATGTACGGTTTCTCGCACAAACCGATCGTTTCGTGTCTTAGGACATTAATGTGTCGTCATGAGCCGCAGGGTTTAATTTTGATTTGTCTAAGCAAGTTTTATTTACTGTTATAGTTGAAGTTTCTATCTACTGCTATTATTTGACTGACAGACGGCAGCGGTTGCAGTTAAAAATCATAATTTGCGTTCAACTGAAGAAAAAAAAGTCACCTACATCTTGGATGCACTGGGGGTAAGCAGATAAACATCAAATTTTCATTTTTGGGTGAACTATCCCTTTAAATTTGACTACATATGTACAGTACTGTTCAATAGTTTGGGGTCAATAAGATTTAAAAAAAGAAAGAAAAAAAAAAGAAATTAATACTAATTATTCAGCAAGGATTAAATTCAGTCATCAATGGTGACCATAAAGACTTTTATATTGTTACAAAAAAATATATATAAAAGTTTCATGAGCACCAAATCAGTATCTTTTAATGATTTCTGAAGGATCATGTGACACTGAAGACTGGAGTAATGAAAATTCAGTTTCACCATCACAGGAATAAATGACATTTTAAACCATATTAAAATAGAAAACCATAATTTTAAATTGTAATAATATTTCACAATATTACTGTTTTACTGTATTTTTTTTTTCTTCAAATAAATGCTTGGTAAACATAAGAGACTTACCGACCCTAAACTTCTGAACAGAAGTGTATTTCTCTTCATAATACTGATTATGATCATATTTGATTCTCCACTCTTGTAGGGAGTGCCACAGTTGGCTATCTGTCTGGAAGAGGAGCAAGAAGACCATCTTAAAGCTGCCACAGCTTGGGCTTTTGGCCAGATTGGCCGACACACACCTGAACATGCACGAGCCGTTGCTGTGGCCAATGTGTTCCCTAAACTCGTAAATCTCTATTTGGACACTGAAAGTTCTGAAGACCTGCAGGTCAAGGTGAGCAACTGGCCATAGGTAAAGAAACTGGTAGAGGTACTACTTTTAATTTTGGTGTAAATTGTTTTTTACAAATGTCATTCAGATTTTTTTAGGAACTCTTACCTCTTCTTTACTTTGTTTACATACTCAAAAAAGGCCAAGAAGGCATTGAAGAGCGTCCTTCAAAAGTGCACTTATCTACCAGCACTGGAGCCTCTTCTCTATGAAGCTCCCAGCAACATCCTTAAACATGTCATCTGCCAGTTCAGTAAGGTAGCTGGAACTTACTGTTTTCATTAACACATTTTATGAAAGCTGCATTTGTTAATCACAGTGAGAACTGTTTAAAGAGCTTTTCTATTTCCTCCCCATCTTAAAGGTTCTTCCTCATGACAGTAAGGCACGCCGCTTGTTTGTTACCAGTGGTGGTCTGAAGAAAGTGCAGGAGATCAAAGCAGAACCTGGTTCTGCAATTCAGGAATATATCAATGCAGTCAACAGCTGCTACCCCGAGGAGATTGTCAGGTTCATGAATATTTATGTGAATAATAAACAGCACCATATCAAAATATTTTTAAACTAAACATGTTTTTATAATGCTGTAAACCCTTAGATTTAATATGCTGTGTGGTTTTTGGTGTTCCACTGACCGGCTCTTCTTTCACAGGTACTATTCCCCTGGTTACTCTGAGACCTTGCTGGAAAGGATTGAAAACTACCAGCCAGTGTAATCCCGTGCAACACTTTTCTGAAGCACTATGAATGTTTTACTTTTTAAAAAGTGAACTTGTGAAAAATAAAAAGTGAAAAGTGGCCATATAGCAATGATAACATCTGCAACATCTTATTTTGGTATATAAATTATATTAAAATGCATGTATGATATTGTGAAATAGTTTGTTTTTTGATGTCTTACCTTGTTCAATGTTTAGTAATACTCAACAAAAGCATTTAGTTATATTTAGTGGTGATACAGGATTATTATTTCATAAATTTGCTGTTTTTGATCAGCAGCAAAGCCAAAGCTACATAAAAATCATTGATAAATCCAGTATGTACCAAAAAAAAAAAAAAAAATTATGAACCTTCTATATACTCCATGTAATTATCAGGGTATAAAAAGTTGTTGATTGTCATTTAAATGGTTGTAAATTTTGTGCAACCATTTGAGGCTACCTGATTATTAAGACACTTTTCAGGTGTTAAGTGAATTACCAATCAGGCATTTTAATAAGGTCTAATACATGTCATTGCACAGGGCTAAAGTTTGTTTCCAAAAAGCGTAAGCCTAAATGGAAAAACAATCATACAAATCCTACTAGAATTATGGGCTCTTTCTCAAAAAGCATTGTAACTTGAAAAGACCTTTAAATTCAGCATAGATCTAGGAGTGCTCTAAAAAAGGGGTTTTCAAACTGGGGTCCGGGGACCCCCAGGGGCCACAAGGGAGTGCCAGGAAGTCCGTAGAAAAGTCTGGAAAAGCACTGTAAAACAAATAAAAAAGTAAAAATAAATAAATAATAAAAATTAAGATTCAAATAACTAAATGTATAGGCTAAATAAATTGAATAAAATTTTTAAAACATTGATTAAAATAAATAAACTTAAAAATGAATATAAATACATAAATAATGTTATAGTGTGACAAACTAAATATTTTTCACTATATGTTTTCCATATTTATAATATTAATTTGCACAATATAAATTTGGTCTTTAAACATGAAAATATATAGCTGCCTTTTAAATTTTAGTATGAGAGGCCCTTAAATCACACCTGGATGATCATATTTGAGGGTCCATAGCATCTAAAAGATTGAAACCCGTCCTCTAAAATAATAGTATGTGCTAAGCGCATCGCTAGTAGGCAGACTCACCTGATGGACAACCGCAAAATGACACCTAAACTTAATAGTAATACAGTTATATACTTACACTTTAGGCTTTTTCCTTTAATGTCGGGATACTTCATTTTATGCCTTTATTTAAATCAATATAGTGCTATGATTTATGTGTATGAGTCTGCACAAAAAAATAAGTGGCATTATTATTTCAGTCAAGTGGCAATTCAGAGGGAGATGGTCCAATAAAATACTTTGCAGGCTTATTAAAAAATAGGAACGAAAAATTATCAATGAGAGAATATCATGCCGTTTATGAGCACATGTGTTGTGCCGACTTTCGACTCCCTGCCAAAGCATTTTCATCCTCTTCTACAAGCCTCTCTTCCTCCACCTCTACCGCACGACAAGGTCGTGAAGCATCGCTGTCACCGTTATCGCTTTAGGGCGCAAAGAGCAGACCGCTCAATTTCACTCGGCAGTAGCTGGCAACACGAAGAACCTCGTTCGTTAGACTGAGTACCCTTGTCATTGGCAGGATCACTCTCAGGGCCTCAATACAGTAAACGCTGCCTCCTGGCCCTTGAAGCTTGCGCGTAATTTGACCCCATGAATTTGTGAAAAGAAAAGATTGCAAAAGGACATCAGATGAACAGATCAGCTGTTGTGTCAAAGATATGAACAAAGGACTCGCACAATTATAATTACGTAGATATTTAGGAATAGGCCTATTTAAGAAAATAAAAATATAAAGGCCCTAATAACGAGCGATTGACATTTTAACACGTTCTGAACAGACAATGCCGTATGAAAAACGCGTACTTGCGCGTTCGTGTTATGGGTGTTTTAGGAAACACCCGTATAAAAGAAACGAACGTTCGTAGCCTAATATCGGGAACGCTTTCTATAATTATAGAGAAACGGGCCCCCTTGAGGTTTGATTTTCATTGATAATTATGCATTCACTCCTTATCGCCCCCTGCTGTCTGATTTGTGCATAACATGTACAGATTAAAGAGCAGCTGTTAAACATATGGCAGCCCATGCTTTGTTTATTGTTTTCTCTTTTGATGTCAATCAGATTACTTTTTCATTTGACACTGTTTTGTTATGCATTGTCTCCATTCCACAGCTTTGTCATTGATTATGAAATCAGAATACCAGATCACTTTGTGAATGTAAAATATATTAAAAAAAAATAAATAAAAAATAAAAAATAAAACAATAGACCTATGGCCTATTTGGATTTTCATTAAATTGTTAGCAGGACTTTCAAATGAAATGTAATAGAAAATATTATAACTTTCATATTCTCTAAGGTAGGGGATGCTTTGTCACAGTTATTTATTTTAAATTAAGTCCGACTTGCTTGCATTACCGTAAGGCTGGAACAAACGTAGGCCTAGCTATATCAGTTGTGGCATCGTTCTTTCAGCCACTACCATATGCCCAAGAAACGGAAGAAGCCTTGAAATAATTAAGCCATATACGCTCGAGGCTTTAAATGAGAAGGCTATACCACAAATCTTCGTGTGCTCCAGATTGCAAGCTGTAGGCTACGCGTAGATTCAGTGAAAACCGACAACATAGCCTAAGTTGGTCTGTATGCCTCTTCCATTTGAGACATGAGGATGTCCTCAGATTATTATTATTATTATTTAAAATACTTTCTTGCCTAAACGGCGTTTAACACCAAATCATTTAAAAAAATTAACCAGCTCTTATGTCTTATTAGGCCTTCTTGTGCCCCTTTTAACGTTGACGTTAACGTCGCAACGAACATTCACACCCGTTAATAAAGTTATTAATTAAAGTTATAGGCTAATTGTCAAACGAATATTAGGCCTACGCATATAGGCTTTTGGGGGTTTATCTTCATGGAACATGCATCCAAATGTTCATGTCTTTGCTTTCTTGTAGTCAATTTAGTTCCCATAAAATCTGTCCCAATTCACTTTGTAAACAGAAGCATGAACGTCAACGACAGCTGTTATTTTGTATTTTGGGGTGATTTTTAATTGTTGAAAACAGTTCTACCATGTTTTATTTTACTTCTTTTTTTATTTTTTTTATAAACGTATAATATTTAATAAATAGTTTTATTGGTTTTTCTAATTTAGCCTATTTTATATTAACTTTTTGTAGGCCTATTAACGTTTTATTTTATTAACGTATCTTTTTTAACTTAAATAGCCTACTAAAATATTGATTTACAGTCTTATAGGCTTACACACATTACTTTTGTAATTTATGACGGTTGAACACATCATCGAATGGGAGGGGTTTTGAATTGTAAATTAATTGAAACAACACGGTACAACAAGGGAGCGCGGTCCTCTCAGCGCGCGCTGGCACCCACACACCCAAAACCCACATCTTATTTAATGTGTTATTGCCTAGCACGAGAGATTAGTCTCGGTGAAAGCTAGTTTTATTCAACTCCGTCAACCATTGTGCCCTTGGGCGTCAATGACCCTGGCCGTCAATGGTCCACTTCAGCGCTCATTCATCACTGTGGAACATGGATACGTGAAGTGGCAGGTTCTGTTTTCACAGGGGGATGTAGCCGTTGGCTTGGTCAGCACTTGTCGTCCTGTTGTGGGTCACTAACAATGTGTTCATGCCTCACCTATAAATGTCTATTTCTCAATAATCCTGACGTGGTCCATCTCGGAAAATTCTTTGAAGCCAAAAACACCACTGGCATGTGATTAGTCAGACTTTGTCAGACTCAGCAGGCTCTACACATGCATTCACCTGAGACATTCTCAAAAGGAACGCATGAGTAAACAAACAGGCTTTTTCCTTTGGAACGGACCACAAGTATGAATACACAATTTTTTTTTATCTCATAATGCGAATATGTTAGCAATTATACAGTCTGAGAAGAGCAAGCGGCACTGCCTTGACAAAAATATTCGGTTGTTTCTTCACTCATCCGAGTATCTCCATCGGTTTCTGGTAACTAGGATCATCACATGAACATGTTTCGGAGTTTTTTGGATATTTAGAGAGAGTTTTTTGTTTTGTTTTGTCTTCTCTCATTCTATTCAGTTTCCTGTTTGAAGGAGCATGTGTCAAGCCTTGTTTATCCTGTGTGAAACTTGCAGTCATTGTTCTTTGCATGAGTTACAGAAGCTGAATTTGCATTTTGAAGGTGTAAAGCTCACTTGTGAAAAACCTTCTAGGACTTTTATACAGAGAATCAAAAGTAGAAAAGAACGAGATCTAAATGGTCAGCACCCACAAGCTGAGGATTTTAACAAAAACTAAATGCAATTCATTCAGATCCCTTAGACCCGTTTGTAATCAGAACTATCTTGTGGAATTTAAATAGCTATAAAATTTAAATAAGTACAGTTATCATAAAATACATTCATTACAATAAAAAGAGAGAGAAAAAAAGAATAATAATTTGGGATCCCTGACTGAAGGCGTAAGAATGCAATCGATTATTTGGAAATGCAACTGTCAATCAAGAACAGGCACGCCTCCTTTCACCTGCTCACTGCGACTTAAAGGAGACAAAGAACTCGTTCGCGATAACGACGAGAGACATTCCAGTTGATAAGATGTTGCTGTTCTGTCGGACCGTATTTTGTTTGATTTTGTTACTTATATTTGCTCTCAGATATGTTAAGGGAAACTCGGGATATGGTATGTAGCAACTCTGAAACCGCACTTGACAAATAAGGCCTTGATGAAACTGAGGAATCTAAGTAATTTTAGTACACATGAAGATCTGTTTATAATATCAGATGACACTTTTTACAGCTGTTCACCTTGGATTCAGCAACTATAGCTCATTGGACTCAACCCATCAAGAAACTAAGCGTTTACTATGTTCCAAGCCGTGTTTCAGTGAAGGGTAAGAGTCCTTTTTTTCTACTACATTTTATTCACTGGTTACACGTAAAATGTTTTGTCAGGTAACTTAAAATGTGAATAATAAAATAATTAAATATTATAGATCTAAATATGATAACCAAATAGATTTTATTCAACTAAAAATATTGAATGAGGCTGTATAAAAAAAAAATTATAGAAGTCAAAGGTTACATGAACGTTTGACAAAAAATGGAAGTATACAATATAACAGCACAATGCAATTATTTAGTTTTTACAATTAAATTAATTAAAATAATCATGAATGGTTACTACAAAAAATATAATATGCAAATATATAATGATTTTTTTTTGCAAAAAAATTATATGCAAAATTGCATTTTGATCTCGTATTTATTGTAAAGATATTTGCTTGAAATGTATGTGTTGAGCTATGCATCTTTTATTGTTAAACAACACTGAAAGAATATGTGGGCAAAACTATAACCAGAAGTGAGCAATCTTTCACTATATTGTATATCAGTTTAGCACAAAAATATTCCAGAGATTTTCATTTTCACAATTTATGTAGTTCAGACCAGAATTGTTTTCTCAGAATCATTTATTGAATGAATGTCAGCATCTGAGTACTATCATACTATTTTGATTGTGAGTTTGACTCACTCATTGATTCAATACCTGCAGGTAAGTTTCTGTGTTTTAGTGTTTTATATTGAGAAGCTTGTCTGGTTTTTATTTGCCTACAGATGCTTCTCTTCTGAGTTTGTCCCTTATGGGAATGAGACGGGCTGGTTGGCAGTGCACAGCAGCAGAGGGCCTTCTGTTCATGATGCCAGTGCAGCTGCTTTGACTGACAGGGTGCAGATTGGAAAGCCCCTCCTCCTGGAAGTCTCAGGTTATTGTCAGCCTTGCCATAGCAACCCTGGTGCAATTCAATTGTGCTTTTAATTAAATTTATTTTAATTGAATTGGACACATCTTAAGTAAAAATACAATCTCAAATATTCATCTAAGCAATGCAATGTAACCCATTTTATTATATTTCCAGGCATACCAAATCTGAGCAAAGAAAACATTTCCATGGTTTTCATTACATTTAGTGGGACCTCTGATCCTCAGGGCTTGCATGATGTGTCTTTTATGGCCAACAGCTACTTCACCTGCTACATAGATGCAATATTACCTACTGCTGGATTGTACCATTTAAGTATGTTTACTGGACAGTGCTAAAAATATGGGAAGAATGGAACAGAATAAGCTTTTGACACCATATGTCTTTGTATTTTTAGATGTGACCATGACAAACAGTATCTACACTCATTCTACCAGCTGGCAGATTAGAGCATGTCCCTCTGGGACTGAGTACTTGAATCTCATGTTGTTCAAGAAAGATCGGTATATCCCATCCTGTGCCCCTCTGCCCATAGATACAGAGGACGAGCAGCAGGATAAAGCCTCAGCCAAATCCACAGACAGTCACAAGCAAGGTGTGAGGTCTATTCATAAAGAAAATCTACTTTTTCAAATCAACATTATTTTATAATTTTCTGCTTTGTATGTGTGATGTGTTTTCCAGCTGTCTGGATTTTTTCTGATAAACGGGCATATGCAACACAGACCGACATCACATTTGTAGCAGTAACAGAAGCACCTGATCCTCTATACTTTCATTGGAGATTTGGGGATGGACCTGAAATTAAAACAACATCCAGAATCTTCAAAAAGAGATATCGCCTCCCAGACAAGTGATTTTTATTCATCATTTTTAGTTACAAAAAAACATATTTCATACAGATTTTACTGAATCAGTACTTGTCATTTGTACATTTGATTTATTTACCTATCTGTCTTTGCAGATACAATGTCACTGTCAGTGTGTCTAATGGCCTCACGTCCATCAGCTCAGATGTTTATGCTGTTGTGATTCAGAGAGCTGTGCAGCCCAACAGGCTTCTCTACAGTCCCTCAGTTTTATCAAACCGCTCTGTAAACTTCACCTGCCGGATCAGCTCAGGAACTGATGTCTCTTATCTTTGGAATTTTGGGGATGGAACAGAGCGAGGCGGATCAAGCACTGAACATCATGTCTTTAACAGGTAGAAATTGTATCCTCCTGGCTTCCCTTTCAGTGTATACATGTTTTTGAAAGAAGTCTATATGCTCACCAAGGCTGCATTTATTTAATCAAAAACATTAAAGACGGTATTACTATATAATATTATTACAATTTAAAATAAGTGTTTTCTATTTTAATATATTTTAAAATGTAATTTATGTGATGCAAAGCTGAATTTTCAGCACTATTACTCCAGTCTTCAGTGTCACATGATCCTTCAGAAATCATTCTAATATGCTGATTTGCTGCTCAAGAAACATTTTTTATTATCATTGTTGAAAACAGTTGTGGTGCTTAATATTTTTGTGGAAACGGTGATACATTTTTTAGCATTCTTTGATGAATAGAAAGTTCAAAAGAAAAAAAATTATTTGAATTATAAATATTTTGTAATGTTAATTGTTTGAAGTCATTATCCCATATTTTTTTTCTCTTATTAATTATATTTTTTATTTGTTTTAAAATTGTTGTCACAATTGTTGGTTATTCATGCCATTGAATTTTTCTAAAAAAAATATATATATATTTATTGTAAATGTGAATATTTTTTATTTTTCTATAGAACTGGAGAGTACATATTAGAGGTTATTATGTCCAACCTGGTAAGCTCAGCCTCTTTAACAGGGCACATCTTTGTTGTTGAAGAATCCTGTCAGCCTCCTCCGGTGAAAAACATGGGTCCAAATAAAATACAGGTACAAGTTCTCTATATTCCACAATTAGACAAATACAGTCAAACCAAAATGTATTCAAACACCTTGAACATTTCATTCATTTCATTCAGTTTATTCACTATAGTTTAAAAAAATGGTAATAAAATATGACAAGATCTCAAAGTTGAACTGTGTCAGATAAAAATGTTGTCAGATAACACTTAAGCAAAACATGGTCAGGTCAAAGTGTCTGAATAATTTTGGGTATAATGTGTCACAGTTTACTTTATTTTGCTATCCTCACTTACATACATAAACGATAGTGTCCTGCACCCACTAGTAAAAATATACCAAAAATATAAAAAATGTCTGAATAATTTTTGGTTTGACTGTATACTCTTAACATTTACACTAGGAGAGATCAATAACACTGCCAGTGAAAAGTTTGGAATAATTAAGATTTTTTCCTCACCAAGGCTGCATTTAAAAAAAATCACAAATACAGTAAAAACAGTAATATTGTGAAATATTATTACAGTTTAAAATATCTGTTTTCTATTAAAATGTTTTAAAATCTAATTTATTCCTCTGATGGCAAAGCTGTATTTTCCTCATCATTACTCCAGTCTTCAGTGTCACATGATCCTTCAGAAATCATTCTGATATGCTGATTTGCTGCTCAAGAAACATTTCTTATTATTATCATCAGTTTTTGCTCCTTAATATTTTTGTGGAAACCTATGATATACTGCCATTCATTATATTTTCTATTCATCAAATCCAGTTTTCAACATGGATAATAAGAACCATTCATTATGATTAAACACCAACAATTAATAATAATTGAGCATATTAGAATGATTTCTGAAGGATCATGTGACACTGAAGACTGGAGTGATGATGCTGGAAGTTCAGCTTTGCCATCACAGGAAAAATTATAAAATAAATTGAAAACACATATTTAAAATTGTAATAATATTTCACAATATTACTGTTTTACTGTATTTTTGTCATGAAATGAATGCAACCTTGGTGAGCATTTTTCAAAAATCTTAATTATTCAAAACTTTTGACTGGCAGTGTATACTAAATAGATTTTGCTTGCATGCTTTCAGGTGTGGCGGTATCAAAATGTCCATCTTGCTGTGACGTTTGAGGCTCAGATTCAGTGTAATGTCTCCAGAGGTCTCCTGTATAGATGGACTATATATGACATGAGCGGACGACCTCTGCTCCTCCCACACATAGACACGGGACGGCAGTATATTGATCTTCCAAAATACCTCCTTCATTACGGAACATATAAAGCTATTGCAAAGGTAATGTCCTTTTATCACTTTTCTGTTTGACATAGGACTTCATATTCTACACTAAAAATTTTTTAAAAGTACTTGATATGGTATCATTTAAATAACTGATAGAATTTGAGTATATTCAAAATAAATTTATATGTATGGGGTCGATATGATTTTTAAAATGGTTTTTGAAAGAAATCTCTTATGCTCGCCATGCAATTATTTGATCAGAAATACAGTCTAAACGGAAATATTATTACAATTTAAAGATAACTTTTGTTTTAATATATATTAAAATGTAGTTAATTCCTTTGATGGCACAGCTGAGTTTTCTGCATCATTACTCCAGTCTTCAGTGTCACATGATCCTTCAGAAATCATTCTAATATGCTGATTTGCTGCTTATTATTATTAATGTTGAAAACAGTTGTGCTGCTTGAGATAACTGCCTTATTTAAGCCTAAATCATCTATATTTTAATGAATGTATTAACATGAGGAAATGCTAATAAAGAGTTTTTGTCATCACATAGGTCCAGGTATCCGGTAATGTGGTGTACAGCAACTACAGTGTTTTAATTGAAGTGATGCGCAGTCATCCTGTCAGTGTCATCAGTGAAGCCACAAATATGTTCATTAGTCGTCAGAGCGGCATCATTGTTACTCTGGATGGGCGAAAATCACATGACCCAGATTACCCCAATAATACTATAAGGTACGTGACAGTGTTTGTTTATTGATTATTGATCATTTTGGCATAAATCACATCTGAAATGTTCGTTTCTGTTTTAGATACAGCTGGTCATGCAGGCCAGTAAACACAGAAGAGAGCAGCTGTTTCAGCATGAACATCGTGACCACTTCAGCAGTACTTACATTTCCCGCTCTTGCCTTAAAACCTGACTTTGACCTGCTTAAATTCACTCTCACTGTGTACAGTGGCCATCAGTCTTCTTCATCTGAGATGTTCATCACTGTAACATCAAAACGTGTCAGGTGGGATTTAAAAAAAGATGACAAAAATACACATGCAATGAATGCAATATAGTAGTGTTGTATATATGTAATGAATCATATATTTTTTTAATTCTCGGCAGTAACATTCATATGTCTTGTAAAGATTGTGGAGAAAATTCAGTGAACTGGAATGAGCAGTTTTCTGTCTCTGCTCTCTGTGATGATTGTGGTTTCAATGCAAAAAATGTCACCTATTACTGGAAACTTTACCTTGTTAATGCCTCAAGCAAAGCTGTTTCAGAGAGTAAGTACAGTCATTCAGATCTAATATTTACCAAGTTTGTGTCTTTAATAAATTTGAAATGAATTGCTCTTGCTCTTTCTTTCAGTTCCGTTCTGCAGTAGTATGGATCTAGGTTTACCCTCTAAAATGGAGGAGAGCTTACATTTCTCCCAGCCTGCTGTGACACCCTACACTCCAGCCCATTTTACTGATCCCTCCGTTCCAGATATAGGGCTGTCGCTGGCTCCTTATCTTTTATCTAAAGATACTGACCTTACAGCCCCAGTTACACAAGATACTGTGACTTCAGTGATGCATACGAAACACCATAACATTAATGTACACACGCTAATTGAAAGTCCCAGCACAAACAACATGCACCACCGTGCAGCATTTCCAACTATCATACCTTCCTTCCCTGGGGAAACAGAGTCGTCTGGGGGTCAGTGGGAGTATCATGGGTCTTCACCAGCCCGAGATAAGGTGTCATTGACTGATGTGATCTCAGGTACGGTACTGTGGTGAAAATGATCGTAACCGTGTCAGAATCATGTCATATAATGAACTATGTAAAAGTTTTAAAACTTGAAATAGGTTCCCTATTATAATAAAGCTTTTGTTTTATGCCTTGAAACAAAATAAGCTCTGCAAAATGAGATTAGACGCCCTCTGGTGGTAGATTGTTTTTGGATAATCAGCATTTAACAATCACTTTTACAATAAGAAGAGCTCAGCCAAGGCAAAAGGCAATTTATAGAGGGGGAAAAAAAACATACTATTTAATAGATCAGTTATCTAACTCAAGGAGATCATTGTGGCAACATAATAATAATAATAATAAGCATACAATTTATTATTAGAAGAAGTAGTAGTAGTAGTAGTAGTAGTAGTAGTAATTACAATAAATAATAATAATAATAATTATTATTATTATTATATATTAATAATAATGTTATAGCAGTAAACCGTAATGATAATATACTAACTTTGTGAACTACATTTGCAGACTTGCATACTGAGGTTCACACAGACATTTACGAGACAATATCAGGTGATCGTCCCTCCCTACCAGGTATTTTACTCCTAAATAAAGAAACCTCTGGACTTTACATGCTGAAATTAGAAATTGTGTTTTTATTGAACAGTACTGTGTAATCTGCATGATGCTCATATGATATTTTTGGTTCCGTTTAGAGTATGATTACTATAATTTTGGCATTGAAGAGGCTGATCCTGGTGTTCCTGTCGGCAGACCTACAGGTATGTTTTTTTTTTTTTTTTTGTGCTCTTCATCAAATGAGCAATAATGTTTTTTAATTGTTGTAGTGTGTTTAACTGTGTCTTGTGTGTGGTCCTGGTATTCCCTATGTCCAAATGTCCCCATAGTAATACCAGTAAATTTTGACCTTATGGGGACATTTTTTATAAAGCTTATAAATCATACAGAATGATCTTTGTTTTGAAAATCTAAAATAGCAGAAAGTTTTATGTGATAGGAAGGTTTAGGGTTATACAGTTTATACAGTAAATAACCATTATGTCTATGGAATGTCCCCATAAAACATGGAAAACCCAAAGTGTATGTGTGTGTGTAAGGGACCATTTCAATGGGATTTAATTGGAATGAAGGATCATTCCCTCACTCTTATGACAATGAGGGTGATAATCTGGTGGACCCCAACCTGCTTGGGCCGGCAATTTCTGAGCAGACCCTGCTGGATCTGGACAGACAGCTCATTCATCAGTCTGTGTTTGAGTCTTACACTCTCACAGGTAAGTGAAAGCACTCACAGCGCTTATTATAAGGACAAGAGACCTTCTGAATTACATAAACATTCCCACACTCTAAAAAATGCTGGGTTGTTTCAATCCAAATTTGGGTCAAAAATGGACCCAATTCTTGTGTTAAATTTATAAATTAAGTTTTTATCCCAACAGTTGGGTTTGTCCATATTTGATCCAAATTTGGGTTGAAACAACCCAGCATTTTTTAGAGTGAATAAAATTAAGTCAACATGACTCATTTTACATATGGATTGTAAAAAGAACCTTTGGTTGTCTCTGTCTTTTTTTCCCTTTAGGATTATCTTCTTCGGTTGTCACATTTAAACCCTTCATGCTTAAACCAAAGAGTCTTTATTTGCTTGAAGTGTCTGCAAGTGAGTTTTGGAAATTCATAATGAAGATTCCTATTACAAATGAACATTAAACAGACAAACAACTGAATAAATAATGCATTAAATGTTTGTATTTCTTTTGGCCAAATGCTATTTGCATAATTTCACTCCTGTTTTTCTCACCTTGTCAGGTTCTGAGGAGCGGCTACAAGGGAAAAGCCAGCTGTTTTTCCACACACAAGCTGTTCCGGAGGGAATGAGCTGCCAAGTGCAGCCCAACACAGGCTCTGAAATCCACACTCATTTCAGCGTCTTCTGCTCCTCTGGAAAAGAGGTCTATGTTTTTCCACTCCTTTCAACATATTCATATTTTGCATTGTTAAGAACAGTGTAATATTCAACATAATTTTTTTCTGTGATCTGATCTTGATGTAATTGTGTTTCTGTGATCAGGATCTCTTGTATGAGTACAGTTTCAGTGTGGGAAACACTGAGAGGAAACTCCTTTACAAAGGCAGGGATTTCCAACATTACTTTAGTCTTCCTAGTGGAGATTCTAATGACGATTACAAAGGTACAAATAATCCATAATAAAGGTCATTTCACATTTACATTATTATGATCTCACACAAATCAGCCACATCTTACCTATTCTCATTCTCTTTTTTTTCACAGTCACAGTCTATATTGAAATAAAGAACCGATTTGGAGCAGTGACCAAACCATGTCCTGTGACAGTGACTGTTCATCCAAGCTTTCAGAGAAACTCATCCTCCCAGCCCAGCCCTGATCAAGAATTGTGCGGACACAAAAATTACTTAATTAATTCTCACATCTTTATCTGACGTATTAGCATTTTAAATGACCTTTGTTCCTTCTTCTAGGTACATGTATGGAATAGGTAACCTAACCGGTCTGAGTAAGATTGGAAGCAACAGAGACATCATCAACTATATCTCTCTTTTGACCACGGTGCTGAACCGCTTGAGTCTGGAGCCGGAGTCTTCTGTCGAGCTTCTGACTCTGACACGCGCTTCCCTCATTTCAGTGGCCTGTCAGCTGTCCATCACTGACAAGGTCTCTTAACAAGACAAAGATTCTGTAACTGACATTTGCAAAAAAAAAAAAAAAAAAAAGATTCTATATTTAACTCTATGTTCTTGTTTTTTAGGGAGATTTATTTGATATAATTTACAGGCTTACTGATTTGATAAAAATCTCTAGTCAAGTGAGTATAACCCAAGCTTGGATTTAATTTCAGTTTTCTTTATAATGTTTTATACACTTTGCTAATTATTTAATATCTGATTTAGGTGACATTTCACAGTGCCAGAGAAGTAATCCAGCATGTTCACAACATCCCATCCCGCTTACATGAGTCCAAGCCTCCAGCAGGCCATATATTGGACATTGGGATGGTGAATGCATTGGTATCTCTCCTGTCTGGTGTGTTGGAGGCTCCAGTGCTTTCTTCAAGACCAGGACACCAACTCATAAACAAAGTGCTTTACACCATCACTAATTTAGTACTGGTAAGAGAGGCATTCCTGATGCAATGTTGATGTGTTAGTTTTCAAAATGACATGACATTAAAGGGTTTGTTCACCCAAAAATGAAAATTCTGTCATTAATTACTCTCCCTCATGTTGTTCCAAAACCATAAGGCTTTCGTTCAACTTCGGAACACAAATGAAGATCTTTTTGATGAAATCTGAGAGCTTTCTGTCCCTCCATAGACTGCCTTCACAACTAACACTTTGATGCTTCAAAAAGTTCATAAAGAGATTTTAAAACTAATCCATATGAATTGAGCGGTTTAGTCCAAAATTTCTGAAGAGACCCAATTGCTTTATATGATGAACAGATTTAATTTAGGCTTTTATTCGCATATAAACATTGATCAGAACATAGGGGTTCAAACAAACCTGAATGACACACAAGAACAAACCTCTTCCTCTTCCAGAAGCTCAAACATGCTGCGTAACACACGAGAACGAACCTCATTGGTTCTTGTTCGCGTCAAGCAAACTTGAGCTTCTGTTTACCATAACTGATGTGTGACTTGATGAATGTTTACATGTGAATATCACCTAAATTAAATCTGTTCATCACATAAAGCGATTGTGTCTCTTCAGAAAATTTGGACTAAACCGCTCAATTCATACGGATCAGTTTTACAATTTATGAACTTTTTGAAGTGTCAAAAGTTTCAGTTGCGTAGCTGTCAATGGAGGGACATAAAGCTCTCAGGTTTAATCAAAAAGATCTTTTTTTGCGTTCCGAAGATGAACGAAGGTCTTACGGGTTTGGAACGACAAGAGGGTGAGTAATTAATGACAGAATTTTCATTTTTGGGTGAAGTATTCCTTTAACATGTACTGCTGATGATTTTTTCTGTTTGAAAAGTTGAAAAGCAGCAGAAAATTTTAATGAACTCCCAACTAAAAGGGAACGTTCTCAGAACTTTGGCTAAGGTTCTGGCAACATTCTCTGAAAGTTATGAACAAACGATCTTTCTGATTTTAATAGGATGTTTCTTCAGAGTTATCTGGTCTTTAATAATATTCTCAATTACTTGACACAAAAACATTATGTATACATCATACATGGAATGTTTTTTCTGAAACATTTTAGTTGGACGTCTGTAAGACATTTTTTAAATGTTTCTACATGCTTCAGAGTGTTCAGAGAACATTCAAAAGTAAAGTTCCCATAATGTATGCAAAATTATAAAATGGAACGTTTTCGTAAAGGGTTAGTTCACCCAAAAATGAAAATTCTGTCATTTATTATTCACCCTCATGCCGTTCCACACCAATAAGACCTTCGTTAATCTTCATAACACAAATTTATATATTTTTGTTGATATCCGATGGCTCAGTGAAGCCTCCATAGGGAGCAATGAAATTTCCTCTCTCAAGATCAATAAAGGTACTAAAAACATATTTAAATCAGTTCATGTGAGTACAGTGGTTCAATATTAATATTATAAAGCGACAAGAATATTTTTGGAGTGCCAAAAAAACAAAATAACGATTTATTTAGTGATGGCCAATTTCAAAACACTGCTTCAGGAAGCATCGGAGCATAAATGAATCAGTGTGTCGAATCATAATTCAGATCGCGTGTTAAACTGCCAACGGCTGAAATCACGTGACTTTGGCGCTCCAAACAGCAGATTCGATACATTTATGCTTCGATGCTTCCTGAAGCAGTGTTTTGAAATCGTCCATCACTAAATAAATCGTTATTTAGTTTTTTTTTAGCGCTCCAAAAATATTCTCGTCGCTTTATAATATTAATATTGAACCACTGTACTCAAGTGAACCGATTTAAATATGTTTTTAGTACCTTTATGGATCTTGAGAGAGGAAGTGTCCATTGCTCCCTATGGAGGCCTCATGGAGCTATCAGATTTCAACTAAAATATCTTAATTTGTGTTCAGAAGATTAACGAAGGTCTTACGGGTGTGGAACGGCATGAAGGTAAGTAATAAATGACAGAATTTTCATTTTTGGTTGAACTAATCCTTTTAAGTTCTCATAACCCAAAAATAAAAAAAATAAAAATACATTTAACACATAAAAAAAATGGAATGTTTTCATAACTTAATGGAAACATTCTTAGAACGTATTTTTGTTAGCTGGTTTAAGTCCTTTGAAATGTCCAGATCGAGATGCATCTTCTAACTTGTTTAATCTACCATGTGATCAATTCATTTTATCCCATTATTATAGCTCTGTCTGTGTTGTAAACTGCAATGTCTCATTTAATCACTGTAGATTTGAATGTAATATTTAGTCTGATTTTCATGGTCACTGTGGGATAAACAGATCTCTTCTGAGATTCTTTGATATTAACCTTGTTCATTTTGTTTGCAGGAGTGTATGCTATCCAGCAATGTCTTGCAGTACAATGTGAACACTACTTTTATGGAAGTATTAGCATGGAAGAATGGCCAGTCTTATTCTATGGTGAAAACATTTGGCCTCACTACGTTCCACCTCACTGATTTCCTCGATATGCAATTTCAGCAATGGAGCAGCGATAGCAAGCACAAGCCATGCATCATTACCTGGCTCACAGTGCACAGGCAGAGCCCATACCGCTGGTCCAGAGCCATGCAGGTACACTATAAATGCATAGCTGAATTTGAGAAAGAAGCAAATTACACTCTAATTGAATGTGATGTTACAGTTCAGTGGAGGGACGGCAGACATTCGGCTCTACAACTGCACCACTAGGAAGGAAATCAAAGTCCAACATCTATCCACACCAGTTACCATTGAATTTCTGAGAAAAGAGGAGACAAAAGTAGTTTTTTTTTTACTGCTTGATCACAAATAGCTTTCCTCCATATTTGGTCACCCTGATTTGTTTTTTATGCTTGTTCCAGCAGAGCGGACATACAAAGTTCACTCTTCTGCGCAGTCAGGTGAACAGTCACCAGTTCAACATCACGTCACAGACCCTTCAGAGAGCCTTTCAGATCACTGTGCAGTTTAACAGGCCAGCTGAACGCCCCTTTCCCATACTGCTGCTGCTTAGGTGATGACATTGCTGCATTTCAGTGTCTTCAGTCTTCTTGTCAACCATTATGTTAAATATAACATCTGTTCACAGGATGTACGAGCAGCCGACACCTAATAAGTACAACGAACAGAAAATATATCACTGGAAAGGACAGACAGCTCACATCTTCCTCCCTCAATCCTATTTACATGGTTTGGTTAAACTTTTTATTCCATACATTATTGTATTTGGCACAAAATAGACAAAAATATTTGAAGATATAAAAATGAAATGTAGTTTTTTTAAATATATAGATTAATTATAAATGTGAAATTGTCTGCCATTATTAGTATTATATATAATACAAACATTATATATATATATATATATATATATAACATTATATATTTATAACATTATAAAATATATATAATGTATATATATATATATTTACATTTATTATTATTAGTATTATATATATATATATATATATATATATATATATATAATACTATAATATATATATATTATATTCTATTTAATGTTTTAAAATGTGTATTTTTTTATAATGAAATGTACAAAAGTGTATAGAATCATTATAAATTTTAAAATTTTTAACAGTTTTTTTTTACCTGAATATTGAATTTTGATCTTCATTGTGTTATATTTTAGGGAAATGTCCGTAAAATTACTGGATAATGTCCTGTTATTTTTTTGCCAGTACATTATCTGTTTTTTTACAGATTTTACAGACGTTTTTTTACGTATTTATTTTTTTACAGTTTTTTTTTTTTTTGTAGATATGTTTATCATTATCCTTTTATAATATATATATATATATATATATATATATATATATATATATATATATATATATATATATATATATATTTTTTTTTACTAATTAAATATTAATATTTATATTTAATTTTTTTGGGGTTTTCTTACATTTCATTTTTGTATCTTTTTCATTATGATTTTTTTTTCTTTATCTCCAGCTACTGGTGCTGTTTACCTGATGCTTCTCAATGCAGACTATAATAAAAGCCCCAGCAACAAGTACATTGCCAGAGCTGTGAACTACACGCTTAGCATTGAGTCTGTGGAGTGTCTTTCTTGGGATGGTGTGAAAGAGTGGAAGCCCAGGGGCTGTTTTTCTCATGGTGGTGTTTCTCCAGACAAGATCTACTGCAGGTATGGATTATACAATAAATGCTCCATCTAGTGGTAAGACAAAAAATAAATTTTCATGTATTTTGATATGTATAGTACCTGAAATGTTGTAGTAATGGCTTCAAATGGTCTTGCAAATACCTTTGTAACGAATAGGTTACAAATTAATTTTTAATAATGTTCAAAAAAAATATTAATTATTGTGTCAATCATTTGCTCTGTAGGCCAATATTATGTGGGCACATGCACTAATAAAAAACAACTAAAAATGTGTCTGATGATCCTTTTTTTTCAGTTGCAGCCACCTGGCATCATTTGCAGTATCGCATGAGAACATCATAAGCAGCTTCAACTCGGCAGATGTTTCACAATTTATCCAGTACACCTGCAATGCCTCTCTCTAAAGTTATCAGATCTGAATATGGTTGCTTTTTAACTTACACTTACAGATATTCTCATCTTGTCTTGCAGCTCCAAAACTAACTACATACTGATCATTTTGTCAGTAATATTCCTGGCTGTATATGTGGTGGTGTTGGTCTTCTGTAGGAAGGCTGATGTTTCCATACAGAAAACTACAGGCTCATTCCTGCTTCCAGAAAACAATCCCTCAGACAGATTCCTCTATGCTGTCACTATAGATACAGGCTTTAGATCTAGAACCAGAATGACAGCAAAGGTATTAATCATTGTGTGACCATCGCTGCATACACTGTGTGAATACATATTGTAAGTTGCATGCGTTATATACGTTACAGTCCATTTTGGAATCTTTATTTGTAAAATGTTTCAGGTTCACATTGTTCTATATGGAGATGATGGTGTCTCTCAAACCAGGGAACTCAGCAGCTCTGACTCCAAACTCTTTACATGCAACTCAAGGAACACTTTTATTCTGAGGTAAATGCCCATTCCGCACATATATTGAGACAGTACAGCCAACCATTCATTTAAACCTAATGTGATTGTCTAATTTGTTACATTTTTGTTACATCCTAATTTCTCATTATTCAGCTCCCCAGAGAGTCTGGGTCGAGTATTGAAGATGCACCTTTGGCATGATAATGGAGGTTCATCTCCCAGCTGGTACCTGAGCCACGTGGTGGTAAAAGACCTGGTGCAGGGGTCCAGCTGGTTCTTCCTGGGCCAGTGTTGGCTGGCAGTGGATGAGGGAGATGGAAGGGTGGAGAGGAGTTTAGCTGCTTCTGAATGCGGCCTGACATTTAAACAGGTAACCCCATGTTGTTATTGATGTACATCTAGTTAAAGGTGCCCTTGAATGAAAAATTGAATTTATCTTGGCATAGTCAAATAACAAGAGTTCAGTACATGGAAATGACTTACAGTGAGTCTCAAACTCGATTGTTTCCTCCTTCTTATATAAATCTCATTTGTTTAAAAGACCTCCGAAGAACAGGCGAATCTCAACATAACACCGACTGTGATGTAACAGTCGAGGGGTACGCCCCCAATATTTGCATATGCCAGCCCATGTTCCCAACATTATGAAAGACATTAGACAAGGGCAGCCAGTATTAACATCTGGATCTGCACAGGTTAAACAACAGACTAGGTAAGCAAGCAAGAACAGTAGCGAAAAATGGCAGATGGAGCGATAATAACTGTCATGATCCATGATATTTTTAGTGATATTTGTAAATTGTCTTTCTAAATGTTTCGTTAGCATGTTGCTAATGTTCTGTTAAATGTGGTTAAAGTTACCATCGTTTCTTACTGTATTCACAGAGACAAGAGCCGTCGCCATTTTCATTATTAATAACTTGCAGTCTATATAATACATAAACACAACTTCATTCTTTATAAATCTCTCCAACAGTGTAGCATTAGCTGTTAGCCACGGAGCATAGCCTCAAATTCATTCAAAATCAAATGTAAACAATATAACAGTAAACAATACTCACATAATCCGATGCATGCATGACAAACACTTTGTAAAGATCCATTTGAGGGTTATATTAGCTGTGTAAACTTTGTTTATGCACTGTTCAAGGCAAGCGCGAGCTCCGTGGGCGTGGAGCACGAGAATTAAAGGGCCAGTAGCCCTGAATCGGCTCATTTATAATGATGCCCCAAAATAGGCAGTTAAAAAAATTAATAAAAAAAAATCTATGGGGTATTTTGAGCTGAAACTTCACAGACACATTCAGGGGACACCTTAGACTTATATTACACCTTTTTTTTAAAAAAAGTTCTAGGGCACCTTTAAATATGGCTGTATAGATTTATTTGTGTCTGTGCAGTGTTCTTATAAAAGGATTGTCCACCCAAAAATGAACATTCTGCTATAATTTACTCACCCTCATGTCATACCAAACCTGAATGACTTTCTTTCTTCTGCAGAACACAAAAGAAGATATTTTGAAAAATGCTGAATATTTCGATTCCCATTTACATCCATTGTATTTTTGTTCATATAATAGAAGTCATTGGGATCAGAAACCAACATTCTTCAAAATATCTTTGTGTTCAGCAAAAGAAAGAAAGTCATACAGGTTTAGTATGACATTTTATTAATGATTTTCATTTTCAGGTAGACTGTCCCTTTAAGTCAAAGACATCTAGGTCTATTTAATTTGACAGCAGCATTTATATTTAAATACATTAAATTATTTAAATAACACTCTTTAAAATGTTTTCGTCTTTGCTACAACATGTTTGTTCACCAATATAATAATCATTCCTCTCATTTTTACATGAATAATTTCAGCTTGATTTTGGCATTATTTAAAGTTTGAAACTTTAAGGCAGCAATTATACTTGAAGTTTAAAATTTTACATTTAAAATTTTTGGCACAATACAAAAACAAGATTAATTGTCATATGCTTACAATGAATATATTGTTTTTTTCTTTGAATAAGTCTGTTATTCAATCTAACAAAAAAATCTTGTGTTTTTCCTCTATGTATCTGAGAAAGTTTCTATATTTGAGACTCACAGAATACCTGGAAGACTTTCACCCGTGGCTGTCAGTGTACAGCCGTCCGTCTTTCAGCTCTCACACACACACTCAGCGTTGGAGTGTGTGTCTGCTGCTTCTGCAGGGCTACATGTGTGTCAGTGCAGTGCTCATAAATCTTTTGGAAGAACAGGTGTTCAACACAGAAATCAATACATGTCAACAAATATGTTTCATTTTCATTTCCCCAATATTGAGACATGTCTTTATTCTGTACACCAATGGGCAGTGCTTTTTAGAGATGGGCCTTATTGATGTTTCACCGGTTTCCATGGTAACAGGCCTGTGCGGTGCTCTTGCTGTGATGCCGGTGGGGGGTCTGGTGTCCCTGTTGTTCCGTGTCAGCAAGGTCAGAATTCCCAGGCTGCCTGAAATTGTCCCTCAGTTTCTTCTTGCCACACAGTTAAATTTTGAATCTACTGGGTGCATTAATTCAGACAACTCTATTTATTATGTATGATATATACATATTTAGTTGTTTTTTTCATATGCTACTGATTTTTAGACCACGTCCCGTAGTGTGTCTGGAGACCAGTATAAGGTCAAGGTGCCTGATGTCTACTCTGTAGAAGGTATGTTATCATGTGTAACTCCACTCATTATTCAAAATAGTTTTATGCAAAACACTTTCTATTGGTTTGTCTGTTTCACAGATCACCATGATGCACTTCTAATGAATGATTGTACATTTGAATCATATCTGCCCTGGAATACAGTTTCCCACTGGACTCAAAGCTCTTGGAAAAAAGAGTATAAGGTACAATGTACAGATCAATTAAATATGCTTATGTTATGCTTTATATGCTGAGCTGAATATGCTTACACTTAAATTATATTAGTCTACATTACTAAAGAAAAAGCAAACGGTGTGTCCAGCAGTACGGTACTCAGGATTGGAAAACCTCAGATTCAATGTCTACGTCAAAACTTCAGGAGGATCCTGACACCATCTTAGAGACTGTGGAAGATTTAATGTGTGACGTCAACAACAGATCACATGACAAATGCAAATGGAATAAGACTGATTTCAAATCGCACACCTCTGCAGGTTTTGAATTCATTAGAAAAAAAATTAAGTATATAACATAATATTTTACTATACTATACTATATGTATATTTTTAATAAATTATCATTATTTAACAAATATATTTTAATTTTTAGATAGTTCTTATATAGTTTTTAAATAAAGTTTGGGGTCAGTAAGGTTAGTTTTGAAAGAAAAAGACCATTATAAAGACATTTATAATGTTTTCAAAATAAATGTTGTTTTAAAGAGAGTTTAACAAAAATATTAAGCAGCACAACTGTTTTCAACATTGATAATAAAAAGAAATGTTTATTAAGCAGCAAATCAGCATATTAGAATGATTTCTGAAGGATCATGTGACACCGAAGACTAAAGTAATGATGCTGAAAATTCAGCATTATATATCACATGAATAAATTACATTTTAAAATATATTAAAATAGAAAATGGCTATTTTAAATTGTAATAATATTTCATAGTTTTTACTGTATTTTTGATCAAATAAATGCGACCTTGGTGATCATAAGAGACTTCTTTCATTAAAAAAATCTTACCAACCCCAAACTTTCAAACAGTACTGTATGAGACTCAAGAATATTTTTTATCCTTTATGCTATTCTGTTTTTTTTTTGTACACTGACATCCTAGAGAAGCGGCAGGTTTGTGATGGTAGAATCCAAAATCTTCAATCCTGGTGTTATTACGTGGGCTGGACCCTGTGCTTGACTCTCACTCTTACATGCGTCCTCATCACGGGAACTCTTGGAGTAAAGTGGGTGATCCTTTGTTAGTACTATATTCTGTTGGAGCTTAAATATTACTTGAAAAGTGTATGTGTCACAATATTTGTTTCCCGAATATATGAAAATTAGCATTTAAATTTGTTACCCTACAGGTTCAGCAAAACAAAGACTCTTCTGTGGACTCATTCGGTCTTCTTTTCTCTTGTCTGCTGTGGCTTTGTACTGCATCCAGCAATGGTAAATCATCTTGATCTCTCACACTCTGTGCAGGGTAGCTGTGCATGGATTCAATTTAATATTTGGCCCTCGTTCTGTTTTTGGATCTTAAAATCTATATAAATTTAAACCTGTTTTAAATTTTTATTTCCTCATACAGATACTCATAGTTACTGTCACAGTGTCTCTGCTACATCGAAAGAGGCCGAACTGGTTCCACGGTCTAAGTGTAAACGAGACTGTCACTGAGTTATTGAAACACGGGGGCCGAAAAAATGAGAATGTCTTTGTTAGCAAATTCCTGCAGTCCCATTTTGAAAAGGTAAAATCATGTAAACATGATTCTATCATACTGTTAGACACAAGAGAACTTTAGATTGGATAATTATCAAGTTTGCAACTACTCTGCATTATGTTTGATGAGCAGGTGCTCGCTGCCCGTCAGAGAGCCAGGTATCTGCGTCTAGTGCGGCCACCGAATTCAAGAGAGCTGAAGTGTGTGAGACGCCAGATCAAGAAACAGACTCTCCTTTACAAAACTACAAGGTCTTGCTATTTGATCAACCTCAACTCTTAATTTTTTACCTTCGAACCTCAAAAATACACTTTTGCTTCAACAGGGATTTGATGTTACATCTAATCATGCTGTCGATGATTCTATTTGTGACTTATGGAAAGTCTGCCAATGACTACAAGTACCATTTGAATCAGGCTATCAAAGCTCATTTCACAAAGTAAATACAGATGTTCTCACATAGCCACATTACTTGAAATTATATATTACTGAGTGCTAACAATAAAAGTGCTAATGTTGTTTTCATATAAACAGGAGTCCACAAAATTCATTTCACGCCATCCAAAAACTTGACGATTGGTGGAAATGGACAACAACCACTTTCCTAGAGAGACTATATGACAATGCCAACTGCCATGATAAAGGAATAGAAAATGAAGTACATTTTTAATGATTTATTTGACATATGTTGCTATTTAAAACAGGATTTAAGTGGCTTTACAAAAAGTACCGCTAACTATGTGTTGCTTTAACAGACAGGAGATTTCACAGCTTATTCTCTTATTGGGAGTCCAGTCATTAGAAAGATCAAGAGCACATACAACTCATCATGCCAGGTAAATCACCAACGCTGACTGTTTCACAGTAAAAAATTATTCCTTAAATGTGAAAACTCATTAGATGCATAAACAATTTTTTTTTTTTTTTTTTTGCAGATCAAAAGTTTGAATTTTGAAGTTTGAGGGTTTTTATGATTTTGAAAGAAGTCACTTAAAGGTTGCATTTATTTGATGATATTGTGAAATATTATTACAATTTAAAAGAACAGTTTTCTATTTGAACATATTATTTAATTCATGTTTTGGCAAAGCTAAATTTTCAGCATCATTATGCCAGTCTTCAGTGTCACATGATCCTTCAGAAATCTTCAATTTAATCCATCACAGGAATAAAATACATTTTAAAATATATTCAGAAAAGAGTTTTATTATAATATATAATATAATGCAATATTTAAAAAAACCTAGATTTTTTATTATAAAATAATTAATTTAAATTGTAATATTTCACAATATTACTGTTTTACTATATTTTTCATCAAATAATTCCAGCCTTTGTGAGCATAAGAGACTTCTTTTCTTTTAAAAATCTTAATTATTCCAGTGTGTTTTCTCTATAAACAGATCTTGAATTTGTTGGGCAAGAACAGTATGAAATGCTCTGATAACCAATCTGTGGCAAAGAGACACTCACTTTGTGGAAAACTTGGGTGTTATGAGGGAGAAAGAGTGAGTGCGAGCCTGGGAAAAACAAGGTAAACTGCAAATTAATAATCTTTAATGTGAAAAATATCTGTAATATATGTAATTGCATTAATAAAATAGGTTCAAAGCAATCAAGTCAATTAAAAAGCTTCTGGATACAAGCTGGATGACACCATTCACCCAAATTGTGATGGTCCAATTTATCCTGTACAACGGGCCCAGTAACCTCTTCACGTCAGTCACTATTCTAGTAGAGCAAACCTCAGCAGGAGCTCTGATACCCTCAGCAAGTGTTCAGTCCACTAGACTTTACCATTTCCCCGCTGCCCTTGACTACGGTGTTATGACCTGTGAGGTGAGCATCTTATTACAGCCTAGACATATGATCAGCTGATAACATTAATATGGAGGGTAAATTTAATGTGGAGGGTAAATGTGATAATGTATTGATTGTGAGTACAATATATGCATAATACAATACCATGGTAATAACACAAAATTATATTATATTATATTATATTATATTATATTATTACATTGAACAAAATTATAAACGCAACACTTTTGTTTTTGCCCCCATTTTTCATGAGCTGAACTCAAAGATCTAAGACTTTTTCTATGTACACAAAAGGCCTATTTCTCTCAAATATTGTTCACAAATCTGTCTAAATCTGTGTTAGCCGAGATAATCCATCCACCTCACAGGTGTGGCATATCAAGATCCTGATTAGACAGCATGATTATTGCACAGGTGTGCCTTAGGCTGGACACAATAAAAGGCCACTCTAAAATGTGCAGGGGGGTCTGAAAACCAGTCAGTATCTGGTGTGACCACCATTTGACTAACACAGTGCAACACATCTCCTTCACATAGAGTTGATCAGGTTGTTGATTGTGGCCTGTGGAATGTTGGTCCACTCCTCTTCAATGGCTGTGCGAAGTTGCTGGATATTGATCATAAATGCCGATCATCAATGGGAGACATGTCCGGTGAGTATGCTGGCTATGCAAGAACTGGGATGTTTTCAGCTTCCAGGAATTGTGTACAGATCCTTGCAACAAGGGGCTGTGCATTATCATGCTGCAACATGAGGTGATGGTCGTGGATGAATGGCACAACAATGGGCCTCAGGATCTCGTCACGGTATCTCTGTGCATTCAAAATGCCATCAATAAAATGCACCTGTGTTTGTTTTCCATAACATACACCTGCCCATACCATAACCACCATGGGCCACTTGATCACACAACGCTGACATCAGCAAACCGCTCACCCACACGACGCCATACACGCTGTCTGCCATCTGCTCTGTACAGTGAAAACCATGATTCATCCGTGAAGAGAACACCTCTCAAAAGTGCCAGATGCCATCGAATGTGAGCATTTGCCCACTCAAGTCAGTTACAACGACGAACTGCAGTCAGGTCGAGACCCTGATGAGGACGACGAGCATGCAGATGAGCTTCCCTGAGACGGTTTCTGACAGTTTGTGCAGAAATTCTTTGGTTATGCAAACCGATTGTTGCAGCAGCTGTCCGGGTGGCTGCTCTCAGACGATCTTGGAGGTGAGGATGCTGGATGTGGAGGTCCTGGGCTGGTGTGGTTACACGTGGTCTGCGGTTGTGAGGCCGGTTGGATGTACTGCCAAATTCTCTGAAACGCCTTTGGAGACGGCTTATGGTAGAGAAATGAACATTCAATTCAACAGCTCTGGTGGACATTCCTGCAGTCAGTATGCCAGTTAAACTCTCTCACAAAACTTGCGACATCTGTGGCATTGTGCTGTGTGATAAAACTGCACATTTTAGAGTGGCATTTTATTGTGTCCAGCCTAAGGCACACCTGTGCAATAATCATGCTGTCTAATCGGCATCTTGATATGCCACACCTGTGAGGTGGATGGATTATCTCAGCAAAGTGCTCACTAACACAGATTTAGACAGATTTGTGAACAATATTTGAGAGAAATAGGCCTTTTGTGTACATAGAAAAAATCTTAGATCTTTGAGTTCAGATCATGAAAAATGGAGGCAAAAACAAAAGTGTTGCATTTATAATTTTGTTCAGTGTCCATTATATTATATTATATTATATTATATTATATTATATTATATTATATTATATTATATTATGGAATATAATTAACTAGAAACACAAATAAGAATAATTTTTGGAATAAGTAATGTACCAATTTCTTTCATTTAAATAGCCTTTATTATATTGTGAGTATATTTAACTTTTTTTTCAAATATTTTTTCCTCGATCTCTGTCATTTTACTTCTAGCTTCTTTTCTTTTCATTCATCCTGCTTCATATGTATTGGCAAATATATATTATGACTCAAAGAGGATGGCTTTACTGGAGAAACATTTGGAGCTGGCTAGAGGTCAGTCTAAACATACAGTACATTATGACATTATGCTATGTCTTTTTAATGACTTCACTCTGCTACTTTCTGTATTTTTTTTATTTACACAGGTGGCAGTTATCATCTGCAGTCTTTTACGATATACCTGCTCTGTATACAACTTTATGCTAAAAACAGAGATGATTGACTTCCTGCAGAAGGAGGATTTTAAATTACCTGTTGATCTAAGCCCCATCTTCTTTTGTGAACAGGTAGGGCAAAGCAGTTTAATTCATTATACTGTATTTCTATTATCCCACTATGAGAAGATGACATAATGTGAATCAACTGCAGTTGAAAAATAACTGGCACTGTATGCAGTTAGATGGCTCAAGTGAACTAAATTTGTTCAGACTTCCTGCCAGCGGTCTGAATTTAGCAATATGGCATTCACTGGCAAACAGATCATTTTAAATATGAACATATATAATTCACAGCTTTCTCAGTCACTCCTTGGTTGTGTTGTGAACTTGCTTCTTCTGAAAAGTGTGTCCTTACTACGGCTAAACAAAGCAGTAGCAGCAGCTGTGTCTACTTGGAATCTGATCTTCTCCAACCTGCTTTGGTTACTGGTAGACTATTGATTTACATAATACAATATGTTAAAATCAGTTCACTCCATTATTGTAACCGAAGTCTACTTCCATTAAATTACTTTCTTTATTTCTATTTAGGCATCTGGTGTTATTGTGGCAGTGGCCATCTCCGGTCTCCGCAACCTGATCTTTTATTCATTCCCATTTACTGGTATCACTAGATCTGCTCATTTGCTCTTCACTCATTTCTTTTGCTTGAGCCCCTTTAGTGACATTTACCTCCAAACCCAAGTCCCATCAACACTTTATTTTGGAGCTATATTTTGCACTGTCATTCCATTGAATGCTATGGTATGTATTGGAATATCAAATATGTATTATTAAAGTGTAACTTTTCATATTGAAACTACAGGTGCTGGTCATATAATAAGAATATTACTTAAGATCAATACAAAGAAATTGGTACATGTACAGCACTCAATACTTAGTTGGGGCTCCTTTTGCCAGCAGTGCGGCGTGGCATGGAGTCGATCAGTCTGTGGCACTGCTCAGGTGTTATGAGAGCCCAGGTTGCTCTGATAGTGGCCTTCAGCTCTTCTGCATTGTTGGGTCTGGCATATTGCATCTTCCTCTTCACAATACCCCAGAGATTTTCTATCAGGTCAGGCGAGTGTGCTGGCCAATTAAGAACAGGGATAACATGGTCCTTAAACCAGGTACTGGTAGCTTTGGCACTGTGTGCAGGTGCCAAGTCCTGTTGGAAAATGAAATCTGCATCTCCATAAAGTTGGACAGCAGCAGGAAGCATGAAGTGCTCTAAAACTTCCTGGTATACGGCTGCGTTGACCTTGGACCTCAGAAAACACAGTGGACCAACACTAGCAGATGACATGGCACCCCAAACCATCACTGACTGTGGAAACTTTACACTCCACCTCAAACATGTGGATTGTGTGCCTCTCCTCTCTTCCTCCAGACTCTGGGACCCTGATTTCCAAAGGAAATGCAAAATTTACTTTCATCAGAGAACATAACTTTGGACCACTCAGCAGTAGTCCTTTTTGTCTTTAGACGCTTCTGACGCTGTCTGTTGTTCAAGAGTGGCTTGACACAAGGAATGCGACAGCTGAAACCCATGTCTTGCATACGCCTGTGCGTAGTGGTTCTTGAAGCACTGACTGCAGCTGCAGTCCACTCTTTGTGAATCTCCCCCACATTTTTGAATGGGTTTTGTTTCACAATCCTCTCCAGGGTGCAGTTATCCCTATTGCTTTTACGCTTTTTTTTCTACCACATCTTTTCCTTCCCTTCGCCTCTCTATTAATGTGCTTGGACACAGAGCTTGTGCAAGGTGTCAATGGTCGTCTTTTGGACAACTGTCAAGTCAGCAGTCTTCCCCATGATTGTGTAGCCTACAAAACTAGACCGAGAGACCATTTAAAGGCCTTTGCAGGTGTTTTGAGTTAATTAGCTGATTAGAATGTGGCACCAGGTGTCTTCAATATTGAACCTTTTCACAATATTCAGATTTTCTGAGATACTGAATTTGGGATTTTCCTTAGTTGTCAGTTATAATCATCAAAATGAAAAGAAATAAACATTTGAATATAATATACAAGTTTCACTTTTGGAATGGAATTAGTGATATAAATAAACTTTTTGATGATATTCTAATTATATGACCAGCACCTGTATACCTGCTATAATGGTTTACATGATTTGGACTTGATTCGATATTACTCTAAAAATGTGTTTGTTTTTTTTCTAGGTAATTTCCACCCTTACAATTTTTGTGAAACAAACAAAGCCAACTAAAAAAAGAAAACATTTACTGACTGTCTTTGAGCTGATCTATTATGTCAAAGACATGGCTTTATTCATTATTGGCAAAGCCAGTCACAAGTCAACTGACCATCATGTCCACACTAATGTAAGCACTCCCTGTAATCATTAATACAGTTTTTATTATGTATGTACTATTGACTGCATCATTGTAGAGATTTTTGTAATAATTTATAGATAAATCTGCATTTCTTTCCACAGAGCTTTTATTTAGAAGAGTTTGAGGATCTCATGGATGAGCTGATGTTTCATCTCTGCAGCATGTCAGACAGTCTCCACAACACCCTGCCAGCAAAAGAACATCTATTTGAAACCCAGAGCAATGTTTCATTCCCACTTTCTGAGCACGTCTATTGCTCAGACTCAGAGGTGATTATTTTACTTATTTTGCACAACATTCACATTATTCATGCCACACTGTACACACATTTTACGTGTGCATTTTGTTATATGCAGTATAGTATTAGTAATTAGTGCTATTAAATTACATCTAAAGCACCAGCTTAAAAAGAAAATGTACTTAAAATGCATTTTAGTGTTTTATCTCAAAATGTATATTAAAGTTTATTAATATTATTAAAGGGTCAGGTCACCCAAAAATTCTGTCATTAAATACTCACCCTCATGTCGTTCCAAACCCGTAAGACCTTCGTTCATCTTCAGAACACAAATTAAGATATTTTTGATGAAATCCAAAAGGTTTATGACTCGTCCATAGACAGCAGTTTAACCTCCAGTTTCAAGGTCCAGAAAGGTACTAAAGACATTGTTAAAAAAGTCGCTGTGACTACAGTGGTTCAACCTTAATTTTATGTAGTGACGAGAATATTTTTTGTGCGCAAAAACAAAACAAAAATAATGACTTTATTTAACAAATTTTCTCTTCTGTGTCATTCTCATAAGTTGTTTACGTCCAGCGCTTCCAGGTTCTACGTCAGAACACCGACTCATTATTGGCCGGCTCCTGTGTCAGCATCACACGAATGCGTCATACTGCTCACGTGATCAGCTTTGGCCAATACTGAGATGGCATTTGGACATAAACACTGAAGCCTTCACTGTGCTTACTGCGGCAATTACGTAAGGATAATGACAGGGAAGAAAAGAGATTGTTGAATAAAGTTATTTTTGTTTCTTATCGCTCCATAACATTAAGGTTGAACCACTGCAGTCACGTCGACTGTTTTAACGATGTCTTTAGTACCTTTCTGGGCTTTGAATGTGTTGGTTAAATTTCTGTCTATGGACGAGTCATAAACCTCTTGGATTTCATCAAAAAGATCTTAATTTGTGTTCTGAAGATGAACGAAGGTCTTACGAGTGTGAAACGACATGAGGGTGAGTAATTAATGACAGAATTTTCATTTTTGGGTCAATAAACTCTTTAAATGTTAAAATTGACATTATATATTAAATTTGCAACAATTGTATATTGTTGTTTTGTATGGAGTGACAAAAGCTGTATGAATAGCCAGCCACACAGAATGGGGATGAAACACAAAGGATGCTTGGATATGAGTGATGCCTCATTTTTGGCATATAAGGAAAACCCTCACAGGTAGATTTGTTGTTTTCTAAGTCAAATACAGAAGAGAGCTGATATACAATATGATTGAATGTCAAAGTCTAACACTGTAATTCGCTAATTAATTCACTTCAAGATTCGCACTTGAACACAGAATGTCTCAGTGCTTACAAAGCAGAGGAAGAATGCAGGAGAAGAGCCTTTCAAGAGGGCCGAGGAATTTCAAAAACCACCTCAAAGATCCTGTCGGAGAGTCAGAAGAGATTGGACAGGCACAAATTCTTTCTTCATGCAAGCATATCCATTGTGCACCAGCTGAGTGGAAGGGCATAGTGTCCTCTAAATCAGCAACACTGCCTGATCCAAGCAGGGTGGCAGATGATGCCCTCAAGACTCAAATCATCACACAAATGAAAAGGCAGACTGTTTTAACCTCACCAACTTGCAAAGTGAACATGGGTTATACAGCTCATGACAAGTCAGCTGGACAGTCGTATGTGGTTAAAACCTTACCTGTTGAGGGAATGGACAATTCTGTTGAAGATCAAATGGTTATTCCAGGGTACATTGATTGAACATTGTATGTAATGCAAGAAAAAAAGAGATGTTCAGTTTGTACTGATAAATTCTGGAAGAGAAGCATTTTCAAACCATATGGGTTTCCTCTGAAATTTCCAACTGGTTTTTATAATGGTCATTTGGCATGACTTTATAAAAACGTTCATGTTTTGTTCTTTGAACAACATTGTTTACACAGTCTTACCGCAAACTTTCATTAATTACTCACTGCCGTTCCACACCCGTAAGACCTTCGTTAATCTTCTGAACAAAAATTAAGATATTTTAGTTGAAATCCGATGGCTCAGTGAGGCCTGTATAGGGAGCAATGACATTTCCTCTCTCAAGATCCATTAATGTACTAAAAACATATTTAAATCAGTTCATGTGAGTACAGTGGTTCAATATTAATATTATAAAGCAACGAGAATATTTTTTGTGCACAAAAAAAAAAAAAAAAACGACTTATATAGTAATGGCCGATTTCAAAACACTGCTTTCAGGAAGATTCGGAGCGTTATGAATCAGCTGTTAGGAACGCTTCTTTCTGAAGCCATCACTATATAAGTCATTATTTTGTTTTTTTCGCCGCACCAAAAATATTCTCGTCGCTTTATAATATTATTATTGAACCACTGTACTCACATGAACTGATTTAAATATGTTTTTAGTGCATTTATGGATCTTGAGAGAGGAAATGTCATTGCTGGCTATGGAGGCCTCACTGAGCCATCGGATTTCAACTAAAATATCTTAATTTGTGTTCCAAAGATGAATGCAGGTCTTACTGGTATGGAACGGCAGTGAGTAATTAATGACAGAATTTTCATTTTTGGGTGAACTAACCCTTTAACAAATCTACATTAGTGTAGGTAAAATTTGGCTACAATCAACACATTATTACACAAAAATTAAATGTCTTTGTTGTCAAAAAAGACACCAAATTTAACAATATGATAGTCAAAGGCAGGTATTACATTTTTTGTCTCCAACCACTCATATAATCTGTCCCAAAAAAGACTTAACAATCGTTCAATTCTAAAAAAGATGTTTCTGAGATTCAATAATCTTTTTGACAAAACGTACACACATTGCAATCCAAATTAAACCTTACTCTTAGAAATTCGTTACATGGACAAATGTCGATAATTGTTTTGAAATGTACTTCTTTCATTTTAGGTAACAAAGGAACTGACAAGTATCACTTTGATAGTGTCAACTTTGGAAAACCTTGGAGATCTATTTTCTTTTAACAGAAAGAGGGAAATATTCTTTTGTAATAAGTGATCTCAACCTTGTTATTACATTTTTCATCCAAGAAATTATACTTGTCAATAAACAAATCCAGAGGTGTGGATATTACAGAAGAATACTGTAATATACCTTTAATTAGATTTCTCAAAGCTACACGAATAGCTTTGACAACTAAAGAATATTGTCTATATGAACAATACAAATTAAGATTATCATAACTTCATCCATTACATGTATTACAGCCCAAACTCCTTTTTCTATCCAGTCTTTATAAAATAAAGATTTCCTCTTATGTAAAATACATCTGTTATTCCAAATTAAGAGTAAAATTATTCTTGTCAGTATAGAAACACCTGCATATAAAGATCAGATAACTTAAAAGGCAGTTTTAATGGTTCCCCCTACCCTTTGGAAAATACAGTACATAACACAACTTGCTCCTGGTGGTTACACTTCCTGGATCTCGTCCCATCCCTTTCACTTACCATCCAATCACATTGTATCCAAAGACACACCACCCAATTGCGGTTATGAACGTGCATGAGCTACAGACTTGAGTGGCGATCGATGATTGGCCAAGTCCTTGCGCTACCAGCCAATCAGAGCGTGGCAAGTCAGACAAGTTCAAGTAAAGGAGTGGGGACAGACTAATTTGGTTCGAGAGAAAAATGCGTGGTTTGTGATGAGCTGAGCCAAAATCATTTAATGCAAGCGTTATCATAATAACTATCACAGTATTTATTAATTTGACTACCGGTAGCAGTGTATGCACCTCGGTTTAATCCATCTAGCTAACTAAAGGAGGCGTGAATATCACAGATCATGAAGAAGATAACCCTTCTATTGATTGTGCTGCTTGGAGTGACACACTTCATATTGCCGAGCCGATGCGAAGAAGATGCCAAAGATGGTAAGATATCTGTTGCAGGATATTGATATCTAACATTTTTGGAGTGTTTTGAGCTATTCAGAGCCATTGCATTTGCTAGCAAGCTTGATGCATTATTGTTGTTTAGTGCAACTCAGCATGTTGGACTGTGCAGTGGAGACGCACTACAACAAAGACTTAAAAAAGTATCAAGAAAATATTGATATTAATTTAGCTCAATGCATTTCATATTTGTTAAATATTTAAGATTCAGCTGAAGATCTAGGAGAGGAAGATGATGATGATGATGATGATGAGGATGATGATGGAGATGACACTGAAGTAAAGGAGGAGAATGGGGTGCTGGTGCTGACAGATGGAAACTTTGACACCTTCATAGAAGGCAAAGACACAGTATTGGTGGAGTTCTATGCACCATGGTAAGTTTTCTTTCCTCCACATCAGCTGGAGACACGTCATCGCCTGTCAAAGATCTTGGTCATGCAAATATTACACTTTTTTTTTTTTTTTTTTTTCAGGTGTGGCCACTGCAAACAGTTCGCTCCTGAGTATGAGAAGATCGCTCAGACGCTAAAGGAGAACGACCCACCTATTCCAGTGGCAAAGGTTGATGCCACTAAGGCCAGTGCTCTGGGCAGTAGGTTTGAAGTGTCTGGATATCCCACCATCAAAATACTCAAAAAAGGGGAGCCAGTGGACTATGATGGGGACAGAAGTGAGCATGGTGAGTGCACTTTAAATTAATTTCAATGGCTTCCTATAGGTTGCTGTGAATCAGTTTCTTTTCTGGTGTATTGTTAATCAAGCATGGTTTTAACTTTAATTTTTCCAGCCATTTTGGAACGGGTTAAAGAAGTTGCTCAACCAGACTGGAAACCTCCTCCAGAGGCCACCCTAGTCTTGACTAAGGATAATTTTGATGACGTGGTGAACAATGCAGACATCATTTTGGTGGAGTTCTATGCACCTTGGTTTGTATATGCATCTTACTTAACTTTGCATTTAACATCTTTGCCTTCTTTCTAAACCATCAGTGTGTCTTTTTGAGAATACTGTGTTTAAATTCAAACAGGTGTGGCCACTGCAAGAGACTCGCTCCTGAGTATGAAAAGGCTGCTAAAGAGCTCAGCAGTCGCACTCCTCCTATTCCACTGGCTAAAGTAGATGCCACTGCAGAGAGTGATTTAGCGACACGGTTTGGTGTTTCTGGCTACCCAACTCTTAAAATTTTCAGAAAGGGCAAAGCTTTCGATTACAACGGACCACGGGAGAAGTTCGGTAGGCATTCAGCCAATGTCTTGGTGACCGATTGATGTGGAGCTGTTGGGAATTTCAGTCTCTTCATTCTTTTTCCTCTAGGTATTGTTGATTACATGTCAGACCAGGCGGGTCCTCCATCAAAGCAGGTGCAGACTCTGAAACAGGTTCAGGAGATCCTCAGAGATGGAGATGATGCAGTTATTGTAGGCGTTTTCTCCAGTGAAGAAGATGCAGCATATGAGATCTATCAAGAAGCATGTGTGTATTATGCCGACAGTCGTCCTTCTCAAATGAATGAAATTTAATCTTTACTTTTTTTTTTACTTTCCTAACAACTTGTTCTCTCTTACTGCAGGTAATTCTCTGCGAGATGACTACAAATTTATGCATACGTTCAATAATGAAGTCGCACAATTCCTCAAGGCTTCACCTGGACAAGTAGTCATGCTCCATCCAGAGAAGTTTAGGTCTAAATATGAGCCAGCATCTCATTCACTAACAATTAAAGTAAGTTCTGCATCTTTAATGTTCCTGTGAGATCTTTGCAAAGCAAGCATGATACTATTGTTAAGGTGCAGTAACATTACAGAAATTTACATGGGCAAAAACAGCTAAGAAGTTACTTTTGAACCAAAGTTTTCTGTTGGTCAATGTGGCAAATTAGTGTAACCAACTCAAACCCACTGTGAAATCTGTGTGGGTAAATCTTTCGCGGATAAGTGAAATTCCTCATTGTGTATATTCCTATTTAAATGACTAGATTTTGCCTGTGAAGATTCGCAGAATGAAGGAAAATGTGAGCGGACCTGAAGTTGGTTTTCCTAAAAAATTGTCTTTGTTTTTCCTGAAGGATTCCACAGCTGCTTCAGAAGTTCAAGATTTCTTCAAGAAACACATACTACCTTTGGTTGGACACAGAAAACAGAGCAATGATGCAAAGAGATACACCACACGACCTCTTGTGGTTGTTTATTATGGAGTGGACTTCAGTTTTGACTTCAGAGTTGGTATGTAGCAAAGCCATGCAAAAGGAATTAAGATCATACCTTTAACACACAATGCAAATGCTTTTGTTCACTACTGACACAATTGATTTCCACCCAGCCACACAGTTTTGGAGGAGCAAAGTGCTTGAAGTAGCAAAGGACTTCCCAGAGTACACATTTGCCATTGCGGATGAGGAAGACTATGCTGATGAACTGAAGAGCCTTGGACTCAGCGAAAGTGGGGAGGAGGTGAATGTTGGAATTCTTGGTGAGGGAAGGAAGAAATATGCCATGGAGCCAGAGGAATTTGACTCTGATGTGCTCCGGAGCTTCATCATGGCCTTCAAAAAAGGTAAGCTGTTGATTTATGTATTCCTTATGAAAGTGAACATGGTTTCACAGCTTAAGGCTTAATAATAATGATTGTTTCAATACTGAGTTAAATCTTAAGCCAGTATTGTAAGAGAAGTTATTCAAAGAATGCAACTGTAAGAATGACAGCCTTGCATTGGTGTAGAACACCACTTTTCGTTCAAATTAGTGACTACGTGTCTTTTCTTCTCTTGACAGGTAAGCTGAAACCTATTGTAAAGTCTCAGCCTATTCCCAAGAGCAACAAAGGACCAGTGAAGGTTGTGGTGGGCAAGACTTTTGATGACATTGTCATGGATACAAAGAAAGATGTCCTTATCGAGTTCTATGCACCATGGTGTGGCCACTGTAAAAAGATGGAGCCAGATTACACGGCTCTTGGAAAGAAATACAAAAATGAGAAGAATCTTGTCATTGCCAAAATGGATGCCACTGCTAATGATGTGCCCCACGACAGTTATAAAGTAGAGGGCTTCCCTACGATCTACTTTTCTCCCAGCAACAGCAAGCAGAGCCCAGTCAAATTTGAAGGCGGCAAAAGGGATGTGGAGGAACTGACCAAATTTGTGGAAAAACATGCCACAAAATTATCACACAAAAAAGATGAGCTCTAAGAGATTTATAGAAACCATGAACTTTAAATAAATGCAGTTCCCTGAGAATGGAAGTATTCTGGGGGGCTTAGAGACCTTCCAAAAAGAGAATGTTTTGATTTGTTGTTTGTACTTTTGTTTCTGGGATCAAAACATTCAGTATTTTCATTCCAAACCAAGCACTGTTTATTAGGTTTATTTCTCTCAAGTCTTTTAAATAAAATACTGTAAAAATATAATTGGAGTGGTTGTCATAAATAAGCTAATGTACTCATTCTTGATGACCAACCTGCTTAATGTCATCCGGTTGTTAAATCTTGACATCACACTTCAATTTTCAGGTCAAAAAATGCTCCTTTAGATCGTGAAAGCATGCAAAAAAAACCCCCAAAACCAGCTAATATACACTCTTGGTGTGTTGTAGTTCCAAAAATGTGCATCCTAACCTCTCAATCTCAGTTGCCCAGTATGGACTTCTTAATGAATCGTTAAAATATTGGTGTCCAGGACACCTTGAGCCTGGAGTGTACACCTTGTTTTAAAAAGCTAAATAGTGTATATGTGCTATAAATGAATAGTGCTCATAAATGGTGAGATGGTGGTCTCACTTAAAGCAAGTACAGATCGAGATGGTCCTCTAAAAAGTAGCTTTGGTATAGATTTGGACTCCGACATAAAATCAAGCTGATTGACTTTAATTACATTCTTAAAATAATTTGCAATTTTTCAAAGAAAATTTAAATTTGGTAATCTGAATGGTGTTTAAACTTTTCATTGAATCGGTTCCATTCGGACTGAATCGGTCTGAGCTTTCTCGAGTCAACAACTTGCCGATAATATGAGCAAGAGTGAACCGATGATTTCATTGAAGGGTCTAAAAGTTAGTTACTTTAATAGTAAAATAACAGAAACATGGGGAATATTAACAATACGTCACGGTTAGATTTGATAACGTTTTATTAAAACGTGCACAACTTAAAACCACGTAGAACGTGATGAACTGCAACATGTGCCTACATATGGGACGTTTTAAATCATATGTGACCATGTGATGACGTATAGAGTCTCTGAATCGTTTTCCGAACTGTTCGAAAGAACCGACTCGGGGAAATGATTCAGATAGCCCATCACTATTGTGATAGCATTGCCCCCATTTGGTGTGGGTGGTACTTAATGAACCGGTTGACCCAAGTCCAAACAGTCCACAGGAAGTCCTTCAGTTCAATGCGAAAATAGAATGACATGTTGACTGTATCGACTTACTGGCCATACGGAACTGTTTTCTTCCAGTGTTTGGCACAGCTGCAGCGTGCTTTTTCTTCTGTATGTGCTAGAATAAAGTAAAAAAATCGCAAATCTTTGCATTTACACTGTATCGCAAACACATTAACAACTGCTGCTCTTGCTGACGTTATTCGCGGCAATGATAAAAATTCGAAGACTGACAATGCCATATCGCGCGACGGTTTAGTAGTTGTACAAAACTGTATTCGTTCAAAATGAAGAACAAAGAGAACTTCTTCATATGTCCCCCACTGCAGTCACGCATTCGATTCGCTTAGTCCCTGATAGGATCTAACCAATCGAAACTCGCAACACTGAGCAGCTCGAACATGGCTTGTTCTGATTGGCTCATCTGTTTGGCGCTCGTTGATTCTGCAGTGCGCGAGGTGGGCGGCGAATTCTGAGTATAAACGACAGACTGAGCGGGTTTGAATACTTAGACAAAACGGAAATATTAAAAATTTACTCACATTTCAAATTTATTTCAAATTCGCTTACAGCCTGCCACGGTTAAGAGAGGGAAAGACGTCTGACGAAATATATGCTTGAAGAACTAAAGGCGAATTAAACGCCTGTCTTTTGTTTATCGAGGCTCGCCGGTATTGGTAACGCGGACGCGCGGAGGTGAAAGGACCCTCTACCGCGAGCTAGCTGAGTTAGCTAGCTCAGTTAACCGATCATCTTCACTTAGAGACGGCGCTGACAGACTGACGGAAAAAGTCGTTTGTTTGGATGTGGACAGGTCTTCTCCTTCAGGTAGGCTCTATAAGAAATCAGTAAAGAGACAGTTGTCTCTGTTTGTGAAGCCACATTTAGTTTCTGGTTAAGACAGCCCTGCTAACCAGTTAGCGACTTTATAGAACTTTAAATTGAAACACTGCAAGGACAACAGTCTTGTTAGGTTTGATTACAGACAGCTAGTAGTCTAATTGTTCATGTTATACTCTACTGTCAAGTCATGGTGAAGCTTAATGGATAATTCAGTAAAAATTGCAAAAAAATGTCATCATTTACACTCACGTTGTTCCAAACCTGTATGACTTGCTTTCTTCCGTGGAAGGAACTGAGGGGTTGTTGAATGAAGGTCTCAGTCACCATTCACTTTCATTGTACAGGTAAAAAGATGCAATGGAAGTGAATGGTGACTGAGGCTGTCATTCTGCGTAATATCTCTATATGTGTAACTCGGAAGAAAAAAAAGTCATACAGGTTTAGAAATCCATGAGGGTGAGTAAATGACGACAGAGTTTTCATTTTTGGTTGAACTGTTGCTTTAGCGTCTCAATTGTTAGCCTTTTAGTAGTTCATCTGTGTTATTTCCTAATTATCTCAAAATCTACTGATTTCGTGAAGTTTTGTAAGTAAACCGTACTTTGAAACGTGCTGTAAGGTTTTGTTTCATTTTTCAAGTAGACGTCACTTCAGTAGGTTTATTACACCGCCAGGGGCGCCACTGAGCTCATACACCTGTCTCATCAACACCCAGGATAACATAAATCCCAGATTTGGGAATAAAGTTGTACCTATGCAATTGCAGAACTTTTCATATGAAGTTTATTCATGGATAATAAGGGCTACTCGTTTTTTTTTCTGCTGTACCCCCATCAATTTCTCATGTTGCTACATTTAGATTGAGTGTGTGAGTTTGTGGCATTGCTGAGAAGACTGGGAAAACTTGTGAACTTACAAATGACACTTTGTCACTGTCTTGCATGCCACCTCATGGCTCATCTGCTCGGTTACATATTCAGCCTACGTATCTGCAGCATGTTAGTTAGATAATCTATGCAGTAATAGAGCTGGCTTTTACTCTGAGTGGTTCTCAGAGGAAAATATTATTGTTCTTTCATAGCTCAGGTGACTTTAGGGAGCTCTTAGGTATGTTTCAGTTACATTTCAACTTTGTCTCCCCAAATTCTTTGAGAAATAAACTAGGAGATACAAATATTTCCATTGATCTATAATACAAGTACATGACTAAATGTTTTGATTCAGCATAGACCTTAGTCAGGGTAGATTGCATATTAAATTTAACATGGATAAAAACAAGGGCAAGGCTGTAAGGGTCTGGGATAGACTTGGTCTTTACAATGGCATGCACTGAATGAAGGTCCTAGATCACCAAATTTTTAAACTTTCAAAACTATTTTATAGAGTTTCGGATAGACGTTTTATCGGCTGGACAGTCAGTATGTTTTTAAACAACATTACAATCCATTGAACACTATTTCTATCCCTCACAGCCTTGTTTACATTCCTGTCAAAAAATAAAGATGCCTCTACCCTGACTAAGATCAATTACTTAGATAATTTCTCTGAAAAATTTGATGAGAAATCTTTGTTCATTTTGAAATCTGACTTTTATCCCTGCAAATCTGAGCACAGGCTGAGAAATTGTTGAGATTGCTTCTGAAATTTTCTCAGGAGAATGTACATTTTCTCTTTGTTAATAGTCTTCATTTATTCTTGTTGCTGTCTAAGTGAAACAATTGAGGTATTTAATAGATTTCATATATAATTACTTTAATGCCATATGGCAAGAGAACTGATCGTTTACTTCATTGCAAATTAAACCTGTGTGTGTGATTTACTGGTATACATTTACTATAATTTTCTGTTAAACCACTTAATCTCCATGTTGTATCTTTCTATAGTGTGTCAATCTATATTGGTCTACAATGAAATCTAAAACCATACTGTATGTCTACAGGGAAGCCATGGGATTAACCGGGAGGAAATCGGAGAAGGGTCCTGTTTGCTGGAGGCGGCGAGTGAAGTCTGAGTACATGCGACTGCGGCAGCTCAAACGTTTCAGGAGGGCAGACGAGGTCAAGGTGATCCATGGGCTTATACAGCAGAGATTAAGCTGCTTGTATAGTCTGGTGTTGGTCATGCTTTTAGGCGTCACATGATGTGGACACTATTGCAAATGCACTGTTATCATGTATAACACCATTGTCCTCATGAAACATTTTGCCTTTCTGTAAGAGGTTCTCACATTGAAATTTATTTTCTTACTATACAGAGCATGTTCAGCTCCAACAGACAGAAGATATTGGAGCGTACAGACATATTGAACCAGGAATGGAAATTGAGACGAATACAACCTGTTCATATTATGACACCTGTGAGCTCCTTGCGTGGGACCAGAGAGGTTAGAACAAATTCTCTAATTCAGATTCTCCTGAGGTTTGTTTAATGCCATTCACGCGTTTGTCATTTTCCTCAATGTTATTCATTTTTTCTTTCTCTCATTTCTCTTTGCTTTTTAGTGTTTTGTTAAAGGGTTAGTTCACGCAAAAATGAAAATTATGTAATTTATTACTCACCCTCATGTCGTTTCACACCAGTAAGACCTTCGTTCATTGTCAGAACACAATTTGAGATATTTTTGATAAAATCTGATGGCTCAGAGAGGCCTCCATTGACAGCAAGATAATTAACACTTTCAGATGCCCAGAAAGGTACTAAAGACATATTTAAATCAGTCCGTGACTACAGTGGTTCAACCTTAATGTTATGAAGCAATGAGAATACTTTTTGTGCGCCCAAAAAACAAAACAAAATTGTGTCTTTATTCAACAGTATCTAATAAAGGGTGATTTCAAAACACTGCTTCATGAAGCTTCGAAGCTTTACGAATCTTTTGTTTCAAATCAGTGGTTCAGAGCGCATATTAAACTGCCAATGTCACGTGAACTATTGAAATTTCAAAACACTTATGACGAAATGAAGCCTTGTTTACTGAAATCACATGATTTTGGTGCTCCGAACCACTGATTCAAAACAAAAGATTTGTAAAGCTTCAAAGCTTCATGAAGCAGTGTTTTGAAATTGCCCATCACTAGATATTGTTGAAAAGTCTTTATTTTTTAATTTTTTTTATTTTGGCGTACAAAAAGTATTCTCGTCACTTCATAATATTAAGGTTGAACCACTGTAGTCACATGGACTGTTTTAAATGTGTCTTTAGTAGGGCTGGGTATCGTTCAAAAATTTTCGGTACCGAGACGATACCGATACCTTGACTTCGATACCGATACCTAAAAAATACCTTTTTCGATACCAATTTTATAAAATCTGTTTAAACAAGATTACATAACCTCAAAAAAATCTTTGGTTTTATATTTTAACTTTTTTTTTTCAGACTCAAAGACTCCTGAGCCACTGCAGGGAATAAATAAGCACAAATTAACAAAATTTACCCAACACAATAAATCAGTGCAAATAGTTTTAATAAAGTTTAGTTTTCAATGCAAAAATTCAGTATGTGAGGCTCTTTTTAAATCACTCAGCAATTGTTTTCTTCAAAAAATTAATTATTATTAACAAGATCAAAGCGGAAGTAAGAGTGACGCAAGTTCGTTGCGTCTTACCGTGAAATAAGAGTTCTGTGTCTTTATTAAAATCAACACATTAATTTGAATGTTATTTCTTTATTACTTGGCCCGACCCGCAGATTATCCGCAGTATCAGGAGGACGCTGATACCCCTTTTTCAGCAGAATTGTTTGCGTTCTTGAGCCAGTGGCAGAGCCTGTGCTTGTGCAGGCGAACTAGAGCCGGTCACGAAAGAACGCTGATGTAAAGCTGCTGTGTGTTGTACCTGTCCATAACTAGACTAAAAAACATTGCGTGTTCTGCTGTTTCTGCAGGCAGTGTGACACTTTTTGTATCTGTAGTGAACCGGCTGCTCACATAAACAGCCGTTTCTCACCCGTCCATTCAGAGATAAACTGAGAACGAAACCGTTGATTCACTCGCCCTCTCGCACATAGGGTCTCTCTCGCGCGTGTAGTTTTATATATTTAGATATAAATAACAATGTAGCGCAACATTACTTGCTCATCAACGAGACAGCGAAAGCATTTCTCCGCCCCCTCTCCCCGGCTCCATTCTGAGGTACCGAATGTTGGTACCGAATGACAAGACACTTTTCGATACTCGATAGTATCGAGGCAGTTCAATCGGTACCTAAAAAGTATCGAGTTCGGTACCCAGCCCTAGTCTTTAGTAGCTTTCTGGGCATTGAAAAAGGAAATGATCTTGCTGGCAATGGAGGCCTCACGGAGCCATCAGATTTGATCAAAAATATCATAATTTGTGTTCCAAAGATGAACAAAGGTCTTAAGGGTGTGGAACAACATGAGGGTGAGTAATTAATGACAGAATTTTCATTTTTGGGTGAACTAACCCTTTAAATGCCATGAGTTTTTGGTCTTTCGAAGTAAATGGTGTTTATAGTATAGTATATTCTACAAATGTCTTAGTTTATGACTTTTTAATTTTACCTTTTACAAAACATTGTGGTGTGTAAATGGTGACTGTCACAGAGATTTTACACGACTGAATCATTTTGCAGTGCACTGTTGACAGTGGCTTCTCAGAGTTCTCCAGACAAGTCATTCCTCTCAAAACGCTGAACGCTGTGGCCTCTGTGCCTGTCATGTACTCATGGTCTCCACTCCAGCAAAACTTTATGGTAAAACCAAATTACTTATGTATTTACCGAAATCAAAGTATTAAAAAACAGGCTTTTAATCTTGTATTCTGTTTTAGGTTGAAGATGAGACAGTATTGCACAACATCCCTTACATGGGTGATGAAATCCTTGATCAAGATGGCACCTTCATTGAAGAGCTTATTAAAAATTATGATGGAAAAGTTCATGGAGATAGAGGTTATTTTTTGTTTGATCGGTTTTATACTTTAAAGTAACTTCACTAAAAACAGAGTGGAAAACTATTAAAAGGTTCGACTTTTAGTATGATGAAGATGAGTAATCATGATGATTTTCATTTTTGGGTGAATTATCCCTTTAAGAATTGAGTCACAGTTATCTACTTAAGTAAAGCTAACATTTTTACACAGTTGCAAAAATATATAGACCACATGTTTGCTTGAAAAAGGGAATTGATTTCTTGTTCTGTGTTTTGTTTTGTGTGTAGAGTGTGGCTTCATAAATGATGAGATCTTTGTGGAGCTAGTCAATGCACTCAATCAGTACAGTGATAATGAGGAAGATGATGAAGAGGAGGATCAGCATGATTGCAAGTTTGAGAAGATGGATCTCTGTGATGGAAAAGATGATGCTGAAGACTCTCACAAGGACCAGCTGATTTGTGAGAGTAAGAGAAATTAAATGATTTTTAGTGTAAAGTATGTATATTAAAAAAACAAATCTAGTTTTGATACAAATTCTGTGAGGTTAAAATGTTTTAAGCTCCATACATTATTTATTTTTTCTAAACATGCTTTCATATATTTATTGAAGTGTACATCAACATTGTTATATATAAAATATATTTTTATTATTATTTGGGACGGCAGTTTTTTTTTTTAATTTTTTTTTTTATCTATAACATGCCCTTTAGTGCTGACAATAAACAGGCATTTTATTACATTTTATTACATTTTATTACATGGTACCTTATAGTCTCTTGTTTTATTGTACAATTCATTCTTTAATAAACTGTTTCTTATTTTATGCAACAGGTCACAACAATGACGGATCAAAAAAGTTTCCCTCTGATAAAATCTTTGAAGCCATTTCTTCCATGTTTCCTGATAAAGGTTCAACTGAAGAACTCAAAGAAAAGTATGTCAGGAAACAACTTCTCTGCATGGAAACTTCACATGTTGGATAAATTTAAAGGGCAAACAACATGCTTTCAATTTTTTTATTTATTTATTTATTTATTTATTTTATTAGATTGTTTAGATATCATCCAGGTCTCATTTATTTATTTTTATATAATCAAAATTTGATGCTTTTGATGGTTTTTGTTTTGTTGGTTTTAATTCGAGATACTATGTCTTTTTGCAGATATAAAGAACTCACAGAGCAGCAACTCCCAGGGGCTCTTCCTCCTGAATGCACCCCCAACATCGACGGACCAAATGCTAAATCAGTGCAAAGAGAGCAAAGTCTGCACTCCTTCCATACACTCTTCTGCAGGCGTTGCTTCAAATATGACTGTTTCCTTCACCGTAAGCAAACCATTAAAATCAGATCAGCCCTTTTTGTGCAAAGATGGCATTTTTTAAAGATGCGTTCCTCTTTTTATTTACAGCTTTTCATGCAACTCCAAACACATACAAGCGTAAGAACATGGAGAATCTGGTGGACAGCAAACCTTGTGGCATTTATTGCTATATGTATATGGTTCAGGCAAGTGCATTTCTCCACTTAGTCCAAAATGAAAGATATTGTTAACCCCGAAGCCTTGATTAAGGGTACACCGTGTGTACTTTTTCTAAAATATAAACACTTACAATAGGCTTACCATAGTGAATCCTTAAATATCTGACTGTTTACTCTGATTAACCCTGGCAATGGCATATGTCTCTCCTTAGGATGGCATGGTTAGGGAATACCCAGCAGGGGTGGTTGCTGAGCGTGCCAAGACCCCTTCTAAGCGCACCGTAGGCAGACGGAGAGGAAGACTCCCGAACAGCAATAGCAACAGCAGACCCAGCACCCCAACGATTAATAGTGAGACTAAAGACACAGACAGCGACCGAGAAGGAGGGGCAGATGGAACAGATTGTAACGATAAAGACGATGATGACAAAAAGGATGAGACCACCAGCTCCTCAGGTAGATATCAAGGGTTTATGAAATGTAATCATATCAATGGGGTATTTGATTGGGTGCTGTCAACTATGAATATCATGTTAATAACATTATAATCAGTTATGTCACAGTTGATTTTATATTAGTGTTTTGGAGCCATGAAAAAGTATTTATTTGATTTTCAGTTTTTCTATTTTTCTGTTCAGATTATATTTTATTTCAGTTTAATAATTTAACTTTTGTTTATTTGTTTTTGTACAGAGGCAAACTCTCGCTGTCAGACTCCAGTGAAGTTGAAGTTGAGCTCAGAGCCTCCTGAGAATGTGGACTGGAGCGGCGCTGAGGCCTCTCTCTTCAGAGTGCTTATCGGCACTTACTATGACAACTTCTGTGCTATCGCCAGACTCATCGGCACAAAGACCTGTAGACAGGTATGGGTTTTGATGTCACATTTTAAATTTCAGTGTTCATAATGCTGTTTAATGCTAATCAACTACAAGATTGCTGTAGAATTATTTTGAGGAGCTGCTAATTACACATACAGAAATTAAATGAAACGTGTACTGAATTCTTGTTTAAAGAGATTTCCTGTTTTGGGACTTGTCAGGTTTATGAATTCAGGGTAAAAGAATCTAGCATTATTGCACGTGCACCTGCGGTGGATGAAAACACTCCTCAAAGGAAGAAGAAGAGGAAACACAGGTATGTCTTTAAAGTGAGAATTGTAACTACGCTTAATTTTTTTTGTTTCACTTTGAGTATTTTCAATATGATTGGTGCATTTAAATCATGTCAAATCCCTGTTCTTTCTTTGGTTCTTCTAGGTTGTGGGCCACTCATTGTCGGAAAATTCAACTAAAGAAAGGTTTGTGTCTTTACAGTGAAAGGCCAGCTCGTACATTTAGATGGCAAGATTGTGCGTTCACTATTGTGAAAGTTTAGTAAGAATGCAAGTATGCATTTTTATGTGCAATTTATGCTCTCAGATGGCTCCTCCAATCATGTGTACAACTACCAGCCATGTGATCACCCTCGCCAGCCGTGTGACAGTTCTTGCCCTTGTGTCACCGCCCAAAACTTCTGTGAGAAGTTCTGCCAGTGTAGCTCGGAATGTGAGTATACACACACTAGGGATGCTTCGATCAGTATCTGCTAATAATCACATTCTATGACTCGATTGGTAGTAGTCACATTTGGCTGATCTCACAAAACGATCCCAATTTAATGACTTGAAACACACGATGACATCAAACCTTAGCGCCGCCGTCACCTGTCATGTTCTAAAGAGATATCACGTGCAGGAACATTGGCTAAAGGTTTTAATACAACAAAGCTGTCATCTGCTCTTGGTGTCTGAGGTGGGGCTGAGGCAGCTCCTCCACACAAACAACTGAGCGTGTGCGATTACCTGCATCTGTCCTTATATTTGTCATAAGTCATATATTCATGAAAAAATCAGTTTGCCATCAGTTGGCAGAATCGATATCTTTGTCGTAGTATCCTTTCCCATTTAAGGGGATTTCCCATGACTGGCGTCAGCGTTGTTCAATGCATTGAATCAGTACAATTGATCTCTGACGTGAAACATCAGCTTCATCGTTACCTATGTGGCACGTTGCTTGTCCTTGTAAAGTGGCTCTCAAAGAAAAACTGATTTATTCATAGTGTTTAAATTAATTTAAAGCATATTTGCTGAATGAATGGTTCAATGACTCACTCATAAAGAGCCCCTTTTCGTCACCTTCTGACATAATGATGTAACTGCACTGACAGCCTGCGGTTATGTTAGGCTCATTAATAAGCCAAAGTATCCTAACATGGATAGTATTTTGTGGAAGCTGTTTTTAAAGGCCTATTAAAATGTTGATTTAGAAATGAATATTTGTTGTGCTTATTTATTTGATTCTCAATTAAAACAATTACACCATTACTGTAAATAATACAACCAATGCAACATTAACTGTAAAAAGTTGTCAACAGAGAGCTTGCATATCACTTATATAAAGCTTTGAATGATCAGGGTCAGCCAATCATGATGACAAGAAATCGGTAGTCGGTATTAGCTGTAAAATTCCTGATCGGAGCATCCCCAACACACACACAGAGAGGCCGACGTCAGTCATCCAGCTCAAGCATGCAACATTGTGACACCCAGTTTACACCAAAACACTGGAAATGAATCTGTGGTTTGTTCTTGGAAAGAGAAAATAGTGCAATAAAGGTTTCTTACTCTTAAGCATTTCATTTTGACCTACATTTTAAATCATTTGTTTTTTGTAGAAGGTTTTTCAGCAGAGCTCTTGGGTTTGAATGATTGGCACAGAATGTTAATATTTAACTTTTATAACTGAGGTAAAGGGATTATGTGTTCATATGAAGTGTTTCCTTTTATAACAGCCATGTTTAATTTAAAACTGTCTGGAATCAGGAGTTATTTTTTTGTCTCTGCAGGTCAGAACCGGTTTCCAGGTTGCCGCTGTAAGGCCCAGTGTAACACCAAGCAGTGCCCCTGTTACCTGGCCGTACGAGAGTGTGACCCTGACCTGTGCCTCACCTGTGGGGCAGCCGATCACTGGGACAGTAAAAACGTATCCTGCAAGAACTGCAGCATCCAGAGAGGAGCAAAGAAGGTTTGTTTTATTCTGACACATCGCCATGAAGCTGCGTGTCATTTTCCTTAAATATAAACAAGAAGTTAATATTCTGTTGCTCGACTGTTTAGCTGATACACTCACTTTACTTTATTTATGCTGGGGTTTTTAGCACTTGCTACTGGCTCCGTCTGATGTGGCCGGGTGGGGAATCTTCATCAAAGAGCCGGTTCAGAAGAACGAGTTTATCTCTGAGTACTGTGGGGAGGTGAGATGTTTTATATTTATTTATATATATATATATATATATATAATATATATATATATATATATATATATATATATATAAAGTTTCTCATGCAGAGTGATGATTTCTTCTAAAATGACTTTTCTATTTTTACCTGCTAGATCATTTCCCAGGATGAAGCAGACCGCAGAGGCAAGGTCTATGACAAATACATGTGCAGCTTCCTGTTTAACCTTAACAATGGTAACTAACCTCCTATTTGCAAACATTCATTGTTCAGAATCGCATCCCCGTCACTGACAACCTCCCACCTTTTCACCCACAGACTTTGTTGTTGATGCAACCAGGAAAGGAAACAAGATCAGGTTTGCCAACCACTCTGTGAACCCCAATTGCTATGCAAAAGGTAAATCACTCAGAATATAATGCTAAGAAGATGTAGAGTGTAAAATGACATCATGGTCTGTTTCCTCTCTGTCCCCACAGTGATGATGGTTAATGGGGATCACAGGATTGGCATATTTGCTAAGAGAGCCATACAGACTGGAGAGGAACTGTTCTTTGACTACAGGTAAAAAGAAGTGCACATGACTGTTGTCTTCAAATGAAATCTTTTTACAAGATGCTTCTGAACCATCTACCCTCATGTTTTCGAATTTTACAGATACAGTCAAGCCGACGCTCTGAAATACGTAGGTATTGAACGTGAAATGGAAATTCCATGAAGCCATCTACCTCCTTGAACAAATGCCTTACACTCTTCAGGAATTCACTCTCCACTTGCATTTCCAATACAGTTTTATAGGACAGGGGCATCTATTTGAAAAGGTTTTAACAGTGATATTTGAAAGACTTCCTTTCTGTCATTTCTTTGTCTCTTTTTTTAATTTTTTTTATTTTACTCGACCAACAGGCTTACTCTGGGATACACTTTCTGATAGTAACTTGAACATTCTGTCTTGTTTACAGTTGGTTTTAGTAGAGAGCCATTTTATTATGGGCCATTGTTTTGTATCTGGATTGTAGTTTTTTTTTTTTCCTTTTCCTTTAAGTTATTTTGACAATTTCCTCTATACCTTTGGACCAAATTTCACATTCAAACCGGCTACATGTTTGTAATGCAAATACATATTTATATCACACAATCCCCAGCTCAGTTTTAAGGTTTGTTCTTTGTGGAAACCAAAGCCACTGTCACTGCTTTGCATGTAAACCTCTCCAGAGGTATATTACATGCATTTTCTGGTGCCAATGCGCTGTTGCTGTGAAGATGAAACAACATGGTGCGTCAGGAAAGGAGGGTAGACTCAGTATCATATTTTTGCGGTGCCTTCACATGTTTAAAGAACACTGAATAGTTTCTTGAATTAGATTTCTTAATGTTAAATAATGTATTCAAATTGTTGTATGCATGAACAAAGGTTTCAAATGGATTTGGAATCAGGTAACTCTTCATTCCTCACTGTACATGTTTTGTAAGGTTAATCCACAGTTGCAGCTATGTACTTTAGACATCACTAAATGTAAGGAGATTAAATTAAGGTGCTGTTTTTGTCCCAGGTTTTGTGAAAAAACAATCACTTTTTTTTTTCCTGAACATGGGATACTGTAAAATCAAAGCAATAATACCAGGCTTGCTCCAGAAGTTTAATGTCCCTATTTATTTTGTGTAAACAACTTTTATAATTTATTGATGGCTTTCATTTGCTGTGATTTGTCTAGTGAATATTAAGGAGTTACTTCTTAGGAGCTATATAAATTTGTTTTGATCAATTTAATTCATATTTCTCCTTTGAACCTGTCGAGCCACTCTGTTTATAACTCTTTCTTCCCTGGGGTTTTGACCACTCCATCATGTTTTTTGCCTCCAATTATAAGGTGCTGTTCAATTGTTTACAGGGACTTGTTAAAGGTGATAAAATAAACATTGAAAACAACTGTTTGCTGTACTGTACAAGCATTACAAGCTAAAAATTCAGCTCAGCCACTGGAACAAATAATATAAGGGAGCAAGACCTAGCACTGAGAAAGCATAAAGAAAAATTAAGTTTATTTCATGACATTTATAAAATGAACTGCACTATACAAATGTTGTCATGGCTGGTAACAATGCAACTTTAACCAGCCAGTCAGACATGATTATAGTAGGAGTGCTGCTGTAAAGTATCTTCTTAGTAATAGATATCTGTCTGAAACCCATCTGTCAGTTTTCCCAAAGTCACTGTAATTACAATTAAATTAATCAGCTTCTTGTCTTTTCATAATGATAGGCAATAGCATGCAACCCTGACTCTGGGTCCCACTATGAGTATAATTCAATGTCTGGTATTTACACATTAAAAAGTAAATGGCAATCCTGAGCAGCTTAAGGGCTTAAAGACAAAGACTGGCCGCTTTAGCAGTCTGGGTTTAAAGGGAAAAGTCCAGTGTCAAATTGTCCTACTTGGCAACAAGGACTTGAGATCTTGATACGCGAATCCTCTGTCTGTGCCCACTTTGTGTTGATATTCCTCAAAACATCAGATAAAGATCTAAGGAAGGACATCAAACTTCTGAGGACATTTTTATGCCAAGTAACTGTAAGTGTCTTTTTCCCCATCCACACGTTCCAGGTATTCCTTCTCTATCAAAATATCAATGCATTTCTGAAAGAAAAAAAATAAAGACATTTTAATATTTCTAATGAATGTTTTATAAGGAGTCAGAATTGCAGAGTGCTGTTACCTTTATGACGGGAACACGAGGTTTGAATCGTGAGGAAAGTTGGTTCAGCACTTCTGCCAAAAGCTGCTGGTGCTTCAAAACTTTCCTCATCTTCATGATTCTCACAATAGCTGCCTGCACACAAGAATACAAAAGAACATGAAGAATCAATAGAATGTTTGATATGAACTTCAGTGGATTGTTATAGTTTATTTTTAATACCTGTATGAGGAGCTTCCTGTCTTCCTCAATGTTCTTATGTGTCGTCTCCTGCTCTTGTTTCTGCTCTGTCTTCATTGGCACATTGATATTCACCCGTAACTTCTTACTGTGCACACAGAGACAGGCAACAGTGTAGATATGCAGATGACAAATGCACAACATTTAAAAATATTATGTACTAACACTGTAATAACATTTAAATGTCACTAAAGTTCAATTATTAGTGTATACTGTGCAGATCAAACGAAGCATTTACTTCTTATAGCCCAAGAAAAGTTTGATTATTGTATCAGGCTTGAAATCCATTTCATCTATGTTTGCATTCTCATCCTCCAAGACCTACAAAAAGAAAACAAAATATATTGAAAAAAAAAAAGTAGGCCTAAAATCTTTAGATTTCATAATTGCATTTAAATATACATTTACAACAAAACAGTAATATTTAATTAAAATATAGACATATAAACAGCACAGATAGTTCTGTAAGAATCCTATAAGCCAGTGGTTCTCAACTGGTTTGGCTGTGGGACCCACATTTTCCTATGGTCATTAAGCTGCGACCCAAAACTTTAGGAATTCAAGTCGAGCATTAAACTGCATCTGACAGAAGTCAACAGCTTTCTTGCATGTCTTTCTTTGACTACACACTCCACTTTTGGGTCGCGACCCACCAGTTGAGAAACACATTGTCAACACTTACCAGCAACTTTGATTTCAACAGGATTTGCAAGACCTGAACCAAAATATCCTGCAAAATGCAAACAAACAAACAAAATAAGATTACATTTTAAAAAAATGCTATGCAAATGACACAGCTATGGCATATGACACAGCGCTGCCCACAAGGCTATTGCTCCTACATAACAGCTTATTTTTATCAGTTCTTTTGTCTTTGGGTCGTTATATTTCTCACAGGTTTCTGCTTGTTCTAAATCAGATACAGATAAAGTAGCACAGTAAAGATTACATTTATATGAATGCATTAGTGAAATAGTGAAGTTGTGGGTTTTATTTACCAATAAATATATGCTAGAATTTTTCAGTTTATAAGCTATTTTATCGATAAATCACAGAAGTGTTCACAATACATTTCTGCACTACTAATGTTTCTGTGTGCGAGCAATCTGCGCGTTACAATAAGCGGTTTAAAAAATGCATTCGCCCGATCAATTTTGCGCATCCAGATGGTATAATCAAACATGTCTTCTAGGAGTATACATTTATTTGTCATTAACTGTTGGATAGATTTCAAAGATTTCTGTCCCTGTTGCACCCTCTATAGGCCAAGACTAACTAGTCGACATCAAGCTTAAAGAGATGGTTCACCCAAAAATGGAAATGACCCCATCATTTACTCACCCTCAAGCCATCCTAGGTGTATATGACTTTCTTCTTTCAGCCAAACACAAATCGGAGTTATTTTAAAAATACCCTGGCTCATCCAAGCTTTATAATGGGAGTGATTGGAGTATGAGATTTCAAAGTCCAAAAAAGTCCATCCATAAATCATAAAACATACTCCAGGGATTAATAAAGGCCCTCTGAAGCAAATCGATGCATTTGTGTAAGACAAATTTCCTTATTTAAAACTTTATTAAGTAAAATAACCATACGCATTTGACGTACGTCCAAAAAGTGTTAACTTCCACGACGTAGTATACAATGACATGACGTACTACGCGTTATAATGTAATGTAGTATGTCATGGCGTGGCATAAAACGTCATGTCATTGTGTACTACCTCACAGAAGTTAACGCTTTTTGGAAGCAAGTAAGATATGTCTTACACAAACGCATCGATTCACTTCAGAAGGCCTTTATTAACCAGCGGAGCTGCGTGGAGTACGTTTATGATGGATACACTTATTTTTGGACTTCAAAAAAAAAAAAAAAAACATCCTCCAATCACTCCCTTTATAAAGCTTGGATGAGCCAGGACACTTTTAATATAACTGTGTTTGGCTGAAAGAAAAAAAGTCATATACACCAAGGATGGCTTGAGGGTGAATAAATTATGGGGTAATTTTCATTTTTGGGTGAATTATACTTTTAAAGCGGCATGGCAGAGCAATAAAGTCGACTAGTCTGTGCAACACCTAATTTAATTTAATATTTTTAAGTAATTTAAACCAGTGGGACAGAACATTAATATAATCACTGACTATTTCTGCTAGGTTTCTTTTTGTTCAAAGTGTGACTAAAATGTAATGGAAATCGATGTATATTTATTGATATATGTGTGTTCAGGAAGAATGCGATATAAAGCAATGGCACTGCACTCACTGTTTTGATCTGTGTGCTGTCGGCCAGTTGCTGGACGGTGTAGCTGTTCTCTGTGTTGAACTGGAGCAGGATGGCCATCTGGAAGGTGGAGGCCTGCGAGGACACACGACAAACACATGCTGACTCTTGTACCAGCTGAGTCCTACAACCTTCTTAATGAGTCCTAGTACACGCTTTGAATTACCGCTGGCATGATACGGCCATGAAGAAGGCACAAACCTGCAGAGTGTATCTGTTCTTGAAGCAGTTAGTGACCAGCTCTCCTTTGGATAGATGGTAAAGCCATGTCAACTTCCGGCCGCTGTGTCTACTTCCATAAAAAGCTGTAAATCTTTGGTAACTCCGCTCCAACTGAGAAAAACAAAGCCGTTGAAAAACTATCATCAACTGGAAGTGTAATCACACATTGTTCTCAGCTCGTGGAAGGGTGTGAAAGGCTTCGAAAATTACAGGTCAAGCGTCTGAGCGTCTCACCTCAGATGGTAAAGCGAATGTGCAAGACTGCTGGAACGGCCATGAGCCAGAGCTCAGAACCTGGATACTGAAATCCACTGCGAGACAGATGGAGCCGGAGTCTTTCATTTGCATTTTTATTCATCAGTAATAACATGCAGGTTATATTATAAAAACACTCTAAACACAAACAATCATGAGGAATCGATGTAAAGCCAGAGTGTTGAGCACTTACAGTCCAAAGGCTCAGAGTTGGATAGGTGTTTTTTGAATTGCTCGTTCAAGTCTTTGCTGACACCGATGTCCTGGAACATACGCTGGAGTTTGGAGGTGTACTCGAAACCACATGCTTGCTGAGGGTGGGCAGAAAAAAAAAACTGCTCTCAAAAAAAGTTTATTCTCATTTTGATGAACTTATTCATAAATCCCAAGAATCAATCTTTTAGTCTGTGCTGCTTTCAGTTGATGAATGAACAAAACTTTGTAGCACACCTCCCATCCAATAATCACAATAAACTTTGCACTTTGTTACTTTTGAAATGACCAAAGTCTCAGCTTTCAAATTTTGTTGATTCTATTATGAAATTCAAAACAATAAATACCATTTTGGCACTCTTTAATGTGACGTCACAGATCGTTGTAGCGCCTCAGTTTAGGCAAAGCGGCAGCAAAGAGCGCACTAATCTACTACTACTTGCAGCACAAAATAAACATGAATGAACATCAGAAGGTTTGCTGAAATATACAGTACAAAATCTGTATCATGTCTCATGTAATCGCTCAGTGCTTCAATGGCAGAAAGATGTCAATACAACAGCTTGTAAACAATGCGTTGCGTAATGTTACATTTACATCAAAAGCCATTCAATGTCCATAAACTCGACTTAAAAATAATGGAGGAGCATTTTGCTAAATATATACACTATATTGCATATTTATTGTATTTTTACTTAACCTGTTCAACATTTAATGTTTGTTTAAATAAATGATTAATAAAATTAAAACATAATTACGTCTTTAAAGGATTAGTTCACTTTAAGATAAAATTTTCCTGATAATTTACTCACTCCCATGTCATCCAAGATGTTCATGTCTTTCTTTCTTCAGTCGAAAAAGACATGAACATCTTGGATGACATGGGGGTGAGTAAATGATCAGGAAAATTTTATTTGAAAGTGAACTAATCCTTTAAAAAGTGTCTTTCCTTATGAGTAATTTAAATGCAATTAGCCTATACAAATCAGCTGATTATAACCTTTAATAATATAGTGATGTACCAAATGGGGTTCCCAGTATAGTTTACAGCATTAATTTAGAGATATTTTTTTCCTTAAAGGGTCATGAAACCCTAAACCAAAATTTCTGAGATTTTAACAGAGTTATGTGTGTTGAACACCATTGAAGACAATGTTAGCATCTGTTAGATTTAAAAGTAAGGGGGAAATGGTTAAATTTTAGTTTTTATACGCTATTTTCGTCTTCCGGGTTTAAAATCTTCAACCTGTCCACGTCACAGCCGAGCACGATAGTGCTTTGATGACTTATCGGTGTTTCATAATTATTAACGAGACTGAGTTTTTTATCCAATGAGAAGACACTCTCTTAATTATTCATGACACCACGTGGATCTTTCCAATGAAGAGGACGGTTAACGGCACTAAACAGTGAGAGAGACTGACTGACACTGACTGACGGTGCGTGTCCGTTGGCGCGGAGCGAGCGGGTAAGCGCGAGTGTTTTCGGTTCATTCCTATGGAAGTTGAGCCGCGCGTAAGTTCAATGTGACGCTCAACTTCCATAGGAATGAATCTAAAAATGCTCTGGTCGCTTGCTCTGCTCCAGTCGACACGCAGCCTGACTGACTGAGCGTGTTGCAGGTTCGGCGCGTGGATCTATGCTATGTACGCAAGGTTTTTTTTTAAGCATTATTTTTTTTTTTTTTCAAATATATGCATGTATAGTGTGTATATAAACAACTATATATTTTATAATGACTGTAATTACACATGTACATTAATATGTTTTAAATAGAATTACGATTACTGTAGGATAAATGTAGCAGGGCATTCAGTAACTCTTGAAAAGACAAAAATAAAGTGTCAGTGTATTTCATTAGATTTTAACTTTTCCAGTTTTTTTAAAAAATGTAGTATTTCCTCATGTTTTACCACTGATTTTTAGTGACAGTCGATATGCATGGGCTACTGGCGATGAGAGTTTCCTCCCTCTCCTCTCCTCTCCTCTCCTCTCCTCTCCTCTCCCCTCCCCTCTTCTCACAGCCACCACGCCCATTTAAGTTGCATTTTTCAAAAAGATTGTGAGCTAGACTTGAGCGGAAAGAGGGGGGGGTTTCATGACCCTTTAAGGAAATTTGCCATGTTCTAGACCTGATGCATAGCCCAGTTAATCAATATGGAATTGACATTAATCGAAATCGGAATTGAATCAAATCGCAAACTTGTGAATCGAAATCGAATGATTGAACGAGTGAAATTTGTGTCAATACCCAGCCCTAGAAGTGAGCCATCTTCACTAAACAAGAGCACAGACCTTCAGTTTGGAGATCATACTGGCCTCTGCGTCGTCGCTGGCACTGTTCTGGTGCACCAGTCTTTTGGCCAGCATCTTGGCATAGAACTTCTGGAACACGTCTTTATCCTCAATATACTTGAAAACCACCATCTGATGATAAAGCATTTTGGAGAATCTTGTCAGTCACATGAATTGGCTTAAATTCAGTATTTTTTGCATACTACCATACAGTATGCATACTGTGCACAGTTTGCAAATTTGACATCTACACAAAACACCTGGAAAGAATACGGCATGTGCCACAATGTACAGTTTACAACAAAGAGCATGCAATGTACTCTACTATTTCCAGTGTAATGAATGAAAGCATTAAATCAACCATTATCTCCCTCTCTCTTTTTTAAAAGTTATATTTATGGGCTTTTTATGCCTTTATTTGGAGAGGACAGTAGAGAGTAGACAGGAAAGCATAGGGTGGATAGAGGGGGACGGGATCGGCAAAGGACCTCGAGATGGGAATCGAGCTCAGGACAGCGTGTAAATACATCTGCGCCATACGCCGGTACACTAACCACTAGGCTAACGGCGCCAACAATTATCTCTTTCTTGACTGATTAATTGATCAGACTGACAAAAATTAACATATTTGCATGAATTTGGATTACACAAAATATAAGAAAAATAAATTTGGATGATAAAAGACTGCAAATTCAAAACCATATTAATTTCTAAGATGATAACTGGATAGTCTGTCGCAAATTAACTAGGTCCCTATGATTTCTCTGATACGGAAAAAAAATGAATCACGTCATAAAAATAGAATTTACTGTATATGGAATGTTATGGAATTTGGCAGGTTTTTAAATCAATACATCAAAAGAAGGGCTGTACAATTTAATAAGTTAGAATTTTTAGATGGGCTGGTGTCTGATTATTAAATGCACTGCCATGTTCTGCATGTCTCAGTGAATGTGCAGCATAGTTGCACCTACTACACATACTCAAGAACGCGTGATGCTCGCAGTGTTTTCAGCGTCTCACACACACACACTACACATGAACTTCATCTCTAGAGCTGCTCTGAACCAGCATTTCACAATTTAATTTTATAAAAACTATTATCAAATAAATCACTACAAACCATTAAAATAAACATTTTCGTATAACTTGAAGAAATTATGACAGAAATATATTTTTTATAATTTATATAACACTAAGGAATGGTTTCACAGACAGGGCTAAGATTAAGCCAGGATTAGGCCTCAGTTCAATTAGGACATTTAAATATATTTTATAAATGTGACTAATAAGAAAAAAACATTACTGACATATTTTAAGATATGTGCAAGTTGCTTTCAGTTAAAACAGCTTAAACATGCATTTTAGTCTGGGACTAGGCTTAAGCCTTTTCTGTGAAACCAGGTATTGATTTTTGCTTCAAGTGCAGAACCCTAATGCATCAAGAGACTAAACTTTCATGTCCCTGGAGGACAGGGAAACTCACCACTTGGTTGAGAGTATCTTCTAGCTCAGCCTCCTCTGGATTCTTTGAACTAAATGAGACACACACACTCAGTTAAATCATCTGTGTTATGTACACACCTGCAACTGCAGAATCTTAAAAGCAAACAGCCTTTCCTAAACAGCATTAATATCAAATTTCATCTTTTTAGTCTATGCACTAGAATATTTTTTTGGTGGAGTTCCACATATAGAACCTTGCTAATGTAGTTTTTTTTTCTTGAGATATTTTGTCAATTCTTAAAGAAGCAGTCTGTCAGAATACTGCATTCAAAGATTCAAGCCTCAAATCCAAAAACAAACTGATGTGTTTGCAGTAACAGCAGTAGAACAGATTTCATTGTCATTTCTGACTGACAAGTATGACATGAATGTGAATGAGAGAATTCACCTCTTCTTCAGTAAGGAGTCACAGTATCTGGCCAGAAGCTCAGGGGATTTGCTGGAGGACTGTGCCATCCTTGTTACTGCATTATTATTAATGAATCTTCCACAGGCCTGAAGAGCAGCACAGATCACAGAGTGAAAGTCACACCAGCGCTATAAATAAACCAACTCAAAACCAACAAAACTGACCTTTAATATAGATCACAAACCTTATCAAGTGCCGCCACAAACCCAGCATCATTATTGAATGCAGACATGACGAGAGCATTGTATTTCTTGTGAACATCCAAGATTGTTTGCACGTATATTTTGGGATCCTGAAAAAACAAGTTCAAACTGTGATCAAATTAAGTAGTTACAGGAACAAAAAGTAACGGAGTTACTGGAAATCATGCACAAAGACCCTGGGGCTTACATAAAGCAAAGGCTGAATCACATCTCTGAAATACAAATACTTGTGTATTGTCAGATGAAAGAGAATTTGGGCAAAAGCCTAGTTAGACAAATAACTATTGTCATGGTAAGAATAGACCTCCTATGCATCAATACAATGAAGTGAGGCCCTGACTTCAGGGAATTCAGGTTCAGCTGTGGTTCCAACAGGTTTGGCACATTTTTTTCAGAAAAGTCAAATCAATCAAATTTTTTATTCCTCTCCATAGTTGGAGCTGAAGACCGAAAGTATTGTCCACACCATCACTGGTGACTTACATTGAGTGCTGAATCTCCACATTTCTCGATGGCTGCCAGTCCTTGATTATGAATGTGGGACTCCAAGAGTTTCTTGAGCTCGCCCAATCCGTCCGTGATCCGGGAAACAAGGTTGTACATCCGACCGAGATCTGCAATTATAAACAAAGTGTATTGAATGTCAAACTAAGTGTGTTATTTTAAATGTTTACTTCCTCCGAATGAAGCTGACCTTCATTCTTATCAGCGTCTAGAAGGTTCTGGAACTCTGTGTGGAAGATCTCCAGGTGTTTCTCGATGAGGACCTGCTCACACTTGCGAGCCAGCTCGTCTTGTGTGCTCTCGTGGAGATACACCTGTACCCGCCGCTGCTCCTCCAGTAACCGTGCCTCTGCCTGCACACATAAACACACATGAGTTGTAACCCTGTTTTAAGTCGGAGTACTCATAACTATAGGAAACGTAGGCTTAAATATGTAGTAAAACCAATTTCCCATAAAATCCACTGAAAGTAGCGTTATGATGTCCAATCTGAATCTGAACTCATTCACACATGATACCATCACTACTTTACCTTTTTCATGTACTCAGTAACAGGGTTTTGCTGGAGGAACTCTGTGCTTTCCCGTGTATAGAAGCGCTCTGTGTCTGCCAAAAACTGCGTCTCAAAGTACTCCTTGTAAACTGATAATGTCGGCCCCTTCACAAATGCATCGTCCTCATTCAAACCCAACTCAACTGGAAAAGACAAAGCAAATCACATCACGATGCTTCAAAGATCCAGACAGCACTGAATTTATTCCACTTATACGACTCCTGTAAAAATATTTTATAATCTCACACAACATCTGACTCAAGTTGTGTGTGAGACCAGCAGAGGACAGATTTAGCGCAGCCACACTCACCATAGGACTGCACCACTCCACTGATGAGTCTGGTGTTAATAGTCTCACCATTTCTCTCCTTCTCAATGAGTTTTAACACAGCATTTGTCACCTATATAAAATAAAACACAGGGGTATATAAATATACAAGACACACACATACAGACTATTACATTTACCTATAAATGAAGAATAAAAACAGATAACTCACCTGCTTGTTTAGAGGTCTAAATAAACACTCTCTCCATGTGACCAAAGCAAGCTGTGAAAGAGACACTTTATTTTATTACTGCAATGAGCCATGAGAAAACTGCTGCTTTAATAAAGTTGTCATTTTTATTTCAACTGCACTTTAATAAAATACTTTATATTCAATAAGTAATTTAGTTTTGTCTATTTTAGAGTTCAATTCTCACTTTTAACTAGTTGCTTATTAGCTTGCATATTACTTGTATATTGGTTGTTTTTAGTACTTATAAAGCACATATTAATGCCTTATATTCTAAATCCCTTAATCCTACCCAATACCTAAACTTAAAAGCTATAAAATCTACATTACTGTTAATGAACAGTAAATTAAGAGTTTGAGGCAAAAGTTGTAGTTAATAGTGAATATGTGTTCCCCATTCTAAAGTGTTACCTTTTGTGTTTGTACTATTACTAATAATTAATAATAATAATAATAATAATAATAATAATAATATTATTATTATAAAAAGGTAATCAGTAAGGTTGGCAGTATGGCTACCTAAGTAATAAGTTTAAATCACTGGAATACAATCACAATAAACCAAAAATTTAAGTTTTCAAGACAGAAAAACATGCACATGATCAAGAAATGCAAGATTTAGTGCCAACAAGTCAAACCTATTAGTCAAGTGACATGTGAAGTTCTGACAAGTTAAACAAGTCAGGTTCTGTAATCAAATCTCACAAAGTGACGAGGCTAATGTTAATTAAAGATGCAGATGATGTGTAGTCACAGGTATGCATATATAGCTAAAATATAGCTAACTACGATATAGCGTAGCGTAAGTCTTATGAACACAATGTGTGGAAATGTCAAACAGGAACCTATGAGTCAGGCAGAGGCGTGTGCTTTTTCTCTTACAGAGTAGATTTCATAAATTCCTTTCCGTCCCTCATCACACTCTCGGCGCACCCAGTGTCTGTTGAGGTAAGCACAGATCCCGTTTAACACTTTACTGGAGAAGCGATAGTCCTCCCACTGCTGCGTGTAGAACTTCAGCACGCTCTCATCCATCAGGTCCTCTCCATCCTGCCAGACACACACAGATGCAGGAGAGAAACAGGAGAAGTCAGGAAGATGTCTGAAGGAGTTACAACTCGCGCTGCAATCCATTCTTGCGAGGCCAAAAAAAAAAGGGCACCTCACTAAAATTTTAGATATTACAAGACCTATAAATAGATTAGAAGAATTTTTATTATTACATTTTTATTTATTGGCAGTGGTCAAGGTAAATATAAAATGTCATACATTTTTTTTTTAATATTCAAACATTCTTCAAGTAAAATTAGGCATAAAAACATTGCAATATAGGGTTTGCTATGCTGTTTAATAATTTTGTAACAAGGCATACAAAGACAAGTATAGTTCATATTAGATAAGCCTTTGTGTTATCTGCTTTCAATAAAGATCAAAGTCAAACATTTTTTTTTTTTTTTGAACTGACCTACAGTAATACGAACAATTACTTAATACGATCACTACTGCATCAAGCATCCTGAACTATAAGCACACCATAGGCTATTACCTTGAGAAGGTTTGTCAGGTAGCTCCTCAGAAACTCTTTCAGTCTTTTGTAGAGTTCTAGTCCTACAAATTGAGCCCCACCAGGTGTGGGAGTTTTCTTGGAGGGTTTGGAAGGAGGGATGCCAGCACCCCTGGCCTGGTTGGTCTGATGCACGCTGGTACAGTAGTTATACACATGTCTGAATAGTAAGTTAAAGTCTTAAGATGAGGAAACGATGACAGACAGATCATAAAACAGATATTACAACAATCTTGAGATTGAGATGCCATTACATAATGATGATGCTTTCAATGTAAGCTTGCAAGTTGCTTTGTAGCTGTATCAGGGTACAAAAATGAACATACTGTGGATTAACAGTAGGTGTGTAGGAGGATGTACTTTTGAGTGTTTCTCGAGCACGTCAGAATCTAATACGAAAAGCATGAGCATGAACTGTATGTGGAATTTGGACAGTATAACTGTTTGCTTAGCATGGAATTCAGACGTAGTTCAAACCTATTTTCCAACAGTGAAAAAAAATTTGTGGTGCCCACAATTCAGTTCTGACATTTAAAAGAGGCCATATGATGGTTTTTAATATTTTCCTTTAGTGTCTAATGTATCTGTTTGTGCATGTATAAGACCTGCAGTTACAAAGCTCAGTCTCCAACAAAAGTAATTTATTCTATGTAACAGAACACTGCTCCAGATCTGTACAAAACACCTCGATCGAAGTCCAGATATTACTTCCGCAAACATCTATTTCACAATTTTAAATATATTAGCATAATGCCCACCTAAAGGCATAGAAACGCAAAGAAAGAGGGCGAGGCCTCAGTGAATTGTAGTGTTGTCATCATGTTGCGGAGACACAGTGCGTTTTAAATGCGAAAGCAAAAACCTTCTGAAAACAGACAAAATGAGAACTGAGGTAAGCCAATAATGTACAGTATGAGAAAAATAATGTTTTTTACATTAAAGCATGCTAACCTCTTCTAGTACACCCAATAAACAAAATATTGACCTTTAAATAATGACCTAAAATAGCATCATATGTCCTCTTTAAAATAATCTTGCATGAAATTATAAATGGGGAAACAAAGAACAAACCTTTTAAAGAAACTTGTACTATTTCCACTAGGGCTGCCCTCGACTAAAGATTTTTCTAGTCGACCAGTAGTCGTTCATTTAAGCCATTAGTCGACTAATCGCGCATTTATATTAATAAGTCATAAATTATAATAATGAGCCTTTAATCTTATGTACACATAGCCTAATCAGTGCTCAAACACATGCATAAAGCTTGCCACAGTGCACCGGCAAACGTAACGATTATGAATGTGTCGTGAAAAAACAGCAAGGAGACTGTCTAAACATTTTAATAATTTATTGATAATGTATTCTGTGTTTTCGGCTGCAGAGATTAAGTCAACAATGCTGACTCATCTTTCATCTCCGCAGTAGTGGACACGCCTATATGCAAGTTTCATATGGATTACATAATCTGAGAATATTTATTTACCATTTGAATTGGCTCATTTAAAAGTAGACATTCCAAGCTATAGATATATTTCTTGTGTCTGTGAGGAAAGCAGCCTATACGATGAGTTTCGGTTCATGCTTGTTACGAGCTCAAGTTCACCGAGACCGAGATCAGAAAACGCATCCTGATTGCTTTCATTGTTTTACAAAAGCACAACGTTTTGCTGTTATTGTGAGTTTACAGAAATAAAAGTAGACCCTTTACATTTTGCATTACTCTTATCTATGACCAAAAATGACAGAGTATTTTAAGTGCAGTGATCACACCGGCGCCTCCATGTCATGCAGTAAACACGCTCTCCACACAAACACTTGGATATGCGCCAAATAATAGCGCACATTTATCTATAGGCAAACATTAAAGAGAATGGACTAAAGTTGCGACTTACATGTTTCAAGTGATAAGCCACATTTGAGGTCGATAAATGATAGGTGAATGTTTGGATTTCCTGCAGTTAATGATCTGTGCCTCTAGGACTGCGTGACCTCGCCACTTCCTGTGGAGATTTTTTTTTTCTGCGACTAACCGATTAATAAAATCTTGGTCGACCAAGCCTCTTCAAGTTGACAAACGGTTAGTCGACTATTAGGGGGCAGCCCTAATTTCCACAAAGCTTAAAATGGACAGTTTCAAATCCAAAGGTCAACTCTCAATATTAAACAAGAATGAGACTGTACCTTCAACAGTCTCGGTGCTCAAGCTCTTGAGAAAACATCTGTTTTAAAAGACTTTAGTAGACATGCAAGAAACTGTCTAGAGAATCTTTTATGCATCTTGGACAGAAACAAGTTAACAATATTAAAAGTCCTCTACATGGGTGTGTATTTATGGCAAGCTGTTATGTCTCAGTGCAGTAGCTTAAAGGTCGTGACCACATAAACAGTGATTACCAGAACTATTTTTTTTGTGTGTGTGTACGTTTGTTTTTCTAGGTGCTAATTTTCACACCTTTAACACTAACCGTGAGCTCTTCTGAGTTGCAATGGTAGTTCACTGATGCTATGAACTACATGCTGAGACTCAGATTCTCAGCAGTGCTAAAGAAACCTGCAGAAACAGCAGAAAGTTTTTTGGGTGCACACAGGGCCACACGCAGACAAATAAAAACACATTACGGAAGATGTAGAGGAGAATGACAGCTGTGCAGATGAAACTGAGCAATTACGCCCCTTTGTCTGATGTGGCACTAGTGGGTGAAATGCAAAATTGCAAATTTGAAAGCGGACAGAGGGCCTTCTAAGTTAATTTCCCAGAAACAAACTGCTTTGAAGAGCTCTAGAGTGGAACACTCATTGGCAGTGAGATGCCCGACATTACAAAAAAGCTAAATAAAAGTAATAACACCATGTACTTTGATTTTGTGATTCACATTTTACTCAATATAATTTATAATTTCATGGTGTTATTAAAAATAAAAAAATAAACATATGTATATATATATATATATATATAATTTAAAAAACTTTTTAAAATCGTGATGAAGCCAATTTGAAATAGTATTTTCCACTCAGAATGATTTCATGTTCTGTAATATTAAGAAGGGGGCACCATAACGGACGATTCTAGGTCTATTGGGAGACTGGCAGGGCAATTTGGTGCTCCAAAAAAACAAGTCTCTTGAATGAATGATTCAGTGAAAAAAATATTACTTGTCACCAACTGGTAGCGTAACGATGTAATCGATACGATCGTTATTTGAAGAATGTCGTTTTTTAAAAGGTGATTTACTCTATTTTGTTCACTTCCATAGACATCAGTGTTTATATCCAAATTATAAACTTTCATCCCAGTACTTCTGTGATAATATGAATATTTGAAACACAGAAATAATGATACTGTGTGGTTGAAAAGACTGTTCATGTAGCGGTTTCATACCTATACATGACAACTGCTCTCTCTGGCTCAACAGCAGTGCCAATGCAGATTTTAATGTTCTGGTGTGCATTTGAATCGAGATCACAACCTTTAACAATTAATTGTGCAGCTTTACTTGACTTTAAAGGTGCTCTATGTAAGTTTTTGACTGTACTAAAGCATATAAATACCATAACATGTTTGCAGATATTTATTAAACATGCTTAGTTCACATACTCATTTCTCTGAAAACCATTGTTAAAGACAGTTATTTTACTTTGAAATCTGCGTTCCGTGTCAGATTTTCTGTTTTTGTTTTGGTCTGTTTAAGACCGCATGTTGCCAATTTACCCAATAGTATTTTGCCACCCCGAGTTGCCAGTTGGCGGAAAACACATGCAGCTAGGGCTGGGCGATATATCGCATGCGATTGTCACACGCATTTCGTCAGTAAAGCCGGTTCCCTGATTACCGCTAAATCGCCATCATCTGCTTTCAAATGGAGCGGCATTTAATAGACAGAACCGTAGATCACTGACAAGCTACGCAATATCGCATTCATATCGCAGATGAATCGCCTTCGATAATGAACGCGATATTGCGTGGCTTGTCAGTGATTTACGGCTCTGTCGTGACAATCGCATGCGATATATCGCCCAGCCCTACATGCAGCGAATTACAACCATGGAAGCCAGCGAACAAACTGGGTCAGAGATCTCAGATTCTAACCGACCTAAAAAGCCTCAGCATCCATCTAAAAATCTCTATGAACGGGGGCATATTAAAATGTGATATAAACTCATCATAAATCAATAAATCAACTAATTATCTTACAGTGTGTAAGTCTCCTCGCCTTCCAATATCAACTGATCTCGCTCCTGTTGCATGTCTTCTAACTGGCAATCTGCATGAGTGCAGAGTCTGAGAAGGAGGGGGCGGGGCAAACAATATTTTGAATTTGAACTGCAGTACCCATTTCAACCACTAGCTGTCATTCATACATAAAGCACCTTTAAAGGGGCTCTATGTAAGATTTTTACTTTAATAAAACATAAAAATACCCCGATATGTTTGCAGATATTTAGGAAACATGCTAAGTTCACCTACTTGTTTCTCAGAAAAACAATGCTACAGCCAGATATTCTACTTTGAAAATGTGCGTTCCGGGCAGAATGTCTGTCTTTGTTTTGGTCTGTGCGAAACCGCGTGATGTCAGTTTATCCAATAGCATTTCGGCATCACAGGTTGCCAGTTGGCGGAAAACACTGCGTATTGCAGCCATGGAAACCAACAAACAAACTGGGTCAGAGAATCGCAGAATCTACTTGACCTAAAAAGCCTCTGAACCCATCTAAATATCTCTATGAACAACAGTATATTAAAACAGATAAATCAACTCATCAGCTTACAGTGTTTAAGTCTCCTCAGCTTTCATTGTGAATTGCGTTCCCTATTGTTGCTGGCAACCCGCATCTTTGAACGAGGGGCCGGGCCAAACAATATTTTGAATGTGGACTGCAGTACCCATTTTGAACACTGGGTGTAATTCCTACATAGAGCCCCTTTAAGCAAAATCTACACAGGGAAATTTCCTGATCTTATGGATTCCCACCTAAATTACTCTTTCACCCACAAAATTTTGCCAAGCAACAGTAAATGTGACTGCATCTTAAGGGCCTGAGATAAAACTAAAAATTTGACCTTCTGAACTTACCCAAACATATAATTCTCCCTGATTCAGAGCAATACCTCTTTCCAATCCAACCTTTAGCACACTCTCAAACCGCTCGCACATCAATGAAACAAGCAATGCAAAGTCTACTACAGTGACCCAAACCATTCAATGGGCTTGCCTCATAAACTGAGGTCTTATTCTCATTTCAAGTGCAAAATTCACACACATGGTACCACACCTAACAAGACAAAGACTTTCAGTGTGCTGGCCACAGCTGCTGCCCCCATTAATCCCTATTCATCCCGTGGTGCCTGGTAAGATACGTATAGAGTTCCATGTAGCGTGACTTAGCCATGCTCTGGCGTGTATAGACCTGCTGTATTCCTGCTCTCAGGTCATCCCAGATCTGGTCCAGCCCAATCTGTTTGAGCCCGTGGGTGTTCTGGCCCCTGTTGGATGACATTGTCTCTGTGCCGGTCTGCTCGTGTCAGATAAATCCTCTCTTCTCCCCGTTCTGCTCCAGAACACTGCTGCTTCACATGTAGTCCACCATGCTGGAGAGCATTCAGACAGGATCAGTTCAGGGATGAGTACCACTACACTTCACAGATGGTGCTGCAGGCTGGTCTAGGGTTACAGCAGCGTCCAAACACTTCCGTACAGTATCTGCGAGAGCAAACAAATCAGGTTTGAAATAAAATAACCACACTTAACATCATTTTAAAAAGGTAGAACATAAAACAGTGTTTTTATGACAGATATAACAATGACAACAAGTACATACAGTATTAAACAGCACTTACAGGTGTTAATAATAAGGCAGAACTAGCAATTATTCTATAGGAACAAACAAAAGCAAGAGCCAAGAAAAGATATATAAAAGATAACATATATAAAAAGAGAAGAAGCAAACCTAACAGGTGACTAACTATGTATCATAACGGAGCTCATTTGAAGTGACAAGCGTTGGTTCATGGTTATATTTAGCGGCATGTCTGACTGCTGTGTGTTGTGGTGCAGAGAATATGAATCTTGCCAGTCATTGTTTACATGTTGATGTTCGAAATGCCACATTTCAGAGGCAAGAGTGACTGAGGGTTGATGCATCAGAACATGTGACCAGTGGGATTGAGTTTAGCTGGGTTATTAATAGCATTTCCCACATCGTTCTTCCTAGGACTTCTTGTTTACAGACAGCTGTTCCTATAGCTAGCAGAACAGCTAATATATGCTTGAGACTAAGTTCACTAAAACCATCTCTAATTGACAAAATATATGTTGGGATTCAGATACATAAAGGCAAGTTTATACGTGTGTTTTTTCTGCGTAACTTCTGTAAATCGAGAGAAGCAAAGTCCCACAACTGACCCAGCCTTGCTAAATCACTGACCCAGAGCATGAGAGGTTTTACAGGAGTGAAAATAAACAAGATGGAGTGGCGTCACACCGTTAGGATCAGCCCAGCTTATGGTGAGACATATAAGAGATACAGATGGTTGAAGAGGACAATGACTCTAAATGATCCCTCGCTCATTTAACACACATAAACGAACACAGCCTTTCGATACATGCTGCGTATAAACTCTTTCAGCCACTGTAAGCGCTTTGCTTGATCATTGTGGGAAAACAGTTTGTGAACGTCAAACTGCTTGAGCCTGGTCACATTTAATCTTATTAGATCAGCCAAACCAAGGCTAGAGTCTCTGACCCACATTCATCAGTGGGATATTTCCATAATATCAAACATGTGATCTGTAGGTTGACAGAATTTCAACAATTACAGTCAAAGTAGGGCTCAGAAGTCCTTTATAGTAAGAAAATTACATTTTGCATTAAATGGATAATTCCCACGAAAATGAACATTCTGCCATCAATTACTCACTTTTATGTCATAAACATGACACACAAAATGAGTTGTTTTGAAAAATGTGTTATTACAGTTTTAATTACTATTAGCAACACATGTTGTAGTGTTCACAGAAGAAATTCATACAGGTTTGGAATGACATGAGAGTGAGTAAATGATGACAATTTTGATTTTTAGCTGACTATCTATTTAAATGTTCATCAAATGTGGGTTGGATCAGGTAAAGACTGATTCAAAACAAAAGTTACTTTAGCCAGGTGTCCAAAAAGGACACGAAGCACAACAAATAAGCTTGAACATGATTTTTAAAGTGCTTTATGTGTGACAATTATTTTTGTGGCGTATATAGGCAAATTGAGCACAAAAAGCACAAATCTACATGACTGTCGTGACAGTTTAATCGCCATATGGTAAAACAATTCATCTAAGGATCTTTTTGGCATCTGAGGACTCCTTTGGCAATAAAGCATGCCAATATTATCATGATTCATAAACCACCCACTAGGACCCCTTTTTTTCTGAGGTTATAATTTCAAAGGAAACTAACCACACACTGGCATATGAGGTTTAGAAAACTCCAAAATAAAACCCTTTCTTGGTCACTTATGGCATTTTGGCCAAACAGTGCTGACTAGGTAGGCATCTGAATTCATGTGAATGTGTACAAATCACTGTTCAAACGGACTCAGCAGTTGCTTTAGGTTCTCCATCACAGACATTACCAAGAAGAGCATCTTAACATCTTAAATATACAATGTCTTAATTTCATGTCTATTTTGAAAGCAGTGTTTTCTAAACAGCATCAATACATTAGCAATGCTAGGTAGCAGCTCGCTAGCTTCAGGTAAGTTAACCTGGTAAACTGACGCTAAGGAGAAGTATTAAGACATATTAGAGCCAAATAAACGAATGACATTAAAATATAACCTGAAAATAAGGCAAACAACACTTGTTATTAACCTACTCGTGTACTACGGCGAAGCTTTTGAGATATTGATGTAAAATGGCCACCTTTGCATTAAGTCGTTTATAACACCACAAAAACGTTTGTCTTCCTTCTCTAGTTATATGTTCTGCCAAACCGGGGCGGCTGACATGTATATAAAGATATTTAGTCTTACCTGTACCCGTTTCTAACGTCGAACTGTATGAGGTTGAGGCCCTATGCTGTGTCTGTGTATGACTGGAAATGATTGGGAATTCCGTATTAGAGCGAGTGAAGCGTCATACGTCACAGCTCAGAGAAATACAGCGACGCCTAGTGTTTACTTAGAGATACAGCGACCCCCAGTGCTCACCTACTTGAGTACCCTAGCGTCTATATTCACACTGTATGATCCATTACATTACATTCCTCATATATACAGTCAAATCAAAATGTATTCAGACACCTTGAACATTTCATTCATTATTACAGTTTATTCACTGTAGTTTAAAAAATGGTAATAAAATATGACAAGATCTCAGAGTTAAACTGTCAGAAAAAAATTATCTTAATTATGTCAGATAACACTTAAGCAAAACATGTTCAGATCAAAGTGTCTGAATAATTTCTGGTTCCATTTTTTTTTTTTTTTTTTAATCAATTTTACTGGTAGTCCACTGTATGATGAATGTTTGGGTATGTCACAGTTTATTTTATTTTGCTATCCTTACATAAATGAACTATAGTGTCCTGCACACACTAGTAAAAATATATCAAAAATATCTGAATAATTTTTGGTAATATATATATATATATTTTTTTTTTTTTACTCATGGGTGCCGGACAATACAGTTGTAAGAAAAAGTATGTGAACCCCTTGCAGAATCCGTGAAAATGTGAACAATTTTAACAAAATAAGAGAGATCATACAAAATGCATGTTATTTTTTTTAGTACTGTCCTGAGTAAGAAAATTTACATAAAAGATGTTTACATAGAGTCCACAAGAAAAAAAATTCAAAAGTATGGGAACCATTGATTCTTAATACTGTGTGTGGTTACCTGGATGATCAATGACTGTTTTTTTTTTGTTTTGTGATGGTCTTGATTATTTTGAGTCTCTTGATTATTTTGAACAGTTAAACTGACCAACGTTCTTCAGAAAAATCCTCCAGGTGCTGCAGATTCTTCAGTTTTTAAGCATTTTTTTAAAATATTTGAACCCTTTCCAGCAGTGACTCTGTGATTTTGAGATCCGTCTTTTCACACTGAGGACAACTGAGGGACTCAAACACAACTATTGAAAAAGGTTCAAACATTCACTGATGCTCCAGAAGAAAACACGATGCATTAAGAGTCAGGGTATGAAAACTTTTGAACATGATGAACATGTCCAATTTTTTCCTATTTTACTGAAATATCATTGCTTTTCATTTAGTACTGCCCTCCAGAAGAAACTTGCATGTTTCCTGGAAGAAAAAATAAGTACAATTTATCTTGATATTCAAATTCAAAAGTTTTCATCCCCAAACTCTTTTGTTAGAATGATCTCATATTGTTAGAATGATGTAGTGTTCTTTATAGCAGTTCACTTCTTTACATTACACTACATTCTACCATTACAAAATAATGATCCAATATTTAAATCCCAGCCCAAATAATATCCCATCCCAAATAAACTACATGACACATTTTGCTATACATTTTTTCTTTTTTTACAGGAATATTTAATTTACATTTGAGTTTCATTCAATGAGACTGCTGTAAAATTATATATTATATAAGAAGACCTACAAAGAGGGTGCAAAGTCCACAGTGGCCTTCATATGTATATGTACATACACACACACACATATATATATATATAAAATGAACACAACTTTCAAGCACAATTGATTGACAGATAAACTCCTATTTCTGAGTTGAGGATATTTTTTAGCAAACAGTTTGCTTAGTGTATTCAGCTTCACAGCATTAAAGAGGACACATTTTATCATTCAAATGAATTGTGTATATGCATTTTAAACACATTATGATCTTCGTCCATGCAATAAATGCATATCCCTGAATGAGTGCGGTTTCATAGCGCATTTAATACCACTGCTGTGCTCAGGTAATGTTAATGGTATGAGCATTTCAGGGGTGGTCATATTTACACTTTAAAAACAGTCAGAGCTAGAAATGTATCTTCATATCTACAGGTAAAGCTTCATATTAGGGCTGCACGATATATCGCATGAGATTGTCACGCGCATTTCATCAATAAAGCCGTTTCCCTGATTACCGCTAAATCGCCATCACCTGCTTTCAAATGGAGCGGCATTTAATACACATAGCCGTAGATCACTGAAAAGCCACGCAATATCGCGTTCATATCGCAGATGAATCGCCTTCGATAATGAACGCGATATTGCGTGGCTTTTCAGTGATCTACGGCTCTGTCTATTAAATGCCACTCCATTTGAAAGCAGGTGATGGAGATTTAGCGGTAATCAGGGAAACGGCTTTACTGGCGAAATGCGCGTGAAAATCTCATGCGATATATCGTGCAGCCCTACTTCATATTACGGTTAGACTACTTTCTTTGACCCCTCCTTCTTTAGGGTGGTCAGAACCCCCCCGTAATTTGTACAAAGTAATCCCACAATAAAGTTGGGGGATACACTGTTTGACTGTTGGGATGCTGTAGGCCAGTTCGGTTTACACAGAAGCCTCCAATTTTCACTTTTCTTTCTGTAAAACAATCTCCTCAAAAGCTTGAGATTCATTTTCTTCTTTTCTGCACTGGTTTTCAGTTTCAAACTCTCTCACATAGCCTAACCTTCCCAGTGTTCGTGTAATTGTAGATACATGAACTTTGACTTTAGCTAAGGCAAGAGAAGCCTGCAGTTCTTTGACCGTTATATCGGGTTTCTTTGTGATTTCCTTGATGATTTTACGTTCTGCTCTTGCAGAGATTTTAGTTGGTCGACCACTCCTGGGAAGATTCATCACTGTTCCAAGAGTTTTCCATTTGCGGATTATGGATCTGACTGTGGACCGGGAAATTCCCATCATCTTTGAAATAGATCTATAGCCCTTCCCAGACTTATGGTGAAAAATTATCTTTTCTTTGATATCTTCAGCAAGTTCACTCCGTGGCATTATGTACTTGCTGAACCTTTATGATGGCAACTTTATGCCTGAGGATCCAACTTAACGGATAAGGATCAAAATCCAATTTATTCTGAGCAGTTCTTGCTGTCTTCAGATGGCTGTCCACTTTAACAAAGTATCTGTGAAAAAGCAAATAAATCAGGTTTCAAATCACTTTATTTTTAAAACATATGTAGCTTTTTAAACCGTATTGTGTATAGACAACTGCTTCTAGCAGTTAACCAACTCTGGTGACAGCAACATCACTCTAATTTTTGCAAGGCAATTTATTTATTACATTTCATGACCACAACTGAACTAAATCTTTCACTGCATGGAAACTTCCATTATTTTCTTTAAGATAAAACACTGTAATTTTACATTTATTGCCTGCAATTCATTAGGGGAAACATTTAAATGTATTCAAAACAAAATACGGAATTGAATCATTGTTAATTGAACCGAGCATCAAACTGAATCACTTGCAAAAAAAACGCTTTGATTCGAAACCCTATGTTCGAAACCCAGTCGAATCCAATCGACTCCCGGTCGAATCAAACCAAAGATTCACAGCCAATCGTGTTCATTTCAAGACTAATTTTAATACAGTATTTGTTTCAACATATTACCAATGCAAGCTAAAAGCTAGTTAGGCTGCTAAACAGACGCTCAGGAGAAATATTAAGACATATTAATGGCAAATAAACGAGTAGCACTGTAGAATAACCAAACATTTGTTATTCACCTGTTACGACGACTTTGAGTTTGAGCAACTAACGGCTAACTACTGAAGAAGCACAAAAACATTTGAATTCTCGGTAAATATCTCACTCTTAATTAACTATATGTCATGCCTAAACGAAGCGGCTGATAACTATATAAAGATATTTAATCTTAACTGCCAGGTCCATCTGTAATGAATCGAGGTCTCTGCTGTTTCTTTAGCAGAGATTGTATTACAGGGAGATGAAAGGGTCTGTATCTCTTACCATTGGAGAAAGCGTAACGGCAAACTTCATCACGTGCTCACCTCTCAGCCTATCGTGTAATGGCAGTGACATCAGTGCCCGCCGTTCAAGACTCCTTCCCTGCATACAGCGGTACGGTCAGAGCCGGTTCGAGCCTTTTAGCATTAGCAGTTACGCTTTTTTGGCTAAATGTTGCAGCCTTGCCTTCCAGTGGCTTTGCTTTAGCTGACTGGAGAAGATGATTGGGGATTCCGCAGAGCAACTGAAGCGTTTTACGCCACAGCGACCCCTAGTGCTCGAGTCCTCAGGCGCCCATATTAGTACAAGATTTATCTTTTTCTAATTTACATTTTTACTTATTTTCCTCATATACATCTAAGTACAATCTGAATGTACAACTAGCTATAATTATTTACCTTTTATTACTTTAGATATTGTTTATTATTTTTTACCAAATATGACAAAATGTTGTGTATATGATGTATTAAGCATTTTTATTGAAACAACAGTAGGGGAATACAAAGATATTTGAATATATGAAACAATTAAATCTAAATTCTGTATCTTATAGCACAAATCAGTCATGTTTCTATTACATTAAATATCCTTTTCAACAGCTTAGATGTCTTAACAGCATTTCAATTGTTCTGTATTGATGTTAGTCATAAAAAATCTTCAAATCAGTGGAAAATAAGTCTACCATTTGGCACAGTCGATTTACATTTTGCTTTATGTATATGATATTTCCCCAATAGAATAAGAAGTTGTATTGAGCAATTTATACAACAGAAAATATGTTATCATCATGGCTAATAAGTAAAGATATTTTATCTTGACATCTGTCTCTGTGAGGACTCTATGCTGCTTCTCCAAAGCGTTTTATGCCACAGCGACCCCTAGTGCTCGAAGCGTTAATTTTAATAGACTTTTATCTTTTTTTTCCGTAAAATTATATTTTTTATTACTTATTTAATCTCCACGTACGTTCAAGTACAATCTGAATGTACAACTAGCTATAATTTAGTAACCTTTATTACCTTAGATCTTGTTTATTACTTAACCAAATGTGGCAAAATGTTCAGCAATATATACAATGGGAAATATGTTATCAATGAGCAACCTGCAAACATTTCTCAGAAACACTGGGCTTCCCCCTGTGTTCTTTCAACGATTCACTTCAAAGTGGCAATATTTTGTTCTAAATGGATTAGAAAAGATGGCATTTTTACAGTGTTTCTGTAAGCGAAGCAATTTAAAGACATTTTGAAGAAAACAATATTAATCTTGCACGGTTTAATTAACAGTAAGCAGCCTATTGTTAACCACTGTACTCACATGAACTGAGTTAAATATGTTTTTAGTACATTAATGGATCTTGAGAGACGAAGTGACATTGCTGGCTATGGAGGCCTCACAGAGCCATCGGATTTCAACAAAAATATCTTAATTTGTTTTCCGAAGATGAACGAAGGTCTTACGAGTGTGGAACGGCATGAGAGTGAGTACTAAATGACAGAATTTTCATTTTTGGGTGAACTAACCCTTTAAATCAATCTCAGGAGAGATCAAAATATATTCAGCCATTGAGTCAGGGTACTGGTGGGGGACTTTTTTTGTGGTGCAAGGAGGAAAAACCTCCAATACACCTTAGTCAGGTAGGTTAGACGCCATGTTGAATTTAACGTGGATGAAAATGAAGCTTTGTGGGATAGACTTAGTCTTTAGAAATGGCACGCCCTCTATAAAGGTCCTAGATCATGTCATTTTCACAACTTCTTTATGGTGCTTTTGTCTACTGAAAGTAAAGAAAAAATAAATATGGCTCTACCCTGAATAGATCTATTGAACACCAGAAAGACAGAAGAGCTGGTGATGAATTTCTGGCCTTAAAGACCATTTCTGAATGCATTTCCCCCTTGTGTAATTGATAGAAGTACTATATGCATTAATATCCATTATATTTACATTTCCACTTCCTCTCCATTTAAACTTTTCTACAGATGATCCAATATTTCAGAAGTCATAACCCATGACAAACATTTTATATGCATGTTGTTTATTATTATGTTCATGATAGTAATATTTATGAGGATTTCTCTTATTTTGCTATAAGGCCTCAAACAATAAGATGAAGAAAAAAATATGATTGTACAAATATTGTATTGCACAGAAGCATTTCAATGAGTGAAAAATTACATATATTATATATAAAAATATATATTAATGCCTGACACAGCAATAAGTAAACAAATATGATGCAAAGAAGTAAATACAAGTGCGAAATAAAGAAAGCCTAGAATAGGAAAAAGACGGTTGGCAACATGCTTTTACTGTAGATTGTTGCAGGCAGCCTGTTTAAGACACAACGGGACCTTTATCAAACATAAACTTCCACTTCTGCCACTTCTGTCTTTACAAGATTTTCCTCAAAAACTTGAGAGTCTTCCTGTATCTTCTTCTCAAACAAGAGTTGAGCATTTATTTTCTCTTTCTTCTGAAGTGGTTTTTGCCTTGATACTCTCTCACGATGCCTGATTCTGTCCAGTCTCCTTCGGATTGTTGAATCATGAACTTTGACTTTAGCTAAAGCAAGAGAAGCCTGCAGCTCTTTAGATGTGATTGCAGGGTTTTTGGCGACTTCCTGGATGATTTTACGTTGTGTCCGCGGAGAGATTTTAGTCGGTCGACCACTCCTTGGAAGATTCATCACTGTTCCATGCGTTTTCCATTTGCGGATTATGGATCTAATTGTAGATCTGTGCATTCCCATAATCTTTGAAATGGATTTGTATCCCTTACCTGCCTTATAATGAAAAATGACCTTTTCTTTGAACTCTTCAGGAAGTTCATTTGATCGTGGCATTATGCATTGGCTGAATCTTTGGGCTGATCTTAATCAAAATCAGGTTGCTTCTCAGCAATGCTTCCCGTCAGGAAAGCTGACAGGATGGTTCAGGATTACTGCAGCGTCCAACCACAGGATATCTGTGAGTGAGCAAATACCAAATTAAGTTTTAAACCTTCTGGTTCTCACAGCAATAAAGGACCTACTCACAAGATGGAGTGGTGTCACACTGTCAGGATCAGTCCAGCTTACAAGAGATTCAGTTGAAGAGGACACCAACTTTTAATGCTCCCTTGCTCACAAACACAGCTGAGATCTTTGTTACAGTATATGCTGTGTATAAACTCCTCTTTCAGTCTCTGTTAGTGGGATGAAGCTCCTACAACGGTCATGCATTATCTTAGATTATGGGTATTATACTGAAAACAGATTGTTAACGTCAAACCGCTTTTGCCTGGTCAACTTTAACCTTATTAGATAAAGGCTAGACTCTCTGACCTAATAGCCCACATTCCTTAGGGTGGGATATTTGTAGCATATTCACAGCAAACTAAAATAAAATTGTCTGAAAGCTTCAATTTACACTAAACCAAAACGGTGGAAAATGGCAACACAAGATTTTCTCATGTTTCCAGAGTGTTCAAAACAAAGAAAAAAAGGTTATTTAAGGTAAAGGTGTGTCACACTTCTCTACTTTTGCATTAAATCAATACATTAAAACGACTTATTAAAACAACTGCAGTGCTGGCTAGCTTCAGGTCCAAGGTAACGTGACGGTTGGAGAGAAGATTTGGGGAATATTAATGCAAAGAAAACGAGTGACATACAACAACATATATTATTCAAACTCTCTATCGTGGCGAAGCTTTTGTCTAAACGGCCACTTGTTTGGACAAAACCTTCCTACTAGGCATATATTATCCCTAAAGCCGAGCGGCTGACACGTATTTAATCTTACCCGTTTCTAATGTTGAGCTGTAAGAGGCTGAGGTCTGTGCTGTCTCTGTAGCTGGAGATTCCTTACGTAGAGCGAGTGAAACGTCATAATCGACTGCTCAGAAATACAGCGACCTCTAGTGTATCTAGAGAGATACTGCGACCTCCAGTCCTCCTTTCGTGTTCTCAGCCTTTTTGACTCCAGGGCCCTCCTTGCCCTCCTTTGACGACTACAGCCTTATTCGAAAGCCTCATGACTTGATAAAGATATAGGATAAATAAATAAATAAAAAAATATTTTAACTGGATTTCTTCCAGATAAACTAAATAAACGAATGGCATAAATTACTAGAAAAATGTGTATTCATTATATATATATATATATATATATATATATATATATATATATATATATATATATATATATATATAAAGCAAAGTAAATAATATATATATATATATATATATATATATATATATATATATATATATATATATATATATATATATATATATATATATATATTTTATGAATAACAATATGAGTATTTCTCTTAAAAAAACATGTTTTTCTGTCAATTGTTGCAGGCCTGTTTGTTTCACACCGGACATGATGGGACTCTTATCAAACAAAAACTTCCACTTCTGGCACTTAGCTAAGGTAAGAGAAGCCTTCAGTTCTTCGGACGTTATTTTGGGTTTTCTTGTGACTTGCTGGATGAGCTGGATATGTTACGGTCGACCCACAAACATATCAGTGTCCGTTGGCCACTCCTGGGAAGATTCATTACTGTTCCAAAAGCTTTTAATTTGGAAATGATGGCTCTGTGGATCGTGCAGTGCCATAGTTTTAGAAACAGCTTTGTAACCCTTACCAGACTTATGGAAAAATCTTTTCTTTGCTATCTTCTGGAATGTCCTTTGATCTTGACATTATGCTTAGCTCAAACTTTGTGCTGATTATAATGGTTGTGGATTTTGAGCAGTGCTTGCTGTCCTCACACTGTAGTTCCAACCACTTTAACAAAGTATATCTGAAAGTAAAAAAAAATGAAAGAAAAAAATGCATTGTTACATTTGATCGCTTACCTATTCTTAATATTATGCTAGTGTCACTATTAAGTGACATTAAAATTATTGGCAACACTTTATTTTGATGGTCCCTTTTGAACATTCTTTATAAGTAACTTTGCAACTACAGTATATACCAACTAACTCTTATTAGAGTATTAGTAGAGTATCTGCTTAATATCTGCTAACACTTTATTGTGATGCTACTTCAACAGACTTTTACTGACTATAAGTAACTTTGCAAGTGCATGTCAACTCATTCTAACCCTAGCCCTACCAGTCTTATACTCTACTACCTTATTATCATCATCATCATCATCATCATCATCATCATCAATAATTCCTATTTTTGTGGAAACCGTGATATATTTATTTAGGATTGATGAATTAAAAAGTTCAAAAGAACAGCATTTGTTTGATTTATTTGTTTATGTAACATTATAAATGTATTCAGCATCACTTACAATGTCTTTTGATCAGTTGAATTAGTTCTTGCTGAATAAGTAGGCTACTAAATAACTTAATCTTTTGAACAGTACTGTAAAATACCCTCTAAATGAAGTCCATCTCAAAGCCCTAATATAGAAAATAATCGGTCTCATCTTGAAATATAAAGCACGTCTATATACGCATTTTTTTATAGCAGCAGCACGTAGCCTAGCAAGCGGCTGTTAACTTCTATCTCAAAGATAACTGACACCAAAGAAAACGTATGGATTAATCTTACCAGGCAGGGTCCGTTTCTGCATCCAGTCTGTTTGGGCATTTGACTAAACTTAAAGGGATAGTTCACCCAAAAATGAAAATTTGATGTTTATCTGCTTACCCCCAGTGCATCCAAGATGTAGGTGACTTTTTTTCTTCAGTCGAACGCAAATTATGATTTTTAACTGCAACCACTGCCGTCTGTCAGTCAAATAATAGCAGTAGATGGGAACTTCAACTATAACAGTAAATAAAACTTGCTTAGACAAATCAAAATTAAAACCTGCGGCTCGTGACGACACATTGATGTCCTAAGACACGTAACGATCGGTTTGTGCGAGAAACCGTACATTATTTATATAATTTTTACCTCTAATACACCACTATGTCCAACTTCGTTTAGCTTCCTGTTAGTGCGGTCAAAAAACGCGTTCTGAAGACGGAAGTGATGTCTCACCCATATACTTCAATGAGCGCGAGACATCACTTCCGTTGTCAGAGCGCGATCAGACATCACTAGCCGGAAGCTGAACGAAGTTGGACATAGTGGTGTATTAGAGGTAAAACATTATATTAATACTGTTCGGTTTCTCGCACAAACCGATCGTTTCGTGTCTTAGGACATCAATGTGTCGTCACGAGCCGCAGGGTTTAATTTGGATTTGTCTATGGAAGTTTTTTCGACTCTTATTGTTCAAGTTCCCAATCACTGCTATTATTTGACTGACAGACGGCAACGGTTGCAGTAAAAAATCATAATTTGCGTTCGACTGAAGAAAAAAAGTCATCTACATCTTGGATGCCCTGGGGGTAAGCAGATAAACATCAAATTTTCATTTTTGAGTGAACTATCCCTTTAATCATAACGTGTCAACATAAGAGACCCCTAGTTTCAGAATCTGTCTTTACTTTCATAGAGGAGTATGTCTTCTTCGTGTTTCACAATATTCATATTAGAAAACAGCAGTGGAATTATGCAAATATAGTGATTTCTGATACTTGATAGAGACTGAAAGACAACACATAAATAAACCCCTAGTCAGTTCATATAATTTGACTTAACATCTTTAGTGCCATCTAATGTGAATGTAGCTGATGCTGAAAAAATACACAGCATACATTTGTTAGGTACTTCTTTTTATTCCCTTCCCATAAGAATAGCCACATTGATGAGGAATTCTCTTATTTTGCAATCAGGCCTCACACAATAATGAGATGGATGAAAAGAGGTCAGTACAAATATCTTACGCTAAACAGCCAGTCGAGAACCGAGTTGCTCTAAATATAAAAAGTATTTTACTATTCATTCCTGACTCATCAACATCATAACAAAAGGTAAAAAAATGCCCCCAGGAGTAAATACAATTGTGATATTGCACAATAGTTTAAAGTACAGTATGTACAGTTTCACATACAGTGGTCATGCTGCCGTTAAAACAAGTTGAATGCACAAGCAAAATGCAATCATAATATGAGATACAGATGAGTAAATATATTATATTGTTTATACTTTCACTTGTATATTTACTCATAAACAATAAAATGTCAAAGCCTTCTTGAATTGTTGTGGTCAAAAAAAATCTATATTTACATTTAATAAAAAGGCCTATACATGTGCCACATGAGAGGCAGCAGAACTGAGCTGAATAATAATAAAACATCCTTATTATTATTTTTTTTTTTTACAAGAGACCTCCCATCATGAAAAGAGAAAAAATCACTCTCACAAAACAAACTCAAAATGTCTAAAGAATAATACTGTAAAAGGTAAATGAAAAGGGGTCATATTACGACAATTAAAATTATCAAAGCATTCTTTCTTCACTACAAGGAACATTCAAGTATTTTTTTTCCCTTCACAGATCTTCAGAACATTTTGAACATTCAGGCTTTCCCTAATACAGATGAGACAGAAAGAAAGGCTAGGTAATCTACAAAATATCCTCATAAAAATATATTCATATATTTCATTTATTGTGAATGTTAACTGACTAACCTTACAATTATACAAAACAATGTTTAAATTTTCAATGTAAATGAGGGGTGAAGAATTTGATATTAGATTATAAAAGTGTGAAACATCAAGACTCTTACATTCTCATGAATCTGCAATCCCTCATTATCCTTTCCAAAAGGTCAACTTGAATATCAATATTTGACTAAATTAACTTGTGGTTATAGTCTGAGATGTGATTGTGAACACAGAGACCCTTCCAAACACATATTACACACAAAACCTTCCAAAAATAATATCACTGTAATATTATAATCTGAATTATAAGAAAACAACGATCAAATTTAGTTTGGAAGAATTATAATGAATTATTCAGATCAGAGATTGAAGTGCTCAGAATTATACCAATTCATTGCAGATGCGTCATAATGCTAAACATGGATATTTATCACAAATAAATGCATATAAATCTGAGGGTGAGCAACATCGGTTTTCTAAAATCAATCTGTGAACCAGTCTGTGAGAGAATGGATAATCTGTAGCCCATGTAAATGAACTTTTTATTTGATATTTTATTTAAAAAGTAAATAATAATTTACAAAAAAAACAACAAAAACAATGAAAATGCTTTTGACAACATATCAGCTGTAATTTGACAAAATGCACAGTGCAATAATTTCTTAAATGTTGTAGAATATACGCAAAATAAAATGTTCCATTCAGAACATTAGCATTCCGAACACTTTTAAGGGACCGTTTACACTAGCGCTTTTTTGTTTTAAAACGCATAACTTTTGCTACGGTTACGCCTGTTGTTTACACTACTCCGCCGTTTTCGACCCTCAAAAATGGAGGCTTTCAAAAAAAACAAACAAACAAAAAAAAAACTCCAGAGCTCGTTTTAGTTTGCAAACGTCAGGGCTGCGTTTCAGTGTAAACAGACCAAAACTGATGAGACTTTTGAAAACGATGGCGTGGCTGCCCACGTTCGCTCTGTGTATCCTTGACGACCGTGTTAACGCTAACATGGAAACTGAACTGCAATCTTTGCTAGCTTTGTCATAATTTTTAGCAGCAATTGTGTAGTTAAACTCTGCATTTTTGCACAAGAGGCAACTGTTTACACTTGTACACACATGCCCAGAATTTTCGGTCATGTAGCGTGGACGGAGATCGGTTCTGAAACGCAGTGGAAATATCAGTGTAGACGAGGATCGTTTTCATTGTAAAACGCCATTTTAAAATGAAAATGCACTAGTCTAAACAGTGCCTAAACTCATGAACATTGTGTCTACTTTCCGCTCAGACAAATATATCAGTACAGCTGTTTGATCTGTTAGGATCCTCCTTTACCGATTTAACCAGATGAAGTAACTTCTACATTGACAGCTGGCTGAATCCTCAAGGCACCTTGAATTAAGTCATTCCATTGGGTGTCAGTGGTTCCACCTTCTTCATCTAGAATGACAAATGCTGATGGTATAAGTTTGGGTGTTAATCTGCCAGATAGATGTCACTGTGCCAGTGCTTTACTACAGCCTGCAAAAACGAATCACAGACAATATGATCTCTCAAAATAACATCTTTATGCCATGATACATGCCTTCAGCAAAACAAATGCTTAAGACTGAGAGGTGTTTGGCAAGGAACAATAAACTGAAGGCTTCCACAGGAAATAAATGAGAATAGCTGTGCAGAAGGCTACAAATAGACAGTGTCGGTTTGACATAATTCTTGGTGCATGCCTTGATTTTCTTCCCCTCAATGAAATACTGATGATATACAATCTAATGTCATCTTAAAATTAAATCTCTGTCGTTTGTGCAGTGAATTAAATAAAATATTCATATAGAGCATTTAACATTTACAGTCTTTCTAAAACATTTTCCACACAAGGACGTTTTGTAAGATTAAGCAAAAGAACACACAAAAAAAAAAGAAGAATGGATTTTGGCAAATAATTGTTTCTGTAAAAAAAGAACACATGGTGAAATGATTTATTAAGATGTGATCCAGAGATTACACACTTAAAAGACTTTTGCCAAAACACAATAGAAAGAGACAAGCCAGTCACTATGTACAGGACAGTTTCTCAAACTGGTGATGAGTTTGATCCCAAAACATTAGTTCTGATACTGAAAAAAAGATTCTGAAAGAGTCTGTACACCCCTATTAGATGAACCATTCCTTCTTGCTTTCATCGATGGTCTCTGTGAAATTGGGCTCGGTGCTGATGATGGCCGCGTCAGCGGACTCGGACGACTCTCCCCCCTTGGCCTCGTTGGTGTGGTAGGTGCCTTTATGGCGGAACATGTACCGGATCAGAAACACCAAAGTGCACAGAATAGTGAAGATCACCACTGCAATGATACCTGCAAAGAGAATACATTCATAGTTAATGCATTAAAGTACAGATAACTTCAAAGAAGCGATTGTTCATCTGAATTAGATGTGAGTGTCCATCTTACCTCCTATTATAGCTGAATTCCTATTAACTCCATCTGGTATCACTCTTTCCTCATTGAAGGGGAAATCAGCACCTACAGGAGATCATAATGACATACTGATGTCAACATACTGATGTCACAATATTTTTTTAATTATCGGCATCTGTCCATAATGTATATTTAATTGTCCATGCTCATTTTCCTGATTTTTACATTTAGGTTATAAATATGAAAAATTGATAGTGTTAAAGCTAATCTTTAAAGGTGCCCTAGAATGCTTTTTCACAAGATGTAATATAAGTCTAAGGTGTCCCCTGAATGTGTCTGTGAAGTTTCAGCTCAAAATACCCCATAGATTTTTTTTATCCATTTTTTTAACTGGCTATTTTGGGGCATCATTAAATATGCGCCGATTCCGCACTTGGCCCCTTTAAATTCTTGTGCTCCCCGCCCCGAGCTCGCGACTGCCTTAAACAGCATAAACAAAGTTCACACAGCTAATATAACCCTCAAAATGGATCTTTACAAAGTGTTTGTCATGCAACATGTCTAATCGCGTAAGTATAGTATTTATTTGGATGTTTAAATTTGATTCTGAATGAGTTTGAGGCTGTGCTCCGTGGCTAAAGCTAACATTACACACTATTGGAGAGATTTATAAAAAATGAAGTTGTGTTTATGAATTTTACAGACTGCAAGTGTTTAAAAATGAAAATAACAATGGCTCTTGTCTCCGTGAATACAGTAAGAAACGATGGTAACTTTAACTACATTTAACAGTACATTAGCAACATGCTAACGAAACATTTAGAAAGACAATTTACAAATATCACTAAAAATATCATGTTATCATGGATCATGTCAGTTATTATTGCTCCATCTGTCATTTTTCGCTATTGTTCTTGCTTGCTTACCTAGTCTGTTGATTCAGCTGTGCACATCCAGACATTCTGCTCTTATCTAATGCCTTGAACATGAGCTGGCATATGCAAATATTGGGGTCATACATATTAATGATCCCGACTGTTACGTAACAGTCGGTGTTATGTTGAGATTCGCCTGTTTTTCGGAGGTCTTTTAAACAAATGAGATTTACTCAAGAAGGAGGAAACAATGGTGTTTGAGACTCACTGTATGTCATTTCCATGTACTGAACTCTTGTTATTCAACTATGCCAAGATAAATTCAATTTTCCGTTCTACGGCACCTTTAAAGAACCCCTTAATGCCAAAAAAGTTCTATATAAGGAGAAATGTCTTAAATGATTGCATAATACCTTCATGTTTAATGGTTCTAGTGATAAAGTTTACAAGCTGTTTAATTCATAACATTTAATAAAAGTTAAAAATGAATTAAGACAAATTAATTAAAACTAAATTCAGAAAATTATCCCATGATGGGAACCCCTAAAAGGTTCTATATATGAAGCACCTAAAAGAACCTTATCTTCAAAGAGTGAGACCGAAAATGAGTAAATGTGAAAACACTGAACAGTCTGACTTGTCCAATTCTGAGAACAGAACAAATATTTTCCTCTGCCAAAATGCATTACATTTACAACTGGATTAATTTTTAAGGAGCTGCTACTACAGAATTCTTTCAACATGTTTGTCAGATACACATATAATGGTTTAAACTGATGCACTAATGGACTTATAGCTGAGTGAAGCATATTGGTCTTTACAGAAGCCATTTTGTCCATTGACCTTTTTACAGAATGGCAGTGAACAGTAATTGAAAGCCTGTTTATTTAAGCCGAATCTAAAATGTGCTACTGCTGTATTGAACTTTTGTTCAGTATTTGTGTTTCATGTTTAAATCAAACTGAAAGCAATACAGTAACAGTGGCAGTTAGGAGGCACATGTAGATGGTTTTCTAAGATGTTGAAAGTGGACAGATCTTATCGATGAGGTCAATGCTTCAATCAATAAACTAGAATTGGAAATGAAACGCCAGATTTCTGTGTATTTTCAAGACTTTAAAGTGCCTCTATTATGCTATTTTAATGGTTCCTAATTTTGTTTTGGAGGTCTCCTACAATAGTTTTACATGCATTCAAGGTCAAAAACACTTGAATTTTCTCATCATATACATTGTGACATCCCCTCTTTTCTCACAGTGTCTGAAACAGTTTAATAAAGGATTCAGTCTCTCTAAACCCTTCCTTTTGGAGAGCCTGCTCTGCTCTGATTGGCCAGATGGCCCAGTTTGTTGTGATTGGTGTACCGTTTACATCGCATGTTGGAAATGAAAATCCCATTACTATATCTGAATTTCAGCGTGAGATGCTTCCTCAGCACTCGTATACACAGTGATACGAACAGTAACAATGGTGTCGGTTTTACCTTATCATATTAAGCATCAGTCCTCAAGTGGATTTGCTTTTGCAGTGCAGAAAACAGCATCTTTTTGACATGTCAACAACACGAACAAACTCTTCCAGTCTCAACAACGTTTGAGGGGGGTCAAAGTAGACAATATTTACGGGCAGCCAGTGAAGACCATAGGCTGGCATTATGCAAATTTGTTACAAATCTACATAGGTTGGTGCAGGGAGTAAGACTGGAATTACAGACGACTTTCTTTTGGGAAACGATCTCTGCAGACCTTATACATTCACAAAGAGCTATATTACACACTAAATGAAAGGTAATATCCAAAAAAAGCATAATAGGGGGTCTTTAAGGCCTCTTTGGTTATTATTTGGGTTGTGTAAATGTGTTCACCTGCATCTAGGTGCCATGGGTCGGTTGCAGCAGACATGGGTGGGATAGTGAGGGGTGATGCTCCGCAGTTGGATTCCACCAGTTTACCCTGATGTGAGACGGGTGCAGAACCACGGGACCTCAGTGCGGCTTTCAGAGGGGCAATGCTGTTGAACTGCACTCTGGACAGGCAACCCACAAACCCGGGTGTGTTGTATTTTTCAATAAGCACTGGATCGATATAACCAGTTTCTGCAGGAAGAAGAGATACAGATAGGCATCTAAAGTTAGACTAAGAGCAAATCGGCATCTAAATGTTCAAAATGTCTGACAGCCTGAAATACAAGATAACTGCAGAAAACTGATCCAAGCCTTGTCCCAGGAAATGTATTACATTTCATTGCAATAAAAGGATAAGATCAATGCCTGTTCATGTATAATGTACAAGAGATCTGCATTACAATGGCATCCTAAAATATAACCTTGAGGGGGCAACTGTATCTGAACTATATCATTTCTACTTGCATTACAAATATCTTGGGGGAAAAAGCACTCTCTTCATGTATACTATTCCCATTTAATGGGATTTTACACATTTAAAATGCAAACAATGTTTATGTGTCACTGTACTGCATATTCAAATGAATAGTTTACTTAAAATAAAAATGGTTATTTAGTCACTGTCATTTGTTTCAAACATTGGTTTCGATTGAAATTGTTTACAAAAATCATTCGATTTCTTCATGATTCAGCTCGCTTAAGGGGAAAATGATCAGTGGTTAACAACCTAAATTTTGGTTTGATCCAATGTTGTTATTGTTAACTTAAACTACTAAAAATTGTATTTCCTAAAGCTGGAAGAAAAACAATGTCATGTCTCAAATTTGGATGTTTATGTTTTATATTGATTTGCTTTATTTCTAGTTTCCTGTTTAGTTTTGTAGTCCATTTGTAGTTCTTTTGCTTCCCCTTGTTACTCCATCATCATCTGCACCTGTGTCTTGTTATCCCTGTGTACATAAGCCCATCGCTGCATCTGAAATCAAATACTTCCCTACTAAATAGTATGCGAAAAACAGTACGCCACGTAGTATGTCTGAATACATAGTATTCGAAAAAGCAGTAGCTGAAAAGTACCTACTACTTCTGAAGTGTGCATTTGATGGACACTTCATTATCACATGAAGCCACAGAAACGGATGCAATATTTCACATTACAGTGACAACACTGTGGATATAATATGTCCGAATTTCATTCAAACTACACATATTTGTACTATATAGAACATACTTTTTAACGGTCATGAAGTAAGTTTCAAACAAAACAGTATGCGATTTTGGACGCAGCGCTGGTGTTTGTTGTGTTAGTTTTCAGTTGTTTTTCATTCTCATGTTTTTCTTGCATTCTGTTTTTTTGTCTTCTTGTTCTCCTATGTTTTGTGTTCCTTGGTTCCTGCTTTATTTCATTATTAAACATGCCTGCCTTCCTTGCCTCTTGTGTTACAGGTTGGTTCCTCACACATCACATGACTTCAGAGGGCTTGGAATATAAGTCTTATGCACCAATTTCATGATATTTTAATTGCCCTTTTTGATTAGAGCAACCAGTACATTCTTCAAAATATCTTCATTTATGCTCCAAAGAAGAAAAAATGAAAAAACAAAGACAGAATTTCCTTTTTTTGGGTGAAGTACCCCTTTAAAATTATGTTTTATTAACAAAATTCGGGAGGAGCAAGTTCAGATAATTTACATAATTAGCACAGGTGGAGAGCATTCAGTTAATCAACTCAACCAATGTCAAAAGGTATAAATTCAGCAGACTTCTGTTCATCTGAGAGTTTATCAGCATCCCTCCTCCACCCCATCTCCTCACTTATAGTTCTATCTATTTTTACCACACCGGAGGGAGTACTCTGAGTTCGGACCAAAATTCTGAGCTTGGAGCCCTCTCCCCGGACAGCACGCCAAATACGCATAACTTTACTCTATTTAATTATATGGATATGTGAACTCGTGAAATCTTGATTGCTGCTCAACTGTCAAAATCAATCTTTACACTTTACAAGTAATCCTGACTCGTGACATAAGATTAAAACCCAGTGCTCAGGCATTTTTTAATAAAACACTTTATATTACAGTTCTACTCTGTTCTCCCCCCCCCCTTCTTTTTTTGTCTTCAGGCACAGTCAGATATCCTGGTACCTTCAAAGTGCTGCCGAACACCCTGCACCAAACACAGACATACAGGCAAAAAAGAGTCAGTCTAACTGCTGCACATTACAGACTAAACCTCTTCAAAGCATCTGCGGTGTGCAGCTAAATTCAGCTTTCTCTCACCACAGCCAGAGGTAAAGTACACACACTCTCTACATAAAAAAAACACACAAAGAGAACAATGGATAAAAAACAAAGCAAGCTTTCTATGTTGTGCATCAAGAACACCTTTTAGGGATGATGATTTTTTGATTCAGAGTATCACAGTAAAACAGTTTTTACAGCTTTGGCAGTATTGGTATGCGTATCAAAAGCATATCAGTGGTTCAAGTTTGTGCGCCATTCAGAATTATAGTGAGGATACATTTTTAAGTTGCCGTGAAACCGAATTTTTATTTATTTATTTATTTTTTACAGAATGTTGAATTCTTATTATAAATGATTTATCTGTGCACATCATGATTTGTGTGGGACTAAAGCTCCTCTGCAACTGACTGCAAAGATATTCGTCCATAATATAGTTCGCAACTTCCTACGATTCAATCAATTCCCGAAAGTGATATCAAATCCCCATACCAGTCTCACCAATCTCTTTCCAGAAGCCGTTTTATTTATATATAGGATGAATTCAGGTTTATTGGGACACTTATTCCAATTTCATCTCAATGGCAAAAAGTGTCCCAATCACCCTAAATACACCCTACATCACAATAGGGGGAAAAAAGACTATCACAACTTCCATTTCATGCCAACTTTAAATCGCAATTAAATTTCTGAAACTTAAGATGCACAACGAAGTGTAATTTGTATTACTTTTTTTTTCTTTTTCTCAGAAATTCATTATTGACGCATACAAAGACATTGATTATTATATTTATATCATCAATGTTCAGTCAAAGTTCAAAATGCCTCCTTCAAAAAAATATCTAAGAAGTTCTATGTTCATTTGCTATACTAATGAAAGTCAACAAACATTAGCTAAAAAAATCCATAAAAAATAAGCCACAAATACCAAAATATTTCACATGCTAGGTCTGAAAGGGCCAAAATAGGATTTTTCCCCCAATGCAGCAAAAAAAAAGGGCCTCCTCATACAACTAAAGTCAATCTTTCAGCTCAGTAGAAACAAGGAAATGTGATGAAATCTCAGGTTCATGCAGGCACATGCCAGACAGAACATTTGTTAATTTTCCGCAAGGCGTCTATGAATACCAATACACAAAATATGATCGGCTTGAGTTTCAGTGATCTGTTTTTCAATGTGAAGCAACTGGGCTAATTAGAAACAATAGACCTGTAGACAGGCCCGGATTAAGAACACATTGGGCCCTGGGGCTATAGCAACACCAAGGGCCCCCTTTCATATGATTGCCATGCCACAGTGTCTTGTACCACAAGATTTTTTTTTTTTTTTTTATTGTCATTATTTTTATATTTTTACAAAGTTCATTTTATCAAATCATTTTATATAAGCACAAGCACACTAAATATTCCATGCTATTTAACATATTTTAAAATATATTTAACATATAAAATATTTAACATATTTTAAAATTGTATTGCATATATTGCTGACACAATAATTCTTTCCTCTTATTAACACAAAATAAACTATTTTGAAGAAGGTGGGTAACCAAACAGTTGATGGTCCCCAGTGATTTCCACATTATATATATTTTTTTCCTACTATGGAAATTAATGGGGACCAGCAACTGTTTGGTTACCCACATTCTTCAAAATATTTTATTTTGTGTTCAACAGAAGAAAGAAACTCATTCAGGTTTAAAACAGCTTGAAAGTGAGTATGTGATGACAGGATTTTAATTTTTGGGGTGAACTATCCCTTTAAGGACAACGGTCCGCATGCTAACTATTAGGACGCTGTCACTTTAAGACCTGCATGCGTCCCATTTTCTCAACTGACTTCAGACATAACCAACTGTGTTTATGTAAACCTTTTGTGTATTTGACAGTATTGTGGCGCAATCAGACGCGAAAGATGAAGTCCAGTAGTCAGGTGCTGTTTGACAGGCTTAAGTGTGTGTGCACGCTTCGGGTGTATGGGGTCAGAAAAAGCGCAGCGCACGAATGACATGTTTAACTGGCAGGGCTTTAAAGCACATGCAAATAAAGAACTTTTGTGATTGCGAATAAGTGCAGTGTCCCGTGAGTAACTCTACCGCTGTGTTAACGTGTGATGTGAATGTGTCGAGGTCGAGTTGTACGGATGGAGGCACCAGAACTGCAACTGATAGAATGTGCTTCAAAGGCAGATAGTGGAGACAAGTCACACGACATTGGTGTTCGTCAAAAAAACTGTAGGAATGTTAATTCTGGATTTTTACACGGGTGATGATGATGAGAGAAAAACACTGACATTCTGAATTCAAACGGCAATAAAATCAATCGACTCGTCCCTGCAAATGTTGAAAACACCTTACGTTTTCATGAGAAACAATTACCATCCATCCGAATAGGGCTTAACTCGTTATAAGAATAATAACTTGATGCAGCTGCTATCTCACCTTCTTCAACGTGTAAAGCATGATCGGCGACGGTGTCGGTGGGTGAAGATAATTGTAAGCTGCCGCTGCACGCGGAGTCTTCCACTGGTACGGATGTTTTATGTGAACCGAAGAAATTAGTTTTGGTATTTTTGCTATAAGATTAGCATCCCTTTTCTCGCTTTCAAGCTTATTTGTCCGTTTTTGCGCACCACTATCACTTTTTTTAATCATTTTTTGAACACCAGCGAGGCTGAAAAAGCAAAAAAGGCCAATTTTCTAGTCTACATGCCATAGCGTAACGCAAAGAGGCGTTTCCCGATGTCATGGCACGAATTGTAAAGTGATTTTGATTGGACGATGATTTATCAGTCAGGCACATTTTCCAATAATTTTTTCTTGTTATTTTATTAGACACAAATCAACCACCTATGACTTGTCAATCTCATTTCCTCCAGCCAATCACGGGCCCCCTCTACCCGCGGGCCCTGGGGCTTCAGCCCCACCTAGCCCTTATGTTAATCCGGCCCTGCCTGTAGAGACACTACATCTCTGATGTGAATTATCTCACTAAATTCAGTCTGCCGTTGCCTTAAATGACCAGAATATGAAATGAGAGAGAGTAATTTCATCACTAGTGTATATATAAATCTAAGCATGGCATATTAAACGATTATAATTCTTGTCACATTCAGGTAAAAAATCTACCTTAAAGTATTTTGTGATTTAAAAGAACATGGTTTCTGCAGAAAACACATAAAACCTTTGACTATTCAGGTTCATGTTTGTTGTATGAAATATAACACGTTCTGCTGTATATTGGCTCCACAGAGGCGTGAAACGTGGCTGGAATATTTATGAGAATTGACTGATTGTTGCTGCTGCAAATTCAGGTGGAAAGCTCTTGAGATTTCCCCCTCGCTCATGATGCTCTGATTATTAGGGACACGCTGCAGTATTTGCACTTACATTACCCCTTGTTTTGTGCAAACTGGACTTTCAATGCAAGGTTTTAACCCCATTGATGAATGTTTTTTACTGCAAGCAGATAGCTCGAATCAGCCACAGTTCTGCATTAACAGGGAGGAGGGAGCACTGCAGATTCTTTGTTTCTCAATGCTACAAACTTTACTCCCCAGTCATAGTTATAGGAACAAACAAACACTGTTTTTTTTTAAATTAGACTAAAATTTCATCGTGTCCTGCCTCTTTAAACACCCAAATCCTGTTGTTTATCTTCCTGTGATTGACTGATCAATAAAATCAGACGATTACAGCAGGTTGACTGCTTCCTGTTGATCTTAGAGTGCGCATGGTGCTTTTAGTGTAGTGCAGAGAAAAAAGATTCAGGCTAATTAGATTCAAGGTCAAGATCTGTCTGATATGAAGGTGTGACCTGCTGGTGTTGGTGCTTCCCCCTCCCACCTAGCTTTGTACTAAAGCAACACCATGGCGTTAAAGGGATAGTTCACCCAAAAATGAAAATTCTGTCGTCATTTACTCCCCAGTTGTTTTAAACCTGTATGAATTTCTTTGTTCTGCTGTACACAAAGGAATGATATTTGGAAGAATGTTTGTAACCACGCAGATCTCGCCCCCCATTGACTGCCATAGGGGGTGAGATCTGTTGGGTTACAAACATTCTTCCAAATATCATTCCTTTGTGTACAGCAGAACAAAATAATGTATACAGGCTTGCAACTACTTGAGGGGGAGTAAATGACGATAGAATTTTAATTTTTGGGTGAACTATCCCTAAGTATGTTTGTGTTCAGTGAACAGTAACTTATGGCTGGGAAACAAAGGCATCCACAGCTAAAAAACAAAAAAAGTACTTTAAATTTGAATTATAATTATAATATATAAGCACTAACTGATGCTGCAATGCACCCACACCTGTAGCCACCTGCTGTAAATGCGTGTTCCTGTTTTATAACCCAGTTCAGTGTAGAAAACATACACGAGATAGGCTTGATACATATTTGATCATATTGTAAAGCAACAGATACTGTATTCCACACGCCACATTCCTTATTGCAGTCAACACAATACAGTACATCACTTTAAAACACCATTTCATGGTGAGAAGTGATATGTAGAATTAAGCAGTGCAAGTAAAACTGTTATTTGAATAGCCGTAAAATTATTTTAACAGCCCTTTTTGTCTATGAGCTGCTGTGAACCATGATGAATTATTTATGAGACATTAAAGTAAACACTGCTACCCTGGTAGGGACCATTATTGCGGGGGAGAGACGGGGAAAGAGGGTGCAAACGAGGGATTGAAGACTGTCTTTTGATAGATGGGTTGGAAGATAGGAGAAAGGGTGGGATGAAAGTGTTTCCATGGTAACAAATGGAAGCTGATGTAGCAGGAGTGTGTGAGAGAGGGAGGTGGGAGGTGCTGGACCCAAAGAAAAAGTGATAATGCGAATTATAATGACACACTGTCAACACATCATGATGGCCGAACATTTCATTTCACCTGTTTTTATTTCTCGTACAAATGTTATTTGCTCTATATAGTCTTGCTGTGCTGTGAAGAATGAGTGGGATGAATGGGAGGGACCAATCTTCAGATCTTGCTCCATGCACCATGTGCTAACAGATTTAGACAGAACAACACCTGTCAGCCGTCATGTGACAACAGGATCAGAGAGCAACCTCTGAAATACACGCAGCAAAGGCACGTTCCTCAGGAAACACACAGCTTTGTTCACTAAAGGAATTATGCAAACCATGTAAAAATGCAAAAGTGCCCACAACAATTATTGCTAAACACAATTTGCACAAAGCCATTCCCCCAGTATGCAGCAGACTACTGCAATCTGGCGTACTTTACTAGGACTGTACAGCATCGTTCCACCCACTGCAGCCCGGGTACCTAAACTGGCACTTAAAAATGCAAAACTGGCACTTTTAGCAGGGAAAATGAATGTAAGGTTAATTGTATCAAGGTGCAATCCATTATTTAAATAGAAAGGAAATGTGTTCGAGCAGCTGTTTTATTTATATATTTATATATATGTATATGTATAACCCTGGACCACAAAACCTGGAAGAGTCATTTTTTTGAAATTGAGATTTGAAAGATGAATAAATAAGCTTTCACTGATGTATGGTTTGTTAGGCACAATATTTGGCCGAAATACAACTATTTGAAAATTTGGAATCCGACGGTGCAATAAAATCGCCTTTAAATTTGTCCAAATGAAGTCCTTAGCAACACATATTACTTATAAATTTATGGTAGGAAATTTACAAAATATTTTCATGGAACATGATCTTTACTTAATATCAAAATGATTTTTGGCATAAAAGAAAAATTTATAATTTTAAGCTACACAATGTATTGTTGGCTATTGCTACAAATATCAAATATACCTGTGCGACTTATGACTGGTTTTGTGGTCCAGGGTCACATATTTTATATATATATATATACACAACTAAACACTAACAGCACAGCATTATTTTATCCTTTTATATAAACAACCTTTTTTTAAATTGGATTGCATGCAAGAATGCAGGTTTTTGTGCTGAAATACCTACTACGCAGAAAAATAACACACATTTTGTGAATTCACCCCTCTGTGTTTCTACTTGTACTTCAATCAGCCACCCTTGGAAAGGGCAAACACCACCTTACACTACCTGCACCACACACACATTCCAGCAATGCAGAGAATCTGCCCAGCAAATCATTAAATCAAACAATCCTATAATACACTATTACAATATTAAGTACAGAAATACATGAAAGACTACTGTGAGTGATCACTGGACGATATAAACACACGTAACACACAAACACATCCTTCACCCTGGAAAACTAACACAGTCCACCTCCTCATTCAGAGCCCTCAATGCTGCAGTACAAAAAACAAACATTACCTGCCAGATCAGTGTTTGCTATCAAGTGTTTCTCACTTCTTCCAAAATGCCAGCCTTCTTCTCTCTCAGTGTATGTTTCTCTCCACGCTGCGGATGCCCTGCCTGTCTGTGTGTGTGTGTATATACGTCTGCAGCTGGGGCTGGGTGATCACAGACTGCAGCCCCTCTCCTGTTCCGCACTCATTGACATCCAGCTTCAACAACACCTGGAAACTGGATTCCACTATGGTCTGGATCTGGAGTCCACCTCCACTGTGATGCAGCCCCGCTGGACGATGACTGCGCCCAGAGCTGTGTAATGTTCACAGAACGGCCAATGACATCATCCATCTGTTCAACAAGGCTTTGACGAAGACCAGGCAGACTACATCAAGATGTCACGCAAGTCTGTTCAGTGTAATGTAACATGATTTTGTTTTCATTACACTGAGATGACATAATGCTTTCTAGTCCAAACTAGAGACATTTGTGTGGGAAAAATTAGTGTAAGAAAACACTCTTGCTCTATTGGCTCTGTCTGTCAAACGTACTTTTAATTATTATTTTAAAAAAAAAATCATCTAAATACATTCAACATGTAGATGTTTGTGAATATAAAAGGTCTGCAAAGTTTTAAAGGTCAAAGTTCACGACAAATAAAGTTATTGTCTCCTAAAAGAAAGCGATTCTGAACTGCTCAAATGAGTTGTCAGCAAATTCAGTCTCACTTTTTGTTACATACAATGTAACAAAATTGCATAATGCCAGTCTATGGTCTTCACTGGCTGCCCACGAATGATGTCTTTTTTGACCAGCCCTCAAACACTATAGTTGCAGCCAGTGTTGCCAAGTCCAAGGGCTACTTTAACACTGTTGCCGCGGGTTGTTTTTCATATCAGCCCCAAATAACATGATATTTAGCTCATGAAATTAGATTTTTACAGGGGATCCCACCAAAAACATGGATTGTAGCCCCCTGAAATGTGATTGGGCTAGTTTTGAGAAGAAATTGGGCTGGTTTTGTTGTGAAAACCTTGCAACCCTGGTTGTAGCTGAGACTGAATAAGGGTGGTTCATGCTGAAGACGTTGTTTTCAGTGCTGCAAATCCACTTTAGCCACTTTTCCACCGTCGGGCTGAATGATTCTCATTGCATAACCGTTCCATTCTGTGCCGATCCGAGCCAGCTGGTATGGTTACGGTTTCATTTTCCACTCTGGGGCTGATAACGGCCACTCTTTTGAATGTAATGAAAAAGCATCAGTCGTTGCCTTGGTAACACAACAGTTTACTGATGATATGAGATGTAAATAATGACCACGTTATGGAGAATGATCAGATGTTTCTTTCAATCTTATTATTAATTTGTGTTTACGTTGCTTAGATACAGAGAAACTGGTAGCCAGGCAACAAACAAGTGACCAATCCTGAGTGACGATGTCACTTCATGGATTCTACCAGCATGAATTAGCACAGTTAGACAACCGTGCCTGAGAATTCCAGGCCGAGAACGCCGGGCCGTACCAGGCTCAAGTGGAAACACAACTGGAACTGTTCCTTACTATTCTAATAACCGTTCAGCCTGAAAAGTGGCTTTTGCATGCACTTCAAAATGATGAGAAATCACGCTGGAATTGATACAGAAAATGCAACGCCATCATTCGTTTCAATGTGTATCAAGTGCAGAGGAAGCCTTAAGAGCTGAAATTCAGATATGGTAATAGAGTACCTCAGGGGTGATTAGCATTTCAGGACTTCCGGTTCCATCTGCCCAAAGTCGATAGTTTTTTTTAATGGGTTTTTGTTAAATCGCCTGAAATAAGGTCTGTGGTTAACAAAGCCTCTAAATATTTTCACGTTTTGATCTATGACATAAAACACACCAGTTATAACACGCATGTGATTTTTAAAACTTTTACTCTGTCTTAAAAACGGCGGTTGCTAACAAATTGCTAAAAGGGACTACTTCCTTTGGCGGGGACTTTAGACGTCATCGTGACAAACGGGACATTTGGACAGCATTTCTCATAAAAAACTGGATAAGTATTCATACACAGCGCAGATCATAATCAGTGAGCATGTTTTTAAATAGAGTTGTTTTCTAAATAAAGTTTGAGGAAGCTTGGTGGTGACGACGTTGATTCACGGCCATGGTGTGCTGTAGTCCGTTTATAGCCTACTGTTAGCCTTTTATATCTGACGACTTTATTTAGGCTTCAAAATGGATAAATGTTGTGTTAACTTGTGAAGATTATCTTAATAGACAAAACGTGTAAAACGTGTCTTAACCCTTTGTTAAACACAGAGCTTATTTTTGCCGATTTTCAAAAGTCTATGGGAAAAATGCATAGGCTTTCGATCAAGGGAACCTGTGCGCCGCTAACTTCCGGGTTGGCCTACAAAAACACGTCATCCCTGAGGTACTCCAACATATGCTGCAAGCAGTAGACCAATCACAACAGACTGGGCCATCTGACCAATCAGAGCTCATGGAATCCTTTCTGAATCGTATGCTGCCTTCACGTGCTCTCGGAATTATCATAAATACATGTTTCCTAGGTAAAAATTGCACGTGAACACCCTCCCATTTCGTAATCATGACTTCAGAAGTAGGAATTATGAAATTTCCGATTGCACGTGAAGGCAGCATTAGAACAAACTTTTTTTCAGACTCTGTCAGGTGATGTGCAATGTATTTTTGAAGCTTAGATGCATGAAAACCTATTCTAGGAGACCTACAGGAACCTTTAAAATAGCAGAATAGGGGCACTTTAATATTAAACCTTTTGTCCCACTGGGCTGATAAGAAATGCATAGTAAGAAATTCTAAATGCATATTTCATTTTTTTTAAACAAAAGAACAAGTCTAAATTATTGCCTGTTGTAATAAATGTCTGCATATGACACACTCAGCGTGGTGATACATACAGTAAACACATGGAAGAGAAGGAGTGAATAGTGTTTAGTCCTCAGGGAACATTATGAGACTATCAGTCATCTGAATTAAATCTTTTGTACGCTTTTCTAATGTAAATCTGTCCCTCGAGGGTGTAGCCGGCTATAAATCTGTACATTACTCACGTCTTAAATCGTCAGAGTTTGAGGGGGCTTTTCATAATTGGTAGATAATGACTGTGTCAAAACAGACTCAAGGGAATCGTTTGTTCACTGTTGCAGGATTTACAATCTAATTCACACTTTAAAATCAGCAATGTGAATCTTTTGTTTCTGTTAATGCAGCCACATTAATTCTTAATTTAAAATGTAATTTGCATTTTGCAATTTGGACATGATTAAAATCATAAAGTGCGTCTGTGAAAGAAATTGACCCTTCTCAGGAAAAACTACTTCCATCTGAGGAGGCCCAAAGAAATTGCAAGGATAAAAATCATCTACACAACAATGCTCTAAAACAATAAATAAACTGCCAGAGATCAAATCTTCTGAAACATTTGCATCTCTTTAATGTGCCTGCAGATTTGCACCAGAAGGCACTGGAAAACTGCCATGAGAAAAACAACATAAAAAATGGCAGAATATTCTGTTGGAGGAGACAGCCAAGCAGACAGCAGGGATGAAAGCACATAACCTTCAGTGATGGCTGACAAAAGGATTATTTGAGAAAGCTAAGCAGGAGTCTACCTCCCACCTTCAATGCACGCTTTGAAAACAACCAGCAGAAACCTGCTGAATCATTGCAAACTCATTTAACACAAGGCCATTGTTTCAGAGACCATTGAGCTTCAGTGATTATTCAGGGATTTTAAGCAATAGGATTTCTCTCATTTATGTATAATAGCTAATAACAGTAAGTAGGTAATTTATCTCCTTCGTGGGGTGCGAGACATTAAGAGCGGATGGGATGCGCAAGATGCAAAACATGCAAACCTGACAAATGAAATGTATCATATTTGAGTCGTTGTCTCCCTGTGGAGTTTTTCTTTCCTCCTTCAAGCATTTTTTCATCATTATCCTGCAGTGGGAGCCTGTCAAAACTGTGGAATATACTTCAAAGGCGTCCTACATTCCCTCTAAAAATGGTCTTCTTTCTTTTCCTCTGAATCATTCTTGTTGAATCTAACTTTGGTGATCCATACATAAAAGGAATCTAATATTTGGGCACATAAGGACTCACATGTCTCAAACAATTGTTGATGATATCAATATAATTGGACCTCAGGAGAGCAGTTTTTAGTTCAGTACAGAAGAATTTCATATATATGAAAAAAAAAAACTGTAGTGGAGGCTGAATGATTCCTCACACAATGAGTCAAACCCCATTACGTTCCTTACTTAAATATTCATGTCAAGCTGGTTCTGTTCCCCATCTAAAATTTCACATCACTTTGGAGAACTTCTGCATTTAAAACGTCTAAGGAACATTCAGACAGTAATTCTTCAGAGCAGTAGTTCTCAACCTTTTTGGCTCCAAGGCCACCCATTGTATATATGCGCTGCCTGGCGAATCTTCACTGATTTTACATTCCTTTAGCAGAGTGTGAATATAAAATTAGCAGAGCAATAGCACAGCATACATAATATATTGCAATCCACACAACATACTGAGAGACATATCAGAGTTCAAAAGAGGACAAATTGTTGGTGCCCGTCTCACTGGCTAATCTGTGACCAGGACAGCAAGTCTTTGTGGTGTATCAAGAACTATGTTATCCAGGGTAATGCTGGCATAGGACGGACCACATCCAACAAGAGTAACTGTCGGCTCAAGATGAAGCTGTCTGAAAGGATTGTCCAGGTACTAGATTGTATCCCAAAAACATAAAACCACAGCTGCCCAACAACACACTGCACAATTAAATGCGCACCTCGACTCTCCAGTTTCCACCAAAACTGTTCATCAGGAGCTCCAAAGAGTCAATATTCATGGTCGGGCTGCTATATACTTTTGGTCACTTGTGCCAATGCCAAATGTTGGTTAACACCCAGACTGTTACACGCCCAGAGTGAAGAACAGGGGTGGATCAGTGATGGCTTGGGCTGCAGTATCATGGCATTCCCTACTGTGCTTGATGTGTGCGTCACTGCCAAGAACTAGGGGAGCGCAGGGTACAAAGTAACACGGGGTTAGTTGAAACACACATGATGTTTTATGATGTTTTTCATGCTGTATAGCTGTGTTTTGCGGTTTTCGTTGTCAATTTTTTTTTTGTTTTTATTTTTAATTATTTAAAAAATCTTTAATAATTGTAATTAAAAGTTAATAATTGTATTTTATTGACAAAATATTTTAGTTTGTCTTGTATATTTTTTTGATTAGATCAGATAACATTTTAAGCTGTTGTATGGTCATGTTACAATGTGCCCCTCACATGTTACAATGTTCTCCACCTATGGGGCATTTTACTTCCATTATTTTGGGGTAAATCAATAAAAAAGTATACACTGTATTTATAAAACAAAACCACATAATTGTACTGGACATGTGTGAAATGATTGTGGGAAAAAATAAATACTCTGAACCCCAAGTGAATTTACAAAAACTGAGAAATTCAAAAAGTGTTACTTTGTGCCACGCTCTCCCCTACTGAACCATTCTGGAGGACCATGTGCACCTAATGGTTGAAACATTGTACCCTGAAGGGGGTGCCGTATATCAGCATGATAATGCACCAAGACTTGTGACAGAATGGTTTGATGAACATGAAAGTGAAGTCGAACATCTTCCATGTGTTACGGGTGGCTGGTAGAGAGATGAGGCAGATACGGATTTCCACGATAATAGAGACTTTACTTCAAACAATGGCAATGAACAACAGACAGACACCTTAACAAAACAGAGAACGGACCAGGAGTGCAGGGAGTGAGTGCATTATATAGGGAGTGCTGACAATAGAGTCCAGGTGCAGGTGATGAGTGACGATGAGGAGCTGACGAGGGAAGTGAGTGCAGGTGTGGAGAACAGGAGGATACTGGGAAATGGAGTCCAGGGAAACAAGGGATCTGTAACAGTACCTCCCCCTCCCGGTAGGCGCGTCCTCGCGCCGTAGATGTAACAACCGGGAGGGGGGCGGGCGCCCTGGAGACCTCAAACCGGAGCAGGGGGAGGAGTAAACTGGAGTGGAGGTCTCCAGGGCAGGTCCAAAAACCATGGCGGGTCAGGAGCCGTGGGCAGCCATGGCGGGTCAGGAGCCGTGGGCAGCCATGGCGGGTCAGGTGCAGCGGGCAGCCATGGCGGGTCAGGTGCAGCGGGCAGACATGCAGCAGGCATACATGGCGGGTCAGGTGCAGCGGGCAGCCATGGCGGGTCAGGTGCAGCGGGCAGCCATGGCGGGTCAGGAGCCGAAGCCTTCGAGGCGTTGAGCCCAGGCGTCGCTGAAGGACTGGCGGGTGATGGCGGAACCGAAGGCTCCGCCGACCGAAGCGCAGCCGGGGCTCCAGAAGGCCGCAGTGAAAGCAGAAGGACAGCCAACAAAACGAACACCGGGGGGAGTGAGGAGGCCAACTGAATCCGAGGGACGGAGTGACGGAGCGGAGACGGAGGAGTGAAGTCCAGAGGGGAGGGCAGGCTGATGAATGACCAAGGTGTGAGTGGAGGCAGGATGGAGACTGGTGAAGCTGGAGGACTGATGGGCAACGGTGGAGCAGAGGGAGGTTGGAGCCGGGGTGAAGGTAATCGCCCAGAGGTCCGAGGTGGAGATCTGGGCGAGGGGGCTTGAGGTGGAGGTGCAGTATAGACATGACTTGGAGGCGGGAGAGGGAGGCAGGGAGGGAAAACAGTCTTTGGGCTGGAGAGTTCAATCACAGAGACCATACTAGGAGCGGCTGGCTCGGCGGCGGCGGCTGGAGCGGCAGGCTCGGCGGCGGCGGCTGGAGCGGCAGGCTCGGCGGCGGCGGCTGGAGCTGAGGGCTCGGCGGCGGCGGCTGGAGCTGAGGGCTCGGCGGCGGCGGCTGGAGCTGAGGGCTCGGCGGCGGCGGCTGGAGCTGATGGCTCGTAGGCGTCGGAGACTGGAGAACTTTGCTCGGCGTCGGAGACTGGAGAACTTTGCTCGGCGTCGGAGACTGGAGAACTTTGCTCGGCGTCGGAGACTGGAGAACTTTGCTCGGCGGCGGAGACTGGAGAACTTTGCTCGGCGGCGGAGACTGGAGAACTTGGCTCGGCGGCGGAGACTGGAGAACTTGCTCGGCGGCGGAGACTGGAGAACTTTGCTAGGAGGCGGAGTCTGGAGAAATTGTCGGCGGCGGAGACTGGAGAACTCTTTGCTCGGCGGCGGAGACTGGAGAACTTTGCTCGGCGGCGGAGACTGGAGAACTTTGCTCGGCGGCGGAGACTGGAGAACTTTGCTCGGCGGCGGAGACTGAGAACTTGGCTCGGCGGCGGAGGCTGGAGAACTTGGCTCGGCGGCGGAGGCTGGAGAACTTGGCTCGGAGGAGACTGGAGAACTTGGCTCGGAGGAGACTGGAGAACTTGGCTCGGAGGAGACTGGAGAACTTGGCTCGGAGGAGACTGGAGAACTTGGCTCGGCGGAGACTGGGGTTGAGGGCCATTTCATCCCCTCAAATACAATTAAAATCCCCACAGGCACTGGAGCTGGCTCTGTGGGGACTGGAGCTGGCTCTGGAGATACTGGAGCTGGCTCTGGAGATACTGGAGCGGGCTCTGGAGATACTGGAGCGGGCTCTGGAGATACTGGAGCGGGCTCTGGAGATACTGGAGCGGGCTCTGGAGATACTGGAGCGGGCTCTGGAGACACTGGAGCGGGCTCTGGAGACACTGGAGCGGGCTCTGGAGATACTGGAGCGGGCTCTGGAGATACTGGAGCGGGCTCTGGAGATACTGGAGCGGGCTCTGGAGATACTGGAGCGGGCTCTGGAGCTACTGGAGCGGGCTCTGGAGATACTGGAGCGGGCTCTGGAGATACTGGAGCGGGCTCTGGAGATACTGGAGCGGGCTCTGGAGATACTGGGGCCGCTTTCTTCCTCCTTCTCCGCTTACTGGGCCCAGTAGCGGAATATGGGTCCAGCCTGGGGCAGGCAGGGAGTTCGCTGGAGGGGTATGCGGAGGAAGCCGGAGGTTGACTGACTGGCCCGGCCAACCGTGTTTCTGGATGGACCGGACGACAACACTGATCCTGAACCTCTTCTACTAAGAAATTGGAGCCATTCAACCACAAAATTAAATTGATAGTGTCGCTTAAGGAGAAACAAAAAACAGGTTCATCAAAACGGATAGTGTCGTCATCCAATCCATCCAAAAACAAGGAGATCAACTGAGCATCAGGCCAGTCAGACAAGAAAGCAAGCTCCACGAACTCCTCCACATACCTCTCCAGCGAACGTCCTACCTGCAGGAGCCCGATAATGCGTTCGCTGGCTGTTAGAAGAGTGAGAGGCGCTGGAGGAGCAGGAGCCAGGGAGCTGGTGGAAGTCTCCATTTTTTTTTTGTGGAAAATCCGGTCGGTTTAGGTCCGTTCTTCTGTTACGGGTGGCTGGTAGAGAGATGAGGCAGATACGGATTTCCACGATAATAGAGACTTTACTTCAAACAATGGCAATGAACAACAGACAGACACCTTAACAAAACAGAGAACGGACCAGGAGTGCAGGGAGTGAGTGCATTATATAGGGAGTGCTGACAATAGAGTCCAGGTGCAGGTGATGAGTGACGATGAGGAGCTGACGAGGGAAGTGAGTGCAGGTGTGGAGAACAGGAGGATACTGGGAAATGGAGTCCAGGGAAACAAGGGATCTGTAACACCATGGTCTGCGCAATGGGTTAAAAAAAATGAATTAACCCTTAAATGCATACCTCGGGTCTTTAGTGACCCAGGACGTCATTCACTAACCTCCTCCTCCTCGTTCATTTTTTAAAGTTGGACATCAACCTTCTTGGTATTCCTCAATCAATTCATTATATAGAATATAACAAGAAAAAAGAAAACATAAAATTATAAAAGAATGCCTATTTTTGTATTTATTTTTTGTCAAAATATTGATTTTGAAGATGTTGATAATTCTATAGTTGTGAGAATATGTTTGAGATTGCGAATGGGCTCATATTCGTGACCTCAAACATAAAAATAGCACATTAGTAGCTGAATTTACTGGGAAATGAGCTCTGACGAGGACAGTGATGATGGCATCTGCTCAAACGGAGCCCTTTCAAGCTCCAAAAGATAACAAAATTAGCTTTATTTTATTCTTTTGTAATTGTTACTCTATAGTCAGAGGAGTTTTATATTATCACGACATGTAGAGATCCTTCTGTGTTAGATATAGATCCGGGTCGGTAAAGACCCGAATATGTAAGAATGATTGGCAGTTATGCATTTAAGGGTTAAATACATTTATTTCAGCTTACAAAATTACATTTTAAGCTATTTTAGCTTATTTTAAACCTTGTTTTGTCTTATTTGAAATAACGTAAGCTATCTTGTGGCCCCCTTGAAAGTGTGCTGAGGCCCTCTGTTTGAGAAGCACTACTCATAATTTCAGTGCTATAGTGTAGCACTGGTGCAGTACCACCCAGAGAGAACAAAGAGCAGCTGCATCAGCCCTGCTGCCCACTCAGAACCCTCAGATGAAAAGCCTCTCCACCCATCCAGGACAAAGCCGCCTGTGAGATTACACCAGGACGGAGGGTGAATTCTGATAGCGTGGTGGGGTTGGTGAACCACACCGCTTTATCTGTACAGAATTAAGAAGATCGTTACAGCCGCGTGGCTCGGCTGGAGGCGGAGTCTGTGATGAAATGCTGAATACTAATGTCGAATGTGGTCTCCAGGGGCCATAAAGCACATGGCCATTTAATTACCTTTATCTTATCAGCAATTACTGCAAATTCACACAGTTTAGTGTGTGTTGAGTGGGTGATGATGTGATGGGTGTCAGTTGCATGATGCTGTGATATGGATGGAAACAGAATGGATGAAAATATGTATAGACACAGGGCAAAGCAGAATGATATAAGATATTATTCATGTGTGTAGAGTGTTACGAATTATGCAGTAAGACTCATTAAAAATATTAAAAAATAATATTTCGAATAAAAATTCAATCAAAGTTAAATCGTTTCTCTGCTCAAAATAATTCGCTTGCAGCGGACTTTAATACAGCAACATTCAGTATTGATCAGATCTCCTAGTCTCCAGGAGATTGATCAGATCTCCAGTCTCCTAGTCAAGTAAATGGCATTGATAAGACTAATAGGCTGACTCAAGAAAACAGGAGGAATGGAGAGCGAGAGAGACAGAGACTGCATGTGGTTTCTCGAAATCTCAAACTGCAGTATCATCAGCTTCTTTGCCAACTGCATATCAAATGTACAAAGTACAGCAAAGTACAGCACATTTCCTCTGACACACTGCCTGACCACATTTACAGTTGTAAGAAAAAGTATGCGAACCACTTGCAGAATCTGTGAAAATGTGAAAAATTAACAAAATAAGAGAGATCATACAAAATGCATGTTATTTTTGGTTTAGTACTGTCCTAGATATTTTACATAAAAGCTGAATTTATTCAAATGGCCCCATTCAAAAGCATGTGAACCATTGGTTCTTAATACTGTGTGTGGTTACCTGGATGATCTACGTTGTTCATGAGTCCCTTGTTTATTCTGAGCAGTTAAACTGAGCTCTGTTCTACAGAAAAATTCTCCAGGTCCTGCAGATTCATCAGTTTTTAAGCATTGTTTATGAGTCCCGTTTATTTTTTATTATATATATATATATATATATATTATATATATATATATATATATATAATTTTTTTGCTATCTTAATATATTTAAAAAAAATGTAATTTATAGCTGTGATGGCAAAGCTGAATTTTCAGCATCATTACTCCAATTTGATCCTTCAGAAATCATTCAAATATGCTGATTTACTCTAATCTACTCAAAAAACATTTCTTCTTATTATCAATGTTTAAAACAGTTGTGCTGTTTAATATCTTTGTGGAAACTTTGTGATAATTTTTTTTCAGGATTATTTAATGAATAGAAAGTACAAAAGAGCAATGTCTTTTGTAACATAAATGTTATACTGTCACTTTTGATCAATGTAAAGCATTAACTACAAAACATGACATTAAATTATAAATAAATATTATGATTGACAGCCCTAATTATTACAAATTTTAATAATAAAAGCAATACAGCAGTACTATCACCCTGACATATATACAGTATCTGAAGACAAATGACACAATGACAAACACTGTATGTGTTCAGGCAGTTTCAAATACTTGTCTTCCCTTTCAGTCTTAATGTTGCTCTGATTCCCTAAAACACAATTACATCCCAGAGACACAGATAGCACACTCAGCTCAATGTTCAATTAGCCAGATTCATGAATACTGAACAGGCAACTTATATCTGGATGCTTAAACAGTCTCTGCGACACTCACGAATCCCTGCAGTGTTACCCAGCATCAGCCTTCGGAGAAAACAACCACCTGAGCAACTGGAAAATGTCAACAGCCAAGTCCTGTCACAGCGCTCATGGAGTTTACAACTATCTTTTTTTTTCAGGTCTCCATGTCAACATTCAGCAGTTCTTGTTTAGTATAACAAGCTGTCTTGATTCATTATGAGCATGTAGGGAAGACAGACTGAGGTTGCCAGATCATCCACATACTCATTGCCCAGAAACACACTTGCTCTCTTTAGAATGAACATTTAATTCAAAGTGTTTGATATGATCTAAATTCATCCTTGGTTTTCATATGCATTTCGACAGGAAAGTAATTTCCAGCAGTTTAAAGCATTATGGGTTTTCCCGACATCAAGGATGTACCAAAAGTTAGGCTTCCATAATTACGCTATTTGAATACATTTGAAAAAAATCTGTCTGTATCACATGTATGCAAATGTACACGTTTTCTGCAATATATATATATATATATATATATATATATATATATATATATATATATATATATATATACATACAGTACAGTCCAAAAGTTTGGAACCACTAAGATTTTTAATGTTTTTAAAAGAAGTTTCGTCTGCTCACCAAGGCTACATTTATTTAATTAAAAATACAGTAAAAACAGTAATATTGTGAAATATTATTACAATTTAAAATAACTGTTTTCTATTTGAATATATTTCACAAAGTAATTTATTCCTGTGATGCAAAGCTGAATTTTCAGCATCATGACTCCAGTCTTCAGTGTCACATGATCCTTCAGAAATCATTCTAATATGCTGATCTGCTGTTCAAGAAACATTTAATGTGTACAATTGTACAAAATATTTGTGTACAATATTTTTTTCAGGATTATTTGATGAATAAAAAGTTCAAAAGAACAGTGTTTATCTGAAATCTAATCTTTTGTAACATTATACATGTCTTTACTGCCACTTTTGATTGATTTAATGCATCCTTGCTGAATAAAAGTATTCATTTCTTTAATTTATTAAAAAAAAAAAAAAAAAAAAAAAAAAATTCTTACTGACCCCAAACTTTTGAACGGTAGTGTATAATGCTACAGAAGCTTTGTATTTCAGATAAATGCTGTTCTTTTGAACTTTCTATTCATCAAGGAATCCTGAAAAAAAAGTACACAACTGTTTTCAACATTGAAAATAATCATAAATGTTTATTGAGCAGCAAATTATATTAGAATGATTTCTGAAGGATCATGTGACACTGAAGACTGGAGTAACGATACTGAAAATTCAGCTTTGCTTCACAGGAATAAATTACTTTGTGAAATATATTCAAATAGAAAACAGTTATTTTAAATTGTAATAAAATTTCACAATATTACTGTTTTTACTGTATTTTTTATTAAATAAATGTAGCCTTGGTGAGCAGTGAAACTTCTTTTAAAAACATTAAAAATCTTAGTGGTTCCAAACTTTTGGACTGTACTGTAATTTATTTTTTATTTTTTTGCAAATTCTGCTGATCGTCACCAAGCAGGGTTATTATTAGTTAACTAAATCTGAAACTAAAACCATAAAAAAAAAAAAAAAACATTTGTTACTTGAAAAAAAAAAAAATAAGAAAAAATAAATACATAAATAAACAAATCAACTAATTTTATTTCATGTCAAGGCATAATCTCTCATTTTCATTTAGTTAATAAAATAACTAAAACTAAGATAAAAAGGAATAAAATTATATAGACATTTAAAAAAAACAATTAAAAATGGCAAAACAAAAAAAGGACTAAAACTTTAACTAAAATCAAAATGAAAACAGAAATTATAAAAAAGGATTATAAAACTATATTAGTGTCACAATGATACTAACACTGTCAACAAGATGTTATTACTTATTTCTTATGTTATCCTTCAAAAATGACTTGTGAGTCTTGAAAGCATCACTGAGAATGTGTCAGGCTATTTTTCTTGTAAAGACTAATAATAAATAGAATCTAAATAGAATCTAGCATCTTCTAAAAATATAATTCTTTTGTGGTGAAACTTTCAGCAGAACAGGTAGATCTAATTGGTCAAATCTAATTGGTCAGCAGAAAAAAAATTCTAAATATTGAGCCTCGATAAAATCCAGCATGTAACCTTTGTGGAGAAAGGCAATCCCAGAATGCTCAAATATGATTTTTTTAACCAATATTAGTGTGTGCCATGTATATTTATGTTTTTTTGTCTAATAACATATAGTTGAAAATGTGGGACAGTTCTGAAGACCCAAATTTATAGCATTTTGTTACTACAAACCCTTTTATCGCATTTAAAATTCACTTTGGCCATTGAAAAGTCAAAAATCCACCAGAAAAAACATATCATCTGAGCACCTTTAGAACACAGATTTCAATCTACTATGATTTGGGACTAATTCTGGGAGGATGGACCACAGCTACATGACAATGCCATGATGGGACCGTAGCAGATCCTCCTGAATACGATGAAGTAAATATTCCATGTTTAACAGTTTGCAGGTCAACCACACACATTGCCTTGAGCAGGACAAGCTGAAAGAGTGTGGCTTATTCATGTGAAAGGGGTCTCCAGCCATAAATCATTGATGAGGCAGGTAGGGCAGTGGGCAGACAGCTCATGATTTCAGCATGAATTGATGCAGAGGCACAGCATCCTCTGACAGACATGACTGATAGAACCTGGAGATTATGGGTCTGCGGACAGGAGGAAGATCAGAAGTTTTCTGATGGACAGTCCACTAGATTTGGCCGAGAGATTGAACATTTTTTATTCTCCATTGTTCTATTATTATTACATTTTTCAAATTAAAAATGTAAAAAAATATGCAGTGAACCAGGTAGATGACGCCACAAGGTTTTGGGTGTTTGTGTTGCGGGTGTAATTGCCAGACTGAACTGTCTCCTGCTATTGTGAACAACAGCAGGTCACTTTACTCTTTTTGGCGTGTCAGCAGGCAGAGCTGAATTGAGCATAATGGGGTCTGGTTGGGGCCTCATCGGTATTCATTGAAGAAAGCGCATGTCTGTTACATGCCTCTGGGTAAAACACCTTTATGCGATTGTCTTAGAGCCACTGACATCTTTAGAGGGCATTCAAGGACACTGTGGACTGGCAGAAGGAAATTATATTCCTGACTTTCTGTATCCCAAGAGTACACTGAAAGTCAGGAATATAATTTCCTTCACATCCTACCTATGTGAATCCACAGATTCTGTATTTTGTATTAAAACCTACTAATTATCTGAAATCAGTTATGGTACACAGTTATGGTATCTGCAATCGTTTGTTTCACTGAGCAGATTATGATAAAAATGCAATGCCTTTTCTGCACTAGTATAATGCAATTCTACGTGAACAAGCATAACAAAACATATAAAGATGTAATTCTAAATAATTAATTATTAATATTCTGCCAAACAGTATATGCACTAAAATCATATTCCCACAGAATTATCTATCTATTAGCACCACCTAGTGGCTGCTCTAAGGCAATTCAGATGTTTTTAAATATAATTTCTGCCTGTCTGCACCAACCTCTCTTACAATAGCACATTTCCTTTGACTTTTCTAAGGGTTTGGGTTTTTCAACTCTTGACGCAACACTGAGGGTTAAAAGATAGACAGAAATATAGAAAATATTCTGTGGATACTATGGAAACTAAAACCTATGCTCTTGTTTCACAAACAAACTCAGACATATGATGTATTATTAACAAGGTCAAACAAAAACATAATTTTTGAGGATTTGAGGCTACAGGTTTATTCAAGCCTGAGGGAAGGTTTGCAAAGGAACAGAGTGCACTTACCAAAGACTTTACCCAGAAAGAGCGACTTGACCAGGGTGAACTGAGTGTCTGAGGCTTCAGGCAGGGAGTAAGTGACGGGAGGATAATGATCCAGCTATATAAAAAAAGACAGGAAATATGAAAACAGAAAGATGCAGAAACTGGATTTTATGCATATGTCTATTGCTGGTGGTCAAGTACAAAAATTCCCATGCATTTTTCCTATAGTGGGCTATGGTGCCATCTACTGGCTAAAAATGTAATCACTGATCATACAGTCATCAAAGCACTACATACTTTACAATTCACTCAGTTTTAATAATGTTTTGTAAAAAAATTTAAACATTTTACATAATGTACTATATAAAATCATATTAAAATATTAAAAAGATATACTTTGTAATTTATTTTATTTCAATACCATTTTTAATGTGTACCACATATTAATTTCATACATATAATTTACTTGATATGATTTTTAATATATACTATAATCATAAATTCTAATCAATATAGCTCATTTAACTAGTATTATATTTCCAACATTAGCTTCCATGTGTACATGTAGAGTTTAAAAAGTTTAGGGTTCGAACCAGCATTAGTTGGTGTATTTAGATATATTTATAGATTCATAAACAGCCACTTTCATTTATACATTTACACTTCAGAGTGTCAAACAATTTAGCTTGATTAAGTGTAATTTTAGTATTATATTTTTAGTTTTATATCTACTATTACAGTTTCTGTTAATATTTTGAATTAGCTTTTATTTTTAAATGTTCAGTTTTCATTTTAAATATTAGTTTCATATTTGGTAATTCTTTTAGGTGCTTTAGTCTTTTTTTTTAAACAAACAAACAAACAACAAAAAAAGAACAAATAAAATTACGATATATATTTTTATTTTATTTTTAATTATTTAGTTTTTATTATTTTTTTATTTATTTAGTAATTTTAGTGCTTCAACTCCAACCTTTAACAAAAATCCAATTAACAAAAATATTTCTAATAGTACTTTTAGTTAACGATAATAACCCTGGATTGATTTGATATAAGTTCAAAGATCATGCTGATATGCAGTAAGGCTGAAACTGTTGAATGCAGCCACACGCACACACACACACACACACACACACACACACACACACACACACACACACACACACACACACACACACACACACACACACACACACACACACACACAGTTTGATGACAGCTTTAATTAGCCCGTTACTGCTGATTCACTGGCACTCCTAATTAGCATGAGGCATCTCAGCTCCAGTATTAAAAAGAATTATTTCCGCTAAATTACTTTTTTGAGCTTGAAGATATGGCTGCTCTCTCAGTCTCCTCTGTGTTGTGAAAGTGGCGCTCTCATCACTGCACAGTGCTGTGAATACAAATTAGGCTCACAGAAAGAAACAGAGGCTCCAACACAATAGCGTTTGTCTGACATATTTCAGCTCTAATTTGTTCCACTGATGTGGCAGACTGATAAATGCAATCATGTTTATTCAGATGCCTCCCAGGTGCACTTGCTGGGTAAATCAACCAGGGGACCCCCCTCCTTCATTGCTACCAGTGGTCTCCAGACCTTATCCAATTGCATTTCTGAATCTCAGAAGACCTTGTGGGCTTGTGTTTCTGCCGCCGCTAATGTGGGATGGTGTGTTGCCTTTCGTTGACGGGATAATATGACCAAATTAAATTGCTTTCAACCTGTTTACCTTGGAAACTAATGGGCAGCAGGGATGGAGGGATGACTCGGAAAGAGAGAGAGACTGTCCCCTGTTGTGCTGCGGCCCCATTCTGATGCGGCTAGCGCTAATGAGTCCTGCTGTGAGCCTATAATTAATCTCCATCCAACAAGCCGCCTATCTGACAGGGTTCCTCCTGCACCGCAGCCACCCAGAGAGGGGACACTCGGCCTGGGAGGCAATAGAGAGATCCCCCTGGGGCATCCAATGCTCTAACAGAAAATCCTGAGTTATAGCTGCAACCCCACTGAGAGAACAACTTAAGAGAGTCACAGCTAACAAATACAGAAAATAGAAGTAAAAGGAATAAAAAGATGGAAAAGCTAGCATGAGTGTATGGTTAGGATTAATAAACATGAATCATTCTATGAAACGAGTTTCAGAAAGGTGCATTTTTGGGAAACATTAATTGCTGCTGCTCTCCAAAGTCATGGCACCCTGTCAATGTCATTCAACAATCAATTGTATGAAAATATATATAAATAAATAAAAGGAAAAAGAAAAAGCAAAAACTGTTTTTCCCCTGAAAAACAGTTAAATGAAATGAATGATTAAATAATAAATGAAATTGAACTGCAAAAAAAAAAAAAAACTTGATGAAATATGTGTGCATAACTACACTGTGCTGGTTAATGTTTGGTGCAGGAGAATGTGTGAAATAAAAACTTTAAACACAGATACTTTATTCTGTATGAGCTATGAGCCACGTGGCTAATGTTGTTAAACACAGCGCGAAGCTCCGCGCTGAAACCAATCATATGTGCGCGCTCCACGTGTATATCATAACAATCGTATTTTTCATGTGTTCGTATTCAAACTCCAGTTCTGACCGCATCGCAGGCAAAATACAAACACCACATGTGCTGCTGTGCTGAAGGAAACAGCCTACGGCTCGCGTGTTTGAACGCAGCTAGAGCAGGCAGAGGTGAATGAACATCACTTTTGTGACATTTGAATTCTCTGCTGTAATGCGATCTCATGCGAACATATTTTCCATTTGTGCTGGTAGATTACAGCAAAACAATCCACATGCGCACAAACCTCTGCTCTGGTCGCGTGGCAGGAAAACACATTGTGTTGTAGCGCTGAGGAAACGAACACCAACGATATGTCTCTGAATGACAAGAGACCGAGGCGAGAGAAGTGATACTTTCTCATGCATAATACCGCAATTATAATCTTATGCATACTAAAGCGCAGTGATTGGATTAAATGAGCTTTATGTCATGAATATATGTCGAGACTCGCTCGAAACGGTCTACGTCAGCACGTTCGACCATGCCCATACTTGGGCAGAAAGTACACGATTACGTCAGATTTTTTGACGTTGCTCTGACTCAGCTTTTCAAACCAGAAAACAGAAATCGCTCTGAAAAATGCAAAAATAACTATTTTTCACTTATGAATAACATTAATGAGTACCTTTAGTGTTCCCTTTCAGTCGGTCACGTTCGACGTACGTCAGTAGTGACCGACGAATTGGGATATCGCTTAGAGAGCCCTATCATCTTCGTGTAAACTAAAACAAGCCAATGGAATTGGCGTGCGATATTTGCATAATGCGCACCGCCCCCGACAGGTGTATATAAATAGGAAGCAGATGCAATCGCACTCTGTCTTTCGCTTCGGAGCCATTCACTGGTGTCCTGTTTAGAAGACTCCTTTCTTCGTTTGTTTTTGTTCTAAAACACTGCCTCAGAAGAGGATCTGCAGCGAGCTTTCGGTGCTGGTGAAGAGGGCACGTTCAGCGAGGTCGCGAGTGTCCGAGGAACTGAGCTAAAAGCTCTAAACTGCTGTTTTCACAGCAACACAAAGAGTGTGTGTGTGTAGCGATTTGGGCCGGTTCCTCGGTGTGTTCAGGGAGTGGTGTACCTGACACATCGCGTCGCTCCCTGGGTGCTTCAGCACGAGTGAGTTGACTTCCCCTTCTAAAAGAGCTTTACAGACGAACCCTGACAGTATGTCATTTCGTCTGTGCGTTACTGGGTGCGGTCGTTCCCTGGTCCCTGCTGATGGGCACAATCGCTGCATCTCGTGTTTGGGCGTTCAGCACGTTGAAGCAGCTTTTGTGGATGGTTCATGTTCCCATTGCGGGAACATGACCATCGCGGTGCTGAGGTCGAGGCTCTCCTTCCTGAAGTCTCAGGAAGCGGGGGTCCCCTCTCCTATGCCGCGTTCGACCGTTTTTTCCGGCCCCGGGAACCGGAATGACGGTACGGCGCTGTATAGGAAGGGTGACCTGAGGATAACGGTCAGGGCTTCCCCGCCGAGTGGAAACGCTCCTCGGGCCCCTGCCGCCTCAGCAGCACCGCAACCCATCCTGCCGGCGTTGGTTTCCGCTGGGCCCTCTTCGGACTGTCCAGCCGTTACCTTTGGTGCGCCGGCAGCGGATCGGATGTCGATCACAGCAGCGGAAGGTGAGCCAGAGTCCTTGGGGGAAGACCCGGACGCGCTGCCACCCTCCGGGACGGTAGCGTGGTCCGAGTCGGATCCTGAGTTGACGGCTGTGCTCTCCCAGGCCGCCTTGTGTGTCGGGCTCGAGTGGAACCCTCCACCCTGTCCCGGCCCATCTCGGTTGGATGATTGGTAATTGGGGGGGGGGGGTTGGGGGCGTCCCGCCCCAATGCCTTTCTTCCCGGAAGTGCATGACGAGGTGACCAGGTCTCTGCAAACACCGTATAGTGTTCGTTCGAGGCCTGGCCCCGCGTCCGCCTTCACCTCCCTGGACGGCGGGGCAGCCAGGGGGTACGCGAGGATCCCGCCAGTCGAGCGGTCTGTTGCGATGCAACTGTGTCCAACGGCCGCTGGCTGGCGTGGTGAGCCGCGTCTCCCGTCCCGGGCCTGTAAATTCTCAGCCGGTCTGACTGAGAAAGCTTACAGTTCCTGTGGGCAGGCTGCCTCTGCCCTGCATTCTATGGCGCTTTTGCAGGTCTACCAGGCAAAAGCGCTGTCAGAAATGCCCCAGGAAGGTCCTGACCAACAGCTGCTGGGGGAGCTGCGCGCTGCCACCGACCTCGCCCTCCGGGTGACGAAGGTGACAGCACGCGCTGTTGGTCATGCGATGTCTACCTTGGTAGTCCAGCAACGCCATATCTGGCTGACCTTGGCGGATATGCGGGATGCCGATAAGCAAAGGTTCCTAAATTCCCCCGTGTCCCCGTTCGGCCTATTCGGCGACGCGGTGGAGAGCTTCGCCCATCAGTTCTCCGCTGCACAGAAGCAGGCTGAGGCTATCAGTCACGTCATGCCACGGCGGTCCGCTGCTGCCTCCACCCAGCCGCCCGTGGCTCAGCCTCAGCCCGCTCGTCGCCGAGGGCGCCCGCCTGCATCGTCCTCCGCCCCTGCTAAGACGGCAAAGCAGCAGCCTACACCAGCCAGACAGCAGGGTGCCGGTCGCGGGCGTGGTGCCCAGCCCGTCTCCGCTAAGCCCGGTGGTAAACGCAAGAGCAAAACACGGCACTGAGACGGGCAACCTGGAGGGGAAGGATCTTGCTCTTCGGGAGAGTTTTCCACCATCTCTCCCACCCCCGGAGGAGGGCCGGGGGGAATTTGTGTTTGTCTGTCCACCGCCGCTGGCTCTCCGGAGTCCAGCGGTACCCACTTTTTCACAAAAAGAGCAGTTTCCTCAAACTCCAGGTCACAACAAGGTGTGTCTGCCAGTGTGCTAGGCCCCGCCTCGCCGCTGGCAGCTCCCTCCCCATTCGCCAGCAGTGTGATGGCGCAGACCGCGTCCCGTGCGCTGTCTCCCATGCACACTGCTGCCTCGCAGAGTCTGACCCCACTCCGGGCCGCCCCCAAGCCGTCCGAGTCGGGTCCCTCTCTGCCTTGCTGCCCCACCCCCGGTGCGTCTGTGGTGCCTTTGGTCCCGCTGGCTCAGTGTCTGGAAGCGTGGATCACGCTCCCCAGCCTGTCCAGTTGGCTCATTCGTACTATCAGACTCGGCTATGCGATTCAGTTCGCCCGGCGTCCCCCGGTCTTCAGGGCTATCCACTTCACTCCGGTGTCGTTGGACAGTGCGCCTGTTCTCCGGGTGGAGATTGCTGTCCTCCTGGCGAAGGATACAATCAAGCCGGTCCCTCCAGCCGATATGAAGTCGGGGTTCTACAGCCCCTACTTCATTGTACCGAAAAAGGGCGGTGGGCTACCCAGGATTGGTTTGCAGCAATAGACCTGAAGGACGCGTACTTTCATGTCTCGATTCTGCCTCGACACAGACCCTTCCTAGGTCGGTCTGCGTTCGAGGGTCGGGCATGTCAGTACAAAGTCCTACCCGACATGGTTGTAGCTCCCAGCCGGTTGGGTCTTCAGGTCAACTGGGACAAGAGCAAACTCGCCCGCGGGTAGAGGATCTCTTGTCTCGATCTCGAGCTAGACTCGGTCGCACGGACTGCGCGTCTCACCGAGGCGCGCGTCCAGTCGGTGTTGAACTGCCTGAGCTCGCTCAAGCACAGGACAGCGGCTCCACTGAAAGATTTTCAGAGGCTCCTGGGGCATATGGCATCTGCAGCCGCGGTAACGCCGCTCGGATTGCTTCATATGAGACCGCTTCAACACTGGCTCCGCGGCCGGGTCCCGAGATGGGCGTGGCAGTGCGGCACGCTCCGTGTCCCCGTGACACCGAGCTGCCGTCGCACCCTTGTCCGGTGGTTGGACCCTTCGTTCCTGTGGGCCGGAGTACCCCTCGAACGAGTGTCCAGGCACGCTGTGGTCTCCACAGATGCCTCTGCCACGGGATGGGGGGCCACGTACAATGGGCATGCAGTGACAGGTCTTTGGACGGGGCCTCAGCTGCATTGGCATATCAATTGCCTCGAGTTGCTAGCGGTTCGTCTTGCGCTGGCCCGCTTCAAGAAGCTGTTGTCAGGCAAGCACGTTCTAGTCCGCTCACACAGCACTGCGGCCGTTGCGTACATCAACCGTCAAGGTGGTCTACGCTTCCGTCGCATGTCGCAACTCGCCCGCCATCTCTTGTTGTGGAGTCAGAAGGATCTGAGGTCCCTTCGGGCCACTCGTGTCTCAGGTGTGCTCAACTGTGCAGCCGACGAGCTGTCACGGCAGCATCCACTTGCGGGCGAGTGGCGGCTCCACCCCCAGGCGGTCCAGCTGATTTGCCTCCCCGGAAACTGCCCACTGCCAGTGGTTTTATTCCCTGACCGGCGGCACGCTCGGCACGGATGCCCTGGCACACAGCTGGCCCCCGGGTCTGCGCAAATATGCGTTTCCCCCAGTGAGCCTTCTCGCACAACTCATGTGCAAGGTCAGGGAGGACGGGGAGCAGGTTCTGTTAGTGGCTCCGTACTGGCCCACTCGGACCTGGTTCTCAGACCTCATTCTCCTCGCGACAGCACCTCCCTGGCCGATTCCTCTGAGGAAGGACCCCCTGACTCAGAGACGGGGCACCCTGTGGCACCCGAGTCCCGATCTATGGAACCTCCACGTGTGGTCCCTGGACGGGATGCGGAGGTTCTGAGTGATCTCCCGCAAGCGGTCGTAGACACCATCACTTCCGCTAGAGCTCCTTCCACTAGGAATCTCTATGCGTTGAAGTGGAACCTGTTCGTCGAATGGTGCGCCTCTCGCCGAGAGGACCCCCGATCATGTTCGGTCGGATCCGTGCTTTCCTTTCTGCAAGATGGGTTGGAGCGAAGGCTGTCTCCCTCCACCCTCAAGGTGTATGTTGCCGCTATTGCCGCACATCACCATGCAGTTGAGGGTAAGTCCCTGGGGAAACACGATCTGATCGTCAGATTCCTGAGGGGGGCCAGGAGACTGAATCCTCCTCGCCCTTCCTCCGTACCCTCTTGGGATCTGACCCTGGTTCTCACAGCTCTCCGGGGTCTTCCTTTGAACCTTTGCAATCAGTCGACCTGAAACTAATGTCTCTTAAGACGGTTCTTCTGGTTGCATTGGCTTCCCTGAAGAGGGTTGGGGATCTGCATGCATTTTCGGTCGACGAAACGTGCCTAGAATTCGGGCCCGGTGATTCTCACGTCATCCTGAGACCCCGGCCTGGATACGTGCCCAAGGTTCCTACCACTCCCTTCAGAGATCAGGTAGTGAACCTGCAAGCGCTGCCCTCGGAGGAGGCAGACCCAGCCCTAGCTTTGCTCTGTCCCGTCCGCGCTCTGCGCGTTTACGTGGACAGAACGCGAAGCTTCAGGACCTCTGATCAGCTCTTCATCTGTTACGGAGGCCAGCAGAAGGGAAAGGCTGTCTCCAAGCAGAGGATGGCCCACTGGATAGTGGGTGCCATCGCCTTGGCGTACGAATCCCAGGGCGTGCCTTGCCCGCTCGGGTTGAAAGCCCACTCCACCAGAGGGGTGGCCTCTTCCTGGGCGCTGGCTTATGGCGCCTCGCTGACAGATATCTGTAGAGCTGCGGGCTGGGCGACACCAAACACGTTCGCTAGGTTTTATAGCCTACGTGTAGAGCCGGTATCCTCACGTGTACTCGCATCCACTAGTCGGTAGACGTGTTGTACCCACTCTAAGTGTCGGCTTGCAATGCCATTCCCGCCACTGGCCGGATACGTGCATACTTTCACTCCAGTTGTGTTCCCCGCTTGGCGAACCCTGTCGAGTTCCTCCGCCTCCCCCTTCGGCTCGGACATTGCGGAGTGTCTGATGCCAGGCCTACATCCGTCGCTGACGCTGTCTGTTGGCTGGGGCCCATATGCCGTGACCCCTCTACGTGAGCGGTCCCATATGTGTAATTATCCACGGTTTAAAACTCCATTCGGGCCGAGTCCGTGTCTTTCCCTTAGCAGAGCCAGCTCTGCTGTCACCTGTCAGATGAGTCTCCCCCTACCAGGTGGAGCCATCCCAGGGACTCCATATGCGTACTGCCCCCCGGGCCAGTCCATGTGTGTATTTCCCAAGTAAACTACTCCCCCATTGGGTAGGTAGTGGTCTCCGCAGCGTCCCTCACGGGTTCGCTTCCCCAGTGTGTCTAGTTTACTTAGTGGGTATTGGTTAGACAGCAGTAGACTCTCTCAGTGTAAGCTCGCCCCCTTCACCGCCAGCCGGTGCTATGGGCGGCTGAGCTTGCGCTGGGCACTGGAAGGGGTTTCGTAACTGTGGCGCTTTAGTTGGGATCCCAATTCGTCGGTCACTACTGACGTACGTCGAACGTGACCGACTGAAAGGGAACGTCTCGGTTACGTATGTAACCCTCGTTCCCTGAAGGAGGGAACAGAGACGTACGTCCCGTCGCCACAGTTTCTGTACCCTCGCTGTAGTGCGGACACCAGTTGTCTCCTCAGCGAAAAACAGAGTGCGATTGCATCTGCTTCCTATTTATATACACCTGTCGGGGGCGGTGCGCATTATGCAAATATCGCACGCCAATTCCATTGGCTTGTTTTAGTTTACACGAAGATGATAGGGCTCTCTAAGCGATATCCCAATTCGTCGGTCACTACTGACGTACGTCTCCGTTCCCTCCTTCAGGGAACGAGGGTTACATACGTAACCGAGACGTTTTCAATGATGTGCAGCCTATACATATCTGTTTACATCTCAAAAAAAGTGTTTTGGGGTTTCATGACCCTTTAAAATGACAGCTCGGTTCTCATATTAATTTTGAGGTAAATAATCAGTGTTGGGGAAAGTTACTTTTAAAAATAATGCATTACAATATCGCTTTACTTCCTAAAAATAGTAACTAATATGCATTACATATTTACTTTTTATGAAAATCAATGCATTACATTACTTTTGCGTTACTTTTTCTCACCTGGGCCGGGCTTGTTTGTTTTTTAATAACAACAGCAACAACAAAAAATTATATTTTTGGCAACTGTTAAGGCTCTTTCATACCAAAAGTGAAATGAATCAACCTCAGGCTGAAGGCAATGCATATTTACGCCTGTACAGTAGAGGGCGCTGCTCTAACAAACCTTTCAGATGTGCTGCCATTCTGGATCAAAGAAAAATAGGATACAGGAAAAGGAAGTACAACACTCTTATTTCTAAATCTAATCTAAAGTATTTTTTTCTTATTACAGTTGAATTGGATCATTGAAGGTCAGCAGCAAAGATATTGGTTAATAAAGTGAGATTAAATACATAAAGTATATTGGTGTAATTTAATATAGCTAATTATTACAGGTTTGCATCAAATTCTGAGCTTGCATTTCACTGTTTTTATTCATTTTGAGGAATACTGAATGTTTTCATGCAAGTGAGCTGAGTAAATGCATGTTCACATTTACTCTAGAATTACAATAACATCATATTCACATAGTGCACACAACACCTCTGCACTTTATTTCTCTCAACATGGGGACAGGAGAGATGTCAATCAAAAATGTGTGATAAATAAAATATTTTAACACATCAGAAGTTCAAATTAGATCCAAAAATTCTGAATACACATATGATTGGAAGCACACACAGTTCCTGTACTACTCTCTATTGGAAATGAATGATCTGTGGAATGTGGAAACCCCAAAAGTATTCATTAATCTAAATGAATAATATATCCCTAAATGAAAGAGTGCTCTGCTGTTTGCCTTGGGGTTGAATTTTTCTTTTTTCTTTTTTTCAATAACTTCTAAAAGATCAAGTACATCTGTTTGCTTTGCCCACATGGCTGTTCTCTTAGTTATGTTTTGACCTTTTACTGTCTGATTCAAAAAGGGTGTGATGTTTCATTCAAAAGAAATATCACAGGCGTGGGTGTCTGGAAAGGTCAGCTGGACTCTTGTTACTGTCTCTAATCTCATATTCCTTTTGAAGCGAGCTCTCTTCTCTACTGAAAAATGCACAGGTGGGCAAAACCTGCATTACAAAAATGTAAAATGCAAGATCAGAATATGATTCATCAAAAAATAAAAAAATAATTTAATATGATCTTTGATCTTTTCCTGTTTTAAAAAATACATATTCTGTGTGATCAAGTCTGTAGTAGAATATTCACTTATTTAAGTAAAAACTTAAATGTAAACAATATTATTACATTCATAACTGCAATTGAACATTTAATGTGATAAAATGATTCCTGTCACTGTCCATCCTGGCAATAATTATGTCAGTGGATAAATGCAAATATGAGCGATTAGAAGCCAAGTGTCGTTCCATTAACGGTATGAGGGGATCTAGAGACCAGCACTCTTGTGGGACAGTATTTGATGGGTGAGTGCAGGTGCGGATGGTAAGACACTCATGTGTGTAAGGGTTGTAGGAGAATAACATGATTCACAGGATTCCAGCAAAATAGAAATATCTAAAAGTAAAATTTCTAAAGACAAATAAATTGTTTTAATCTTCTGCACAAAAGCAACAAAAACAACTAAATTAAAATAAAAATAATTTACAGGTGCAAGAATAGGTGGAGTGTGTGTACGACTGGGCATTAGGCAATTGGCTTAGCCTTTCCTCTGCCTGCTGCTGCTTCTGATTGCTTTTAGAACCCTTGTGGTCTGAGGAGCGTCAAAGGTTTCTATTTACAATATGTTTTTGTGGCGTTGAGCCACGTAGCCAATCCCAAACATATCTGTTGATTCCTCTGATTGAACTCAATGGCCAATCAGAGGTGTTTTAGAATCCATACACCACTCAAAAGGCTGGAGTTTTTGTTCAGTGTTGAATTCTGCATGCTCGCGAATCCTTTCATTATAACAAACAAAGTGTAGACACAATGTAAATAAATGATTCATTGTGCAGTGTAGACAGCTTCATTGATAATAACAGAACTTTGTGAAATAGTGATTAACTAAAATGATTGACAGGTTTTTTTAGAGATCATAAAGGGAGAGCTCTTTGAGCGCATTCTTCCATGACCAATCACGCATGCAGCAGCCATATGCTAACTTTTCTGTTCAAATTTATACTGGAATGTGCTTTTGTGTTTTATGTGGGCTCTTCATAGAAAAAACTATTTTTATACTGTACAAACTTTACATTATTTTAAATTGAAACAATATTTAACAATGTTATGGTATTTAATCTATTTTTGAACAAATAAATGTACCCAAAATTTTGAACAGTGAATATATTATATATATACTACTAATATATATTACTGTAATCTTGGAATTAATCTAGATTAATCTAAATTAAAATGGCTCATTTGAATTCTGCCGAAAACATTCAGAATATGTGTGCTACCCAAATAATGACTAAAAGTAATCCGCCATTTTGTCCGACAAAGCTGTCAGGAGTTAGAAGATTAACCTCGTGGAGTTAAACTTGAAAAATTGTGTATATTGACATCTTTCCGCTTTTGAAACAACATTGATTCTCATGTTCATTCATGTTTATTTGATGCTATAAATGGACTCGTAGTAAGAGATGATCGGTTTACCAGGTGTTTCTTGGTCGGCCTCTCTTTCTCCTCCCTTGGGGGTTCTCCTCCAGCGTCTTTGGAGGTTTCATTCGTTGCAACAGTTCTTCATTACTTATCTTGTCTGGCAAATGGATCTTGAGGATCCTTCTGAGGCAGATGTTGATGAAAACCTGGATCCTCTTCATTGTAGTGGTGATGGTTCTCCAGGTCTCCGCTCCATACAGCAAGATAAGCTTCACAATGGTGTTGAAGACCCTGATCTTGGTGTTGATGCCTATCTCAGAGGATTGCCATACATTCTTCAGTTGGAGGAAAGCTGCTCTCACTTTGCAGATTCATGTTCTCACATCTGTATCTGTCCCCCCATGCTTATCAATTATGCTGCCAAGGTAAGGGAAGCTGTCCACTTCCTCTAGCGCCTCTTCTCCAAGTGTTATGGCTGTGTTGATCTTGCTCTTCTCTCTATTGATGAAACAGACCTCCAACTCCGAGACCAACAGGCTGGTTTTTGTAAGGGCGGGTCATGCATCGATCAGATTGCAACATTACATATCATCTTGGAGCAGTCGCTGGAGTGGAACTCTCCTCTTCATGTCAATTTCATTGACTATGAGAAGGCATTTGACAGCATGGACAGACGGACCCTCTGGAAGCTACTGAGACACCATGGAGTGCCAGACAGATCAAAAACTCTTATGAAGCGATGACCTGCAGGATAGTTCATGGAAGGCAAGGCTGTTTACTATCGCCCTTCCTGTTCCTGCTGGCAACAGACTGGGTTATAAAGACATCTACAACCCAGAATCGAAATGGCATCCAGTGGACATTATTGACACAACTGGATGATCTCGACTTTGCTGATGACCTGGCCCTTCTCTATTACACCCAACAACAGATGCAGGAAAAGACCAGTACCGTTGCGGATACCACAGCAATTCTGGGCCTCAACATCAATAGAGAGAAGCTAATTCTCAATTACCCCCCACACGCTTCCTGGAGGGCCACTGTCCTGCAGAGTTTTGTTCCAACCAGCTCCAAGACACCTGCCTGTAAGTTTCTAGCATGCCTAGTTAGATCTTGATTACCTGGTTCAGGTGTGTTTAATTAGGGTTGGAGCTAAACTCTGCAGTACAGTGGCCCTTAAGGACCAAGTTTGGACACCCCTGCTTTAGGATGTCTGTAGATTCTCTATGAGCTGAGAGGATGCACGAGAGACGTGGACTCCTGCTGTAACTTCACCTGTGGGTATCGATGTTGGACAGTGTTCCTTTAGAAAAACGAGTGACTTGTACAATTTTTAATGTCACATTTTGTAATATTTGCGTTGTTTTATTTTTGGAATATGGATTATTTTCTCATCCTATTTTTTGAGGAGGCACTGCCTCCCTTGCCTCCTTGGAGGAAACGCTCCTGATATATGTATAAAAAAACCTTGTTATTGTTGAAAAAGCATAGTGGCCAATTGGAAATGTATTAAATGTCACCAAAGTTCATGTTATTCAGTTAATTCCAACAAAACAAAAGGACATAAATGTAATTTTGAGATAAAAAACTAATTTAACAGCCCTTATACACCCGCTGGGCTAATTAAAAAGAACTCATCAGACTTGGACAAATATAACAGATATCTGTAGGCACCCTGCCTGTAATTTACACTTCTACTGTACGTGATCTACCTTAGGAAAACCTGCTTGATTGCCATGCAGTGTGTGTTTTTGTGTGGACATGAGCAGTGCTTAAGGACATTCAACACACAGGTATACACACAACAAAGTAAAGGAGAGCTGCCCCTAGTGTCATAAACACACACCTAAACCCCTCACACACATAGGGTCATTGTGTGAAGGATGGCTCTGGGTTTCTATTTGCTGCAATGTCAGCGGGGTTCCCAGGGGCCATAAAGACAGGGTAAAAGGGCTATGGGCTATCTCTATATATATATTTCACCCCATGCAAGATTTCTAGCTCTGGTCTGCAGGATCTCGGGCTTGGCAGAGATGTGTCGCAAGAAATAAGGCAGAATTTAAGAGAGCTACAGCCCTTCTTTAAGCCTCATACCCACGGGCTTATCTGTGCTGTGCCTCATCCGTCCACACAGCAAGAATTTGATTATTTGATTTAGAAGCCCAGAACAGAGCAGGAGCCAAAGACACAGATAGACAGAGAAAAGCAACAAGACAACAGAGCCCACAATTTTGCTGACAAGGTCACAGTATATCTGACATGATCTCTGCACCTCTGTCATTCAATATTATTCTCTTGGCACGTGTTCTTACAGCAATGGTGAGGGGGAGAAGTGTCCCAACCAGCACAGTTGAGCCTTTGACATGGTTTTGAACATCCCTGATCCTTCTGTAGTTAATTTTTATCACCTGCCTTCAGATACAACTTGATATCACCACAGTTTCTACTGGTGTGGGGTGGTAGTGCTCATGCGTTTCTGTAATCTTGATCACTCCTTTATCATCTTTATCTTGCTGAATACCCTGCTTAACGACCACATGAGATGCTGCGTGTCCTGCCATTTAGGATATAATAAAATCTACAGTGTACCCCGAGTCTCAGTTCAGGGATCAATACAGGCTTTCAATTATCCTGCTTCCGTACTACAGTTGGGCCTGTGAGACTAATGCAGTGCATCCTGGGTAACAGACACGGCACACATCCACTCACATACCCGCATATTTGACATATCAGTTCTGTTCCTAAATAAAGAAAGCTAGGCAACAATTTTAGCCATTCCACAATTTTAAAAAAACCAACTACATTTTGATTAAAATGTAAGAATAATTTATATTATTTTAATAATAAATTAAATAAATATTATATGCAAGTACTTTTAAACAAGCAATTTATAATTGACTTACAATACAATAGTTTGTAAATCAAAATCAATATTTTTACTTTATGTACTGTATAAGCTATATAATTGTGTTATAATGAAAATAATTTAATTTAATTCCACAAATTTAATTGATACTTTTACCTAATATATGTATAAGCTATGTATTATTCATTTACAAATATTACAAATACTTGTATTATTATGAATGTAATTTTATCATAACAAATACAGTTGTATTATGAAAAATAAAATTTAATTTAATTTAATTAAAATGTAATTTTATTCAGTTAATTTAATTTAATTAATAAAGTATCAATAGAATAGTGTTCCTAATTAAAAAATAGCTCCTAATAAAAAAAAGAAAAAAAAAGAAAAAAAAAAGGTGTTGTTTGGATTTAAATAGGCAAATGCTTAAGAGTCTATAATTGGATCATTATTGCAGTAATTATTATGTTTCCATGTTAAATGTTTGACAACAGTCCTCTAAGGTGGACTCAGAGGTGCCAATTCATGTGTGAAAATGATTCTTCATGCTCCCTCCCAACCATTCTTTAACAATTTGAGCCTGATGAATCTTGTCTTTGTCATCCTGGATTATGGCCATGATACGTCTTCCTACATGGTTGTTTAAGAAATGAAAAGCTACACACTCCATTAATCTCTTAAGATCTCTTTATTTGCCTATTTAATTCCAAAAAGTGACTTTTTTTTGGCCGGGCAGTGTGCTTTTTGTGATTATTAAAGTAACTTAGCATTAATAAATTAGCAAGATCGTCCCATTGGAATTATAAGGTTCTATCTGACATTTTTGTCAAAATTGAGTTATTCACATATTCTTATTCTGTGACAACATATTTTTATGCTAATGTTGAGTACATTCAGGGACTTTTTATTTAGAAAACAAAAAGGTTATATCTATAAAGTCCAATGGAATGCAAAGACTTTGAAGCTAAATATCTCAGAACTGCTCAGAATGCAGCTAGAAACTTATACACTGCTCAAAAAAATTAAAGGAACACTGAAAACACATCAGATCTCAATGGGGAAAAATATCATGCTGGATATCTATACTGATATGGACTGGGTTATGTGTAAGGAATGAAAGGATGCCACATTGTTTGATGGGAATGAAAATTATCAACCTACAGAGGACTGAATTCAAAGACTGAAAATCAAAGTGAAAAAATTAATGCAGCAGGTTAGTCAATTTTGCTGAAATTTCATTGCAGCAAATCAAAATGGTACTCAGTAGTTTATATGGCCCCCACGTACTTGTATGCATGCCTGACAATGTCGGGGCATGCTCCTAATGAGACGACTGGGGTATTTCCTCTCAGATCTGGACCAGGGCATCACTGAGCTCCTGGACAGTCTGAGGTGCAACCGGTATCGGATGGACCGAAACATAATGTCCCTATTGGATTTAGGTCAGGCGAGCGTGGGGGCCATTCAATGGTATGAATTCCTTCATCCTCCAGGAACTGCCCGCATATTCTCGCCACATGAGGCCGGGCATTGTCGTGCACCAGGAGGAATCCATGACCCACTGCACCAGCAATGGGTCTAAGGATATCATCCCGATACCTAATGGCAGTCAGGGTGCCATTGTCTAGCCTGTCGAGGTCTGTGTGTCCCTCTTTGGATATGCCTCCCTAGACCATCACTGACCCACCACCAAACCGGTCATGCTGAACAATGTTACAGGCAGCATAACGTTCTCCACGGCTTCTCCAGACCCTTTCACAACTGTCACATGTGCTCAGGGTGCTGTCATCTGAAAAATACAGGGCACCACTGGCAGACCTGCCAATTCTGGTGTCCAATGGCAAATGGCAATCGAGCTCCACAGTGCCGGGCAGTGAGCACAGGGCCCACAAGAGGATGTCGGGCCCTCAGGCCACCCTCATGAAGTCTGTTTCTGATTGTTTGGTCAGAGACATTCACACCAGTCATTTTGTAGGGCTCTGGCAGTGCTCATCCTGTTCCTCCTCGCACAAAGGAGCAGATACCAGTCCTGCTGATGGGTCAAGGACCTTCTATGGCCCTGTCCAGCTCTCCTAGAGTAACTGCCTGTCTCCTGGAATCTCCTCCATGCTCTTGAGACTGTGCTGGGAGACACAGCAAACCTGGCAATGGCACGTATTGATGTGCCATCCTGGAGGAGTTGGATTGCTTGTGCAACCTCTGTAGGGTCCAGGTATCGCCTCATGCTACCAATAGTGACAATGACCCCAGCCAAATGCAAAACTAGTGATAAACAGTCAGAAAAGATGAGTAGGGAAAAAAATGAAACAAAAACAATTCCTGTTTTGGGGGTCGTCTCATTGTTGCCCATCTATTGTTAATTTCATTAACACCAAAGCAGCTGAAACTGATTAACAACCCCCTCTGCTACTTAACTGGCCAGGGCTGGGTTTCCCAATAACGATGTATCTTAGCTCTTAAGAGCGCTTTCTAAGTGCGAGGTTACGAACGCTCGCTGCAATTCCACGTGCGTTTCCCAAAAATGCCCTTAACATGAACGCGCGAGAACGCGCTCTACGTGCTACTTAAGAGTCGCTGTCCGTTTCTCAAGTGCTGAATATTACCTTATAAAATCGTATCCTTTAACGTTTAACCTAATAATAATCGTCACCTGATGTGGTTTAAAATAAATAAATAAATAAAGATACCTTTCAAAAAGATTAAATTAATGTTCTTCTGGAGGAGGTAGAGCTAAACAAAGATGTAATTTTCAGACGATTTCTTTAAGCTATATATATATATATATATATATATATATATATATATATATATATATATATATATATATATATATATATATATATATATGTGAAGACTTCAGATGCAAAAGCCTATAAGTGCCGTCTGAAATGTTCTTCTAAAATTAGCATTTTTATCAAGCTTGTATGTTTAGGTTCAGTAATTTCACTTTAATGGCAATTAATAGGTCATTTTCTTTTCCATTAATGTGAAATAACTGAACATAAACATAGGCCTACAAGCTTGATAAAACTGTTCATTTTATAAGAAAATTTCAGATGGCACTTAGAGGCTTTTGCATCTGAAGTCTTCATATATATACACACACAGTCAAACCACAATTTATTCAGACACCTTGAACATTTCATTCATTATTACAGATTATTCACTATAGTTTTTTTTTTTTTTTTTAATGGTAGTAAAATATGACAAGATCTCAAATAACACTTTAGCAAAACATGGTCAGGTCAAAGTGTCTGAATAATTTTTGGTTCCAAATTTGTATCAATTTTACTGGTAGTCCACTGTATGAAGAATTTTTGGGCATAATATGTCACAGTTTACTTTATTTTGTCATTCTCACTTACATAAATTAACTATAGTGTCTATATTTAACTTTAATTATAGTTTATATATATATATATATATATATATATATATATATATATATATATATATATATATATATGTGTATATGTGTGTGTGTGTGTGTGTGTGTGTGTGTGTGTGTGTGTGAAATCAATCAAACTGTGATTCAGTGTTTTTGAAGTTAATATCTAAACTTGTTTATGTTTTAAAATTTAGTTTATAGTTGAAAAAAGTCAGTCACTTCAGAAACATTTGGAAGAACTCCTATAGTATTTCATAGAGCTTTAGGCCATGGGTGGTAGGCCTATATAAAGCCTATATAAAGGGTATATAGGGTGACAGTAGTACAAATTATGTACTTCATCTAGCCAATTTCTACAGGTGTACAGACAATTTTTTTATTGCAGACATGTTTTATCAGCACTATTTATGACATCATGTGTATTTTTATTTTTTTATTTTCTTCCGTTTTCTTTTCATATTAAACAACAAAGAGGATTTAAGAGGAATACAGTCAAAACCTTAGCTATGTTATACACATTGCACTTGAATAAAGGTGTATTCTGCCGGTTGTCCTGTAGGTGACCTCATAACTCTGTCTTCTTACGATGCACTTAGGGCTTAACGATTACTCCTGAGCACTCGTAGATCTACGATCATTTTCAAGTGCAACTTAAGTTACGATGCTTTTGGGAAACAGACCTTAATATTAAGATCACTCGTACGATCGTTTTTACGATCAACTTAGGCTTACGATGCTTTTGGGAAACGCAGCCCAGATCAATATCCCAGGAGTTTAACTGACTTGATGCTATTCTCTGATTAAAAAGTGTTCCTTTAATTTTTTTGAGCAGTGTAATTCCAAGGAGACGACATGTTAACGTTCAGCATAACTGTGAAATTAAATGTGAGATTTTTTGTCAGGTTTAGTTACCTATGTAGAGATTTTCAAATGAGTCCCTATTGAAGTTTCATTGCAGTTAGGATGCTGCTCTAGAAGGTGCCTAGTAGACAGTGAGGAAACTGACTTGCTAACTACTGCATTATTGAATCAGAATTAATACATGAGATTGGTCAGTCTCGTGTTTCCCACCTGTACTTCTATGTTTCTCTCCACCCGGGAGATGTTGACGGTGTGGGGCTGCCCATTGGCCAAGTTCCTCTGGTCAATGTCAATGGTGAAGGGTTCTCTGAGACCACCCAAGTTGTACCGCAGCTGCAGGGTACCTGAATGAAACAGGGTGAGACAGAAAGACCACGTTTATTGAGAGCTCAACCCGCACTGCAGTCTTCCTGAATGCAGAATGCATGAGTCAGTGAGGGTTGTGCATCAGTTCTACTCTCTGACATCACTCACTTCCACTGCACACTCCTGCGCAATGGCCCAAGGCTGCAGGGAAGAGCACAACCTCATTTGGGTTACAGCAAAGGCCAAATTTGCTCAGAGGCTACAGAGTAAAATTTGATGTGGGCTTATGCTGCTTAACTCAAAGAATAAGCATCACCAGTCTTGTGTGTCCACTTTAGCTTTTATGGAATGGTGTTTAACGAAAACACCGCTCTACAAATTAAACAATGGTACATCTGAGTCACTGAGTTTAATGTGAAATCGTGTCCCTGAAGGGGACTGGGTTTAAACTGGGTGCGTTTTACTTTTAAACTCTAAAAAAATGGATCACAGTGTTGTGCTTATGCCAAAAAAAACCAAAAAAAAAAAAAAACCCAGGGATATAATTGCCTGCGCTCTTGCCATTTGTCATATAATTAGCTTTTACTGTTGCGCTTCCACTTCAAAAAGCAATTCAGCCTGCTGCAATAAATTCTCTTTTATTATTACAGTGCAGTTTCAGAACTGCTGTGGAACAATCATACAGACACACATGTATTTCGTCAGCATCAGTACTTAATGAAGAACTGCAAAGACTAACCAGGTGCGATGCAATGGGTTCGCAATTTGTCCATTCATACTGAAAGCAACAGTGCTGTGCAATAACAGCTAATCAGAACATATTTGATTTTGAATATATAGTCATTTAAAGGGTCCATTGTTAGTCCCTTTTCACATTTCCGGGGTTCTCAGAAGCAGAAGTCATAGTTGGGTAAACTTCTAAACTTGTAAATTACAACAAATATAATTTTTGCATTCCCATCAGCCACAATAGTAAAAGAAAAAAATCCAGGATAAAATTTCTACGACTTTCCACAAGAGGAAAAAAAATATTGAGAGATTCTTTACATTGGTCAGAAGAGACCAATGTAATTTAATGTATACCCAAAGTATAGTTATAAATGTACATACATTTAAAAGAACTAAAATATAAAAAACTTTGTTAGACTTATTATTTTAATAACTGTGGATGATTTTAATAACATCATCACAGTCTGTGAAAAGGGTCTTTGGATCAGTGTGTTTGCCTCATCTTCGCAATGGCTCAAACAACGTCTTACCATTGTGATGGAGCACCACGGCCATGTAATCCTGGGTCTTTGAGCTGACATAGACCAGAAGGCTGGGAGAAGTAGAGGTGCTAAAACTGAAGGTCAGGTCTTCTCGTGTCAGGTTGGTCTCGGCGGGCTGGTGGTGGATTACGCTCTTCTCATCCAGGCTGGAGGCTGCAGCCACCACTTCAGGTACCAGATTATACTTGACCAGTGTTCCCGCCTCAAAGAAACCGCCAACGTCTGCAAAAGAATGAGGCATTTTTTTAGATGATATTGATGTTTAGGCAACATTCTTGTTGGCCCTAGAACAACAATTATGTCAATAAAAAATTGACATATATCAAATATGTATTGTGAAGTAGCTAGTGATACCTAGTTCTAATTAAATCTATGACTCTTTTCAGGAATGCTGTTTGAAGACCAAACAAAACCAATGTTGAACCCGGAACACATCATACTTCCGGCAAAATCATGGCCACCGTTCAATAAATGTGCACTGTGAATGGTAAGTGATGTTTGGCTTGGCCATCTGCAGTAGAAGGGCAAGGAAACTGACATTATAGACATGTTTTGTATTCATGAGGGGCTTCTTCAACAGCTATAAAACCAGAGGACACTTTCCTATTACCTTTTTACTTGAGGGGGAGAACAAAGGTCCTTACATGGATCGTTTAACCCGGCTGCTAGGACATGTGTGCAAGTATGCATTGATTTGTCTTGCACAGAAGCAGTATAAACAACGCAGGATTTGTTGCATATGGGGTGGAACAGGGAGAACCATGGGAAATCAACATGGGTAATGAAGTAAATACACACAAGGGTAAAAAGAGAGTGAACGAACATGACAATGTGCATCCGCACCGAATATCTCATGTACACAGAGGACGAGGTGGGTTTATCTGCTATTCATGGCATTCTCTCATTCAGCCGTTTTGCCCCCGGGAACAAATCGCTAAGTACAAATGAGCTTTGTACAAATGCTGTATCAGAAGGAGGAAGGAAATCAGTGCAGAGACTATAGATTGGTTTAATTATTTGCTACTAGGCCCTTGAGTATTCTTTACATTTCTTCCAGGCTGGACTGTGGGGTTCAGAGGCAACAGAGACAAAAACACAATGTTTGAGTACCACTGGGGCAAAAGCCTCGATACAGCAGGAGCATGAATAGCAGGGTAAGGCTGGAACAGACACTAGGAATTACAGTTCTGGGATGTGCTCTGAGGACCAACAACTTTACAGGCCCTGGAGTGGATCCTTTATCTACTGTACTACTACTTGAAAAAGAAAAAATGCAGGGCCACGACTTGGTAATAAGCATTGGTTGTTGATTGAATTTTTAAGATGTGGGCGTGGCACTCAAAAATAAATATGAGCTTGCAGTTAATTGTAACAGGTGGGGTTTAAGCAGACTAAATGATTAGAGAAGTACTGCATATGTCTGTCATTTTCACCGAAAGATTGAGTTTTGATATTCTGATTTAACATTTTGAGGTAAAAAAATAGAGTGCATTTTAATTTAATGTTGACTTGAAATGATAAAGCTCAAGTTCTTGATTTTGCATTAAAGCAAGTGATCTCTCTATTGTCAAATTGGTTATATATTTGCATTAAGACATTTGAAATCCTTCAAAGATAATAACTGGAATAAATGTCTATCTGTGGGTTTTGCTTTTGGTGTAAATAGGCCTCAGGCACATTTATACCAAGGACCATAATTAAAGGATTAGTTCACCCAAAAAATGTTTTCATTAATTACTCACCCTCATGTAGTTCCAAACCTGTAAGACCTTCGTTTATCTTCGGAACACAAATTACAGTTTTTCTCCATTGGTTTGGCTCATTTCTTGAAACAGAAATTACATTCTCAAAACAACATGGACAAACCTCCAAACCACTTGGTAATTGTTCACAACAGAATTGATTTTCTCATTCATTTCATCAAATTGCAAATGTCTAAGTACATGTCTCAATGTCTCAGTACAACTTTGCAAAAGATTAAGTACAGGTAGCCTACATTTAGCACAATTTCCAAGTGAATAGATCTTGTTGATCTAAACTGATTGTTGATTCTCAGTCTAATGGCTGTTCGCTCCAAAACGTGTGAGCGTCATTTCATTGTATAAGTCATCACATGCACAATAGTCTGTTCAATTGTTTCAAATTTCAGTAAGTCTAGTCATTGATAATTTCCCCCCTCTGTCAGGGTTCTGTCACTTCAGTCTTGTTTATTTCTTGGTTTTGTGACAGAGCTCTGACACTCCCGTTCTTGTCGGGTTTTTGTTTGAGCGTACGGTCTCGAGGGTTCTCGGGGCTGTGCGCTCTCTTGTCTGCGTGCTTTGTTTCATGTTGGGAGCGTGGCGTTCGGATCCCGGCACTCGTGTCTAGTTTGGTTTCGGTTTCGTGTCGGGATTCGGACACTCGCGCTCCCAGTCCTGTCTTTATTGTGAGCGCACGGTTTGTGTGTATGTTCACTTGCCGTGCGCTCTTGTCTCATGTTTTGTGTAGCACGCGGTGATTTCCACCTGCCGCGTGCTTTCATGTTGTGGTGTTGTCTTGTGCAGCACGCAGTCTGTGTTTCACGGGCTGCGTGCTCTCATGTTGTCTTGTTTTGTGTGAACACGTGGCTTATGAGTTTTCATAGTCACGTGTTCATGTCTCGTCTTGTGTAAGCACATGGCTTGTGATTTGTCTTCATTGGCCATGTGCTTGTGTCTTTGTTTTGTTTTGGTGTGAGCACATGGCTTGTCATGTGTTTCTTTGTGCCATGTGCTCTCACGTCTATTGTCTTGACCCCGCCCACCTTGTTACCTCATTATTGGTTGATTTGCCCCACCTGTCCTCCCTTGTTACCTGCCTTGTTTGCTCTCCTATTTATTCTCCTTGTGTTTGCAGTCCTGTGCTGGTTCGTTGTCATATTTTTCCTGGTGTTTCCTTTTGTCAAGTCAAGTCAAGTCAAGTCAAGTCAAGTCAAGTCAAGTCAAGTCTGTTTTCCCCCACGGGGTTGTTTTTGTTGTGTTTTTGTTTTTATTTTTATTGCTTAATAAAATGCCCTTCTAACCTGCATTTGAGTCCTCGTCCTCCCTACACCTGACAGAACGAACCAGCCAATTGAGGACTCAGCAGAAGGATGGGCATCTTCCTTTTCCCATCTCCCAGCCCCTCCGCACAACTGATGGTGGATCATCGCAGCAAGCTCCTCTCTCTTCGGCAAGGGGAAGCCAGCGTGAAGGAGTTTGCTCACCTGTTTGTGTTTACAGCGGAGGGGCTCAACATCAGCGACGCAGCGCTCAAGGACATTTTTAACAGCAGCCTTAATGAGCCCGTCAGCGCCTGGGAGATGGGAATGCTGGGGATTTTGTCCTTCTGGCAGTTTGTGGGGTTTGTTTACAACCGCGGAGAGGAGGGTGGCCTTCCCCCTCTTGGTCCACCTCCCATTCCCCTCACAAGCTGCCAGGTCCCCAGTCCTCCGATGACCTCTTCGGGGAGAGGGAGGAGGAGGAAGAACAGGTCAGCCTCATCTGCCACCTGCCCAGAGGTGGCTGAAGCCACTGCAGCCTCTCCAGTGGTGGCTGTGACCGCTGCAGTCTCCCCCGAGGCGACCAAGGATGCTGCAGCACCCCCAGAGCTGACCAAAGAAGCTGCAGCGCCCACAGAGGAGGTAGGCACAGTGCCACTGCCTCACCCTCACAAGAGGAGGAAGAGGAGAAAGAAGCCTTCCTCCAACCCTCAAGGCCCGGAGGCCTTTCCAGAGCCCGCTGTAGGCCCGGAGGCCTTTCCAGAGCCCGCTGTAGGCCCGGAGGCCTTTCCAGAGCCCGCTGTAGGCCCGGAGGCCTTTCCAGAGCCCGCTTCAGGCCCGGAGGCCTTTCCAGAGCCCACTCCAGCCCGTGAGTCTGCTCCAGAGCCCGCTCCAGCCAGTGAGTCCACTCCAGCCAGTGAGTCCGCTCCAGAGCCCGCTCCAGCCAGTGAGTTTGCTCCAGAGCCCGCTCCAGCCATTGAGTCCGCCCTAGCCAGTGAGTCCGCTCCTTCGGTCAGTCCTGCCATGGCCCATAAGGCTGTCTTCACCTTCTACGCCTTGATTGTCCTACGTGCCTGGAGGATGTATTCAGGGTCTGTCGACCACAGTCCAGTCTGCCAGCCCGAGCCCGCTGTCGTCCCGAAGCAGCCCGAGGCCGCTGCCCTCCTGGAGCAGTCCGCTCTTCATGTCGGTCTGGTTATGGCCCAGAAGGTGGTCTTAGCCTTTTATGTCCTGGTGGTCTTGCGTGCCTGGAGGATGCACACTGGTGTGATTGACTCTGGATCTGTCGGCCAGTTCAAGGCCGCTGCCGTCCCAGAGCAGCCCCAGCCTGAACCCACTGCTGTCCCAGAGCAGCTTGCTCTCCCTGATACGGCCATGGAGGCCATCATCAAGCTGTCTGCCCTGCCGGCGCCACCCCAGCTGTCTGCCCTGCCGGCGCCACCCCAGCTGTCTGCCCTGCCGGCGCCACCCCAGCTGTCTGCCCTGCCGGCGCCACCCCAGCTGTCTGCCCTGCCGGCGCCACCCCAGCTGTCTGCCCTGCCGGCGCCACCCCAGCTGTCTGCCCTGCCGGCGCCACCCCAGCTGTCTGCCCTGCCGGCGCCACCGCCGGCGCCACCCGAGCGCCTTGCCCTGCCGGCGCCACCCCAGCTGTCTGCCCTGCCGGCGCCACCCGAGCGCCTTGCCCTGCCGGCGCCACCCCAGCTGTCTGCCCTGTCGGCGCCACCCGAGCGCCTTGCCCTGCCGGCGCCACCCCAGCTGTCTGCCCTGCCGGCGCCAGCTAAGTGGTCTGCCCTGCCAGCGCCACTCGAGCGCCTTGCCCTGCCGCTGCCTGCCAAGCTGTCTGCCCTGCTGGAGCCTGCCTGGATGGTCCCTCCAGTACCGCCCTGGTCCTTAGCCAGGACCCCAGACCAGCTGAAGCCCCCCTGGTCTGTCCCGCCGGTCCCGCCCTGGTCTGTCCCGCCGGTCCCGCCCTGGTCTGTCCCGCCGGTCCCGCCCTGGTCTGTCCCGCCGGTCCCGCCCTGGTCTGTCCCGCCGGTCCCGCCCTGGTCTGTCCCTCCAGCTCCTCCCTGGCCCTCAGCTGGGACCCCAGACCTGCCTGAGCCTCCCTGGCTCAACCCTCCCGTCCCTCCCTGGTTTCCTTAAGACATTCTGTTTTTGTTTTGCTGGCTGACTTGGCTCCCCTCCCTCCCTCCCCTCTTTGTCTTTGTATTCTGATGTTCTGTCATGTTGTCTTGTTGGTGTTTTTTGTCTTGTGTCGTGTATGTTGTCATGTTTGTCTTGTGTCCCTCGTAGGGACGCCAGGTGGCGTCCCTTTAGAGGGGGGGTAGTGTCAGGGTTCTGTCACTTCAGTCTTGTTTATTTCTTGGTTTTGTGACAGAGCTCTGACACTCCCGTTCTTGTCGGGTTTTTGTTTGAGCGTACGGTCTCGAGGGTTCTCGGGGCTGTGCGCTCTCTTGTCTGCGTGCTTTGTTTCATGTTGGGAGCGTGGCGTTCGGATCCCGGCACTCGTGTCTAGTTTGGTTTCGGTTTCGTGTCGGGATTCGGACACTCGCGCTCCCAGTCCTGTCTTTATTGTGAGCGCACGGTTTGTGTGTATGTTCACTTGCCGTGCGCTCTTGTCTCATGTTTTGTGTAGCACGCGGTGATTTCCACCTGCCGCGTGCTTTCATGTTGTGGTGTTGTCTTGTGCAGCACGCAGTCTGTGTTTCACGGGCTGCGTGCTCTCATGTTGTCTTGTTTTGTGTGAACACGTGGCTTATGAGTTTTCATAGTCACGTGTTCATGTCTCGTCTTGTGTAAGCACATGGCTTGTGATTTGTCTTCATTGGCCATGTGCTTGTGTCTTTGTTTTGTTTTGGTGTGAGCACATGGCTTGTCATGTGTTTCTTTGTGCCATGTGCTCTCACGTCTATTGTCTTGACCCCGCCCACCTTGTTACCTCATTATTGGTTGATTTGCCCCACCTGTCCTCCCTTGTTACCTGCCTTGTTTGCTCTCCTATTTATTCTCCTTGTGTTTGCAGTCCTGTGCTGGTTCGTTGTCATATTTTTCCTGGTGTTTCCTTTTGTCAAGTCAAGTCAAGTCAAGTCTGTTTTCCCCCCACGGGGTTGTTTTTGTTGTGTTTTTGTTTTTATTTTTATTGCTTAATAAAATGCCCTTCTAACCTGCATTTGAGTCCTCGTCCTCCCTACACCTGACACCCTCCCCTTTCTGTCAAATACCCCCTGTAGTACCTCTGCATAGGGGTACATGTACCCCAGGTTTGGAACCACTGGAGTAGTGGCCTATAGTATATTGAACTTGTGGAGAACATAGAACATTCCTATGTAATTGTCTCTAACTGTAGTGTATGACTGATTTGATGTTTTCTTTTTTTACGCTATTGTAGAGAATAATGGCATTGGAAGGAAATGAGCGACCAGTGAAGAACTGTTAGTTGTGAAACTCCAGCTTTATTTACAGCACTGTAGGCTGCATTTATATGGGAAAAGAATTTAGTTTTGAAGCATGAGTGAACAGTTTTGGGAGAGATATGAGCTTTTGCAAGTGAGCCATAGTGTTGTTCTGAACTGTAAGACTGTTTTGCTAAATGATCTTAGAGTTTTGAGAATGAAATTTCGGTTTCAAGAAATGAGCCAAACCAACGGAGCAAAACTGTAAGATATTTTTGATGAAATCCGAGAGGTATATGACTCCATATGAGTCAATAGACAGCAATTTAACCTCCTCTGTCAAGGTCCAGAAAGGTACTAAAGACATTGTTAAAATAGTCCAAATGACTACAGTGGTTCAACCTTAATTTTACGAAGCAACGAGAATACTTTTTGTGCGCAAAAACAAAACAAAAGTAACAATTTTATTCAACGATTTCTTCTCTTGTGTGTTATTCTCATACGCTGTTTAATTTTTTTTTCTGTGGAACATAAAATATACTGAAGATCTGTTTTCTTTTAACATACAATAATATTCAAGGGTGTCCAAAACAACACTTTAACCACATTAAGTTTCATTGTATGGACAAAAGATAAAGTTATTCTGCAAAAGATTTAAAGTCATACAGGTTTGGAACAACACGAGGGTGAGTAAATGATGACACCATTTTCATTTTTGGGTGAACTTACCGTTTAAGCCTAGAAAAATGCACTAAATAGCATATAGATGCACTGAAAAAAATTATTTTTTGATGCTGTTCACTTTATTTAAACAACTTATTTTGATTCAACACCATTGTATTAGGTTTCTGGTTCAAATTCAATTGCTTCATGTTAAATTAAGTTGAAACAATTACTTTTTGACTTAACTTGATGTTTTCATATTAGAATAACATGTTTCAATCAAGTAAACCCAACCAGGACTCAATCAAACAGGATTTTCACTTCCCATCATGCTTTGCAAAGGGGCTGAACTAGGAGTGTAAATGTTGAAATAAAGTGTTATTTTAAGCAGTTTTTAGGAAGATGAGAAAATGGAAAGACTTTTTATTGTTTACTGTTTTATTATGTTGGTATTTAAAAGTTTCTGTTAATTAAATTATTATTTTTTGGTTACCATTGTGGTGAATTGTTGCACTTGTGCTTGGGTTGAGGACCTGCTAACAAAATTTCAAATTACTTTAATAAGAAAGTAATCACTGTAGTAGTGCTCTGAATTGCATTTCCCAAAAGCATTGTAAGCCTATGTTGATTGTAAAACCATTGCCCCCAATGGACTTATGATCAATTTAGGCTTTACGATGTTTTTGGTTAAGGCAATTTAGGATGAATCCAGTATCACATCTAGATTTCTAGCACATAACATCACAAAATTAAACAAGAAGAATTAATTGTAAAAATCAATGTATATGAAACAATTTATTTTTTATTTATTTATTTATTTATTGCTTTTTATTTATTTTATTTTAAATGAACACAATTGATTCTAGTTAATTTAACATGGTTGATTCTATTGGATTTTACTTGTCTCAATCATGTGGAACCACTGTCCATGATTGAATTGAGTAAGTTGGACATAACTATTTTACATGGATTCTTCCTTAGTCAGTTATTTTGTCACAACTCAAGGATTTTGCATAGAGTAAAAATAAACCTTTAATGTTAATAGAAACTAAGTTGGTTGTGTGGAACCACTGTCCATAATTGACGAGTTAGTTTAAAGTGTCATTTTTTTGAGTGTGTGAAGGAATGCATCACATCCATGGCTCCAAACCAAGTGAAGCAGCACAGAGAAGAGATTCCTCTTCCTGGAGTGAAACTGTAGTATTGAGCCACAGATGTAAGGCAGCCTGTGGGAGCAATTGCACTGACCTAGAGGCAAAGAATCTGAGAGAATTCGATATTGACTGCAATACCCCTAGATGGCACAAGTAAATATGTTTAATATGGAAATGTGAGTTAAAACCTTGCAATTACAAGGTTGTTCATGCATATTTCAAGCAAAAGGAGATGTTGAAAGCTAAGGGCAATCATCTGAGTCTCTGGCTCATAGTCACCATCTTTAAACGAAGGGCATTGAGTGTTTGATGGAGGTCTTGACCCACAGCACGAACTACAGAAAAGGCCTGTTCATGTCAGCGATGCTATTACTATATTCAAATGAGGGAGGCGGAGCTTGAATGCAAAGTGTTGCTCTCAGTGATTCCTGACAATTTTAGTCCAGACACATTTTCAATGTACAAGTTTTAAGTTTAAAGAACAAGTTGTTCAATGTCATATCTCTGGTTAAGGTGTATCAACTTCACAGAAATGTTTTAATTGGCATTATGCAAACTGACCTTTCGAACAGAAAGGCCCATCATAAGCTGTGGTTGTGCAGTCACAGGAATAGCCATTGTATTTCTCCTCACACTTGCCGCCATTACGGCAATACATCCCAAAACTGGTGCAGTGACCAGAACAACCAGGCTTCACACCAGGAGTGACTTTTGCCCTCTCTTCTAAGTCAAGAGTCACCCCGTTCATCTTCAAAGAGCGGATGCATCCGAGAAATCCTCTCTGACCTCCTGCTGCACCTGGATGAGAAATGGAAACAAGACTAGTCAATATTTCGCTCGACAATGGTCTTAATAAAAGCATAAGTGGCACAACAAAATGACATGGTCCTTCATTTTTATTGCAGGCTCAACAACAATCTTGAAAACAAAAGCTTAAATGAGAAACACTAAGTTTCAGCCAATAGTTGAACCCCTTTTGGTGCGTTTCATTCATTACGGCATGTACCATTCAATACAATAGACCTTGGAGAAATCAGACACCATTAGAGTTTCACTTCCAAGAGAAAATAAATATTTACCAATTGCTCAATGTTGTGCCCTTTTCATTAAAAGGAAACTGCCTAGTTAAACAGAAATCATACAATAATTTGCTAGATTAATACTAGATTAATAGTAAATATCCTGGCAGGATGCATCAATTATTTACTAACGGTAAATAATAAAAACACACAAGTACAAACCTACTACAATTTATCAAGCTGCCAATCGAGAAAGGTTTATCAATTCGTCCAGAGAAATATGGATTGGAGTATCTATAGATTAGAGACACTTCAGTGTGCTTATTCTGTACAGAACAAAAAAACAAATACAGTTTTCAAAGTTTTCTAAACTCAGTTTAACTCAAACTCACATTAACAGTGGAGTTTTAATTGAAATGGTGACCTGGTTGCCTATTTAATACAAAACAAACTCACTGAGTCCTTTGCTAATAAACCTGAGTGGAACTCTTATCATCAAATGTATAGTAAATATGCTCTACTATTATAAAATGTAAGACACAATGTCTCATGTTTCAAGGACAAACACAAGATAAACACACAAACACATTTTAATTAACATTTCTATTTATACCCCATTGCATGATTGTTCCAATTGGATTCATGTCACTTAGCAGGCTTTTTCTACTGCCCTCGTTTGTTACTGAAGAATCAACTTAACAAAACTTTTTCACCAGCATTGTTTTAAACAACACAAGATGTGTTTTAACTTTTAAAAAAAAGTACAGTATCATGAATAATATGCGTGAGGAAAGAGGCTTTTATGTCAAGCTGTTAAAACTGCCTCCATCTCTGATGAGCCCTGAATTGGAAATTATTTTCTAATGAAACTGTAATGAATTAGCATATTACATTTATTAGACCATCCTGCCTAGTGCAGTAGTTTTTCTGCTTTAACGTTTGCATTGTACAGTCTGTTTGTAGCCTTACGTTACAGCAAAAGATCATATGTACAAAATATCACAGACAGACAGACAGATGATAGATAGATAGATAGATAGATAGATAGATAGATAGATAGATAGATAGATAGATAGGTGGATAGATAGGTGGATAGATAGATAGATATATGATAGACATAATGATAGTATAATAGTAGACAGATAGATAGATAGATAGATAGATAGATAGATAGATAGATAGATAGGTGGATAGATAGATAGGTGGATAGATAGATAGATAGATAGATAGATAGGTGGATAGATAGATAGGTGGATAGATAGATATATGATAGACATAATGATAGTATAATAGTAGACAGAGACAGACAGATAGACGATAGATAGATAGATAGATAGATAGATAGATAGATAGATAGATAGATAGATAGATAGATAGACATAATGATAGTATAATAGTAGACAAGAGAGACAGACAGACAGACAGACAGATAGATAGATAGATAGATAGATAGATAGATAGATAGATAGATAGATAGATAGATAGATAGATAGGTGGATAGATAGGTGGATAGATAGATAGATATATGATAGACATAATGATAGTATAATAGTAGACAGATAGATAGATAGATAGATAGATAGATGGATAGATAGATAGGTGGATAGATAGATAGATAGATAGATAGATAGATAGATAGATAGATAGATAGATAGATAGGTGGATAGATAGATAGGTGGATAGATAGATATATGATAGACATAATGATAGTATAATAGTAGACAGAGACAGACAGATAGACGATAGATAGATAGATAGATAGATAGATAGATAGATAGATAGATAGATAGATAGATAGATAGATAGATAGATAGATAGATAGATAGATAGATAGATAATCTAGGTTACACTAGACTGTTTGTTGGGGTACATTTTACAAAAAAGTTACCTACTGTCCTGACAGGCCCATGAAGCTGGCTTCCCTTTTGGAGAACACATACCGCCCAGACGTGCAAGCAATGAAAGAAAGAAAAATAACACCAAAATATAAAATAATAAAAAAATAATAATAATAAATTATATATAATAAGAAAATCATTTAAAAAACATGCAGTGATGAGAAACTTAATGCATAACCAAGGCCAAGCTTTAAAGAGAACACAAAAAGAAAAACAACTTGATGGTGGGTAGCAGAGAAGTATTAAAGATTCATGTAAACAGTGAATACCGACATATGCATATTATAAAACCAGGAACTAATGCAAACGTGTTAGTTGCTGTTAAATCAAAGGTCTGCTTGTTATTTGAAATGAAGAGAAAGACAATAAAGTACGAGCATGCATTTAATCCTCCATTAAATATAAAGAGGCCACTATAAATGCAAAACAAATTTAAATAGAAACAAGCATCCATGGGTGAAAGGAAGTAGAAGGCAATCTGCTTTATCAATAAATTAAGGCATGGGACTAAATGGTGCTGAAAAAGTGAGCACAGAGCAATTCATAAGCAGAGGAGAGGAGGCCAAAGAGAGGCTTGACAGGTCTGGACATCTCCACCCCTGCCCACTCAGCACATATAAACCAATTAGCTTTCCCACTGAGGGTCAGGGATTAAAGACTGAGAGCTGCTCCCTGCAAACATTCACATCAACATTTTACATTTCTACTGAAACAATGGACAGGGATTAGACATTCATTTGAACTGAAAGGCTCATTACACCTAACCCTAGTGTGCTTGATAATGAAACTGAAATGCCAGTCCAAAATTCTTCCGATCTAAATCCAGAATAAGAATGAAAATTTCATGCGCTCCATGGACAACATGTA